>NC_136000.1:29906858-30235608 GCF_048128805.1 Centroberyx gerrardi
GTTATGAAACAACAAGCACAACAAGGTGGGTTATTGTGTCAAGACCAGGGGCAGAAAAAATACCAACATAGCATACTCAAGTACAAGTACTGAAGAAGTAGATGTTTACTAGTACTGATGGCACTACACTGATGTTACTGTAACGTTACAAGTAGAAGTACACTGTTACTGAAAATTTACTTAAGTCAAGTTTGATGCAGATCATTCATGATTTTACAGTTTCTGAGGCAATGCTTATGGAGAACCTACAAAATACGCACTCATAACGGATGCTTGCACAGTATTGTATTATAATAAATGACAACACTGAGGAAAGGTAACCTCAGAAAGGCTGCCATTAAGAGTCCAAAATGTCCAAAGATGGCTGGGTGGATGGATGGATGGTAACTGAAGCCTTCCTTCCCTTTTTGTGAGGAATAAAGAGGAGCCATTTGTGGGCCAAGGGATGGAGGAAAACCAGTCAAAGTAGATCATCCACCAGCTCCAGAGCGGAAGCTTGCTGCATTCACGTCAGATGGGAAATACCTGCTGTATTTTTGGTTGACATTGCAATGGTTGATTTGCTGTAAATCATGAAGTCAAATGTATCACTCTCTAAGTGCATGTGTGTTCAGTGTGAAAAAGGTGATCAGGAGCAATAAGTCGACAGAAAACTTTGTTGCTTCTAACCATCAAGTCATCTCTGTTGTTCCCATATGACGTGAACACAGCAGTATGACTTCCAGTGAGCCAGCCCGGTGCTTTACTAGTTTTGTGCCAGGAGGTACAGTAATCACTCAGTAAATGTGCTAAAAGGTCACTAACACATTGTTGCACAACACCAGAGAGCAACGCAAAGAACACAAGTTTAAATGAGCTGGAGGAAGAGAGAGGCAGAAAATAAAACGGGATGTGTGTCTACGCCAAAGTCATCTTTGACAGAACGATAAAACGATAGGCCCGTTGAGTCACACAAACATGTAACTCGATCGATGCAGCGGTCGATGGCCTCGATTATTTACGAGCAGCGAGTCGTAAATGAGCGGGCTTAATGACCTTTCCTTGATGAGCCGATCAATAACGTGACTTACAAGAATTACTCATTTATATTGACGTAACCCATATTACTTCCAAAAACCTATTGAGTCAGAGTCAAGTGGATACAGTTAGAATCACAGATTTATCTTATTGGTGCAGGCGTACTTTTCTTTCACTGACTACAGCGGTAACAGTGCATTGGCTTCTCTGGTAATCATTTGCCACTTCATACAGATTCACCAGAAATACACTAGAAATAAGTGGTTTGTCAAAGGGAGAGGAATATTCTCCGCTTCTTTTTGGCTAGTTCAATATGTTTTCATGGTGTGCTGTGCAGAAATGTTTTTGTCTTCCTTCAATGAACACAGCATTGCTTCTCTTAACAGGCCATTCAGACCTATTAATTTCTCTGTGAGTCTGTGTATTCTGCTGTCTTGGCTCAACTACCCTTTTTCTACTTTCAAAAATGTTTATACTGTATATTTCCAGTGACTGGACAAAAGTATGACTGATTTACTCAATTCACAAAGTCTGTAGGAATACTAGCAACATTGCCTCACTAAGAAAGTAGTTTGAAAAGTTTAAGGAGCCAAACGTTTTATTTTTCAGTTATAAATATAGCCTCAAACATTAGCCTTTTTAAAGTAGCTGATCTATCAAGATGACCCAGCATTTCTCCACCGTTTTTATCATTCCTGTAACTAGTGACTCTCGAACATTCAAGAGCCACTGACTCAGTCACAACCTGTTGCTTGGGTAATAGATAAGTGGACCAGAATAAATGGCTTTTACATAACCGCCCACTGCCTATTTTTTTGCCTTTTTTTTTTTTGCTTCTCTTTTTGTCCCCCACCTCTCTCTTTCGTGCTCTCTGATCCTCGGCTTAAATGAGTTTTCATCTTTTCAGAGTGTTGTTATCAAAGAGCCACGGTTGGATGGAGCTCATTAATTTCCTCCTCCGCAGGTAAACAACCACATTGTCTAATTATAAACCATCACACATAATGAGCGCAAACATCTCTCTGTTAATATATCAAGACTTTCACGTTGGCGCATACCGCACACACCAATCAGCATGTACAAACACCTTAACAGGAGGATTAATGAAAAATAACACTCTGATAATAATAATAATACACATGTAGGATATGCATACTCTCTCACATACATTAAATAACAGCAACAACAATAAGTAACAGCCATGCCAACTGACCATATCTGAGTCGAGTCCTCTCTGCTCAGGCAGTAGGGGCTTCTCCTCCGTGAACTGCTGCTCCTTCATGCCCGCCATCCTGGACAGCAACCTACAATCACCATGGCAACACACACATACACACACATACACACATACATGCACACCTAAGGTTACACTGTCATTTCATCATGCAGGATACCTTTTGAATCCATGCACGTTGTGTGTGTGTCTGACCCTAGAGAAAAAAATGCTTTCACCCTGCATCCCCATTTGCATTGTATATTACATGCTGATGGCAGTTCAGTTTCAATTCAGGTGGATGAACTCATATAGTGAAGTCCTTCATGGAGGAATTTCACAAATCCACATTGTGAAATGATGGAAGGAGTCAGTTCATTGATTGTATGTCATACTGAATTGGAATAGTCTGAACAGCCGATGGATGAGGGTTCAAGTGGAGATGAAGGAAATGGAATTGGCAAGATGGGGGTTAGTTCAGTCTAGCTGCAAAGTTGCCCTGCTTCTCTGGAAGATTAAATGGTAAAAAATATACACACCTACACACTAGAATTTAGCGCCAAGTCACTAAAACACTTCAGTTACAGTACTGGTGATGCTGCAGATACAAGTTGGTGGTCCACCTCCCCTGCATTTATCTTGCTTGAATGTGTGGAGTATGTGTCTGGACTTTCTCTCCTCTTGGGTTTCCAGCAGCAACAAGCGAGTAAAAAGGTGCAATTTGCATGATGGCTACATCTGTATGCATAAAGAAAGAATAATTAGCCTTGGTCACTATACTGTACCTGGCCTACAGTGGCCTGGAAGTGCAAAACACAACCATGTTCAGCAAAGCAAATTAACAAAGTAGACAACAGATTAACATTCCACAAACCAAATTAACAAAATAGAAAACAAAATAACAAAGCAGATGAACATTTCATTAAACAACATTTGTAAAAACAAATCGCAAAACACAACTGTATTTAATAAAACAAATTAACATTTCACCAACCAAATTAACAAATCACAAATACAGATCTTAATACTAATGCTAATGCAAACACACTAATGTGCAAATTCTACTTATGAAGGACCCTAGCATTAGTGTTAGCATGTTGAGACATTAGCATTAACATTAGCACATTATCATTAGTATAAGCATGTTAGTATTATTGTGTTAGCATTAACATGTTAGCATTAGCATTATGCTAATAGCTAAGTAAGCATTACCATAAGTGTGTTAGCATTGGGGCGCATTAGCATCAACATGCTAGCATTAGCATTAAAATAAATTAATCAATTCTGTTTTCTGATTTGTAAATTTGTATTGTGAAATGTGGTTGTGTTTTCCACTTACAGACAACCTGGCCACAAGGTTAAAGCTTGATCTCTCTTCCTTAATCGATATTAGTCTCAGCCTAGTCTACCAGTCAAAAAGTCTTAGATTTGTTAACTGTGCAACTGCTATAATGTGAATACATGCAAGACTGGGCTCCCAGCCCTACGTAGAGCTAAAGCCATCATAGAACTCTCACTTCTTATATTTTTCCTGCCTTACTGCTGGAGTGTTGTTCCACCCACCAAGAGGAATTGTTCCTGCAGTACTGAATCCTGCAGTACAGAACTAAAGCAGGACTGATGCACACTGGGTGTATTACTGCAATGGCTACCACTGTTTTCCAAAACAATCTCCTCCAGCAATTCTGCCAATACCAACACCACGTCACCTGAGCAGTTTCTTCCGCAAACACCACCGTACCCTCCGCTTCAATTTCTAATCCCTAAACCCATGAGCCTCGCAAGACAGACGAGTCTCACAAGTTCATCAGTGTGAGAACCTGTGATAATGCTATAATCCCAGGTGAATGTAGTTTCATTCAGTTTTACAATCGAACACTAAGACGAGAAAGGGAGAGAATCAATAGAGAGTTTAGAATCTAGGCCTATCTTTTTCCCAGGTTTATGGTGCTGTATATTTGCTCTGCGAAAAAAAAGACTGTCAACTGATGTACTGTAAAGCCAGTTTGAGAGATAGAAAAGACACAAACAAAACTGCCCTTGACATAGATGCTTACTGACCGAGATTACATTGTGAAAAGTGGATCTTGGAGCTGCACACAGACAGACTGCCCTGTAGACAACAAGGGAATCGAGTCCGCATTAAGATCTAATTAAACTTGACTATTGTGTTTGAGGTCGCACACACAGTGATACACAAACACCAACGCACACAGACACACACTCAATTTAGCATACACTATGTTGACTGACAGTAGGCTCCATGCTAACACTATAGCATACACTATGTTGAGTGATAGTATAATAACAGTTTTGTACAAGCAGCTACTACTTTCCCTGTTTCCATAGGAAGTGAAGGTGGTGGTACGGGGAGACTGTACTGCTAAAAATCACTACACAGCGGATGAATATGTGGTTTATCTAATTTTTTTAAATTTATTAATCCATGGGCCATATACAACTAACAACTTCTTATTACTAAAAGGTCAGTCTTCTTACATTGGATAAGGCTAATGGCCTGCTATCACTCAACATAGTGTATGCTAAAGTGTTAGCATGGAGCAGAATGATCTACTGGGGACAAATGGATGACTGGTGTCTTTGCTCTCATCATTTAAAGAGTAACTAAACCCCAAACCCAAACTTTGGTGAAGCCTGACACTTAATGGTGAAAAGTAGGGTACTGAACTGTCCATCTGCTATTGGCTGGTCTTTGGTGCCAAGTGATGTCACCACCTGTTGTATTCTATAAAGGGAGACATCACCTGGCGCCAAAGATCAGCCAATAGCAGATGACCAGTTCAGTACCCTCCTTTTCACCATTAAGGGTCAGGCTTCACCACAGATTTGGGTGAGGTTTAGTTGCTGTTTAAGCTGACCAACGGGCCAATCTGTCAAAAACGTAGTGTATTTCTTTAATCTTGCACCACTTACCTACTTTAGAATGAGTTTGTCTGAAACAATAGTTAGCAGTTAGCCCTGGGTCTTGGGCTAATGAATGAGACACATACTGTAATATTAGGGGCTTGGGAACTTTCACAGTGGCATCAACACATCTTTATCTCTTCCTCTCATTATATATACCTCACCTCACCTCATTCCACCCTTTTCTCTCTCTAACCCCCTTTTTCTCTACCATTCTGTCTCTCCTCTCGCTCCCCCTCTGGCAGTTGTTCAACATAAACTGTGTTTATCTCTAACACCCGTATAGAGACAAAGCCCAGATGCCACTTAGTCATTCACAGCAGCTGCTGAAGTGAGTGTGTGTGTGTGTGTGTGTGTGTGTGTGTGTGTGTGTGTGTCTGACCCTAGAGTGTGAGCCATAACTACTTAAAAGAGGAACTCCACCCTAAGACAGAACTCATGCATTTTTCCAACATTTATTTTTGAAAATGAATCTCCACTTTTCAAAACTAATCTGTAACTATGCTGCCACACTGGCAAAGAATGGGAAGGTGACTTTGTGACGACAGAGAAAGCACTTCCCATATGTACCCATATTACTAGAAAATCACCCAGGGTACCTTGTTCATGCATCCAAGTCTTGACAAAAAATGTCCCAAGAGATCATGAACAACTCCGGTGAATTTTGTTTTTAGGGTGGATTTTTGATTGAACTGCACCAGCGCACTTTCCATCTAACCCTGGCTTAAAATAGACCACAGTTTACAGTACGCTAATACCACAGCAAATAACATCATATATCAAATTCATGATGATAACATCGCTATTATAACAAATTGGATTTATTGGTTTTGCCTTTTAAGATTTGTCTCGTACACACACACGTACAAGTTGCCTCCAGCAAATTACATATGCTCTTGAAGTATGTGTAAGAAACTATTTCTGGGTACGCAGTTGCTTCTCTACATGAAGGAGATCATCGCTCTTCAAGCACCCGTCGACTGTCACTTTAGCTCAAAATAATCTACAAATATTCTGTCTATGCAACAGAACACCAACTGTCAGATTGTTGATTTGTAAGAAATGGTATAAGGGCAGAGAACAGGTGACAAAGGGGAATACTTGCTAGACAAGCTCATGTGTTTGCTTTTTGGGTTTCTACTACACAAATTGCATTTGACCAGCAGCTTTTAACCACTGAATGGATTCTTTTTCACATGAAGTGATTCAAATGCACACCAAAGCAAACTACTGCAATCAGGAAGAGACTATGGTTAGAGCAATTTACCAATACTGACCTTTTATTAAAAATCAGATCTAGTCCAGTCAGTGTGGTGTGCTGTTTGATTGATCACATATTTATTGTAGGATTGATCAATGATACACTGGTTGTCTATAGGAAGCCCTTAACCTGAACTGATTCTAATGAGACATTTTGAACAGAATCCACAATAGTTTTAGTGTCCCATGATGGTCTAAATGCTGTTTCAGAGGCCTTTTCACCATGAGAAGAATACAATTCTAAGGGTAAACACTGAACACTTGGAATTTTGGGGGAATTTTTATTGGCTATCAATAGCTTGAATCCAAAAATATCTGTATCGGCCTTAAGACAAACCTGTATCAGTCAAACCCTAGAACACACCAAACTATTTCTCCCTTTCTCTTTTTCTCACCACTCCTCTCTCCGCCCCCCTCCCTTTCTCTTTCCCTCCCAGCGTGACCAGTTTATTAACTGGGTGAGTGTGACCTTTCTGTGGATGGTGGACTGGTGCCATGAAAAGTATTAATTAGGGAACAGAGACCAAACAACACCACTCCTCCTCCTCCTCCTCCTCCTCCCTGCTTAACCCTCGCTTTATATCTGTCTTTCTCTCCTCTGTTTTTCTCTGTCACCCTTCAGCACTTTCCTTCTTTCTATCCACTTCACCAACCCCTCCTCTTCTCTTCTCAGACACCACTGGTCTCATTTTGTCGAAACTTGGAGGAATGATGCATCTCACCACTGTGTTCGCCATTTACAAAATTGTACTGATTCTCCGAAGGGGAGTGCTACAGTTCTGGGTCAACATTTAAAAAATTCAACACACATCTCTGTAAATTTGATTAACAGGAAATTTGGCGAGCATATCCAGCTACCCTCGCACTGCAAATTTGCCTCTACCATCTGTGTATATCAAATTGGATTTCATGCAAATTTGAATTCCTTCAAAAATAGCTTTTCCCCTAAGGCTTTTTAATTTTTTTTTTACCTATCAGCACCAGACTTTGTACACAGCTAGACTGAGAAATACCTGTACAGCATCTACTAGCCTATATTCTCTATACCACTGTATATAGGCCTAAACATTGGCCTATACACATGCATAGCTGTTACTGACTGGCCCAGTGGGTGACTGCATCATTTGCAAGGGAAGAAAATGTTTATTGTGGCCCTTTTTTTTTTTTTTTTTTTTTTTTGCTGTATGTGCTTGTCTCTCATCCTAAATCACAGCATACAAGACTGTTTCTCTTTCTCAGTTATATTTTTTTCTTGCTCTCTGTTCTCGCTCTCTGTATCTGCCATTCTGTCAGGGGTGGAAAGACTAAACCAGACCAAAATATCCTTTTCAAAAGTACGGTTACTATGCAGACATTTTACTAAAGTAAAATTACCTACTTAAGTACCTACTTAAGTAAAAGTAAAAAGTTGCTCACTATAAGTGACTGAGTTAACCTACTCTGTTGTTTCATGCTGTTAGCTTATGCTGCTATTAGCTTTCCAACCTAACAAACCATTAATAACCAATGTAGCTTGATGGATAGCTTTACAGCTAATGCTAACTAACTTTCCTCCACATACTTGCAGGTTTGACGCTGATGCAATTTACGACAATTTCTGAGAACCTACAAAATTTGTAAAACATTTGTAAAACATTCTGAGTCAAAACAATCTGAAATAAAAGTCAAATTACTGACTTGAAAAAATACTCAAAAAAAGTACAAGTACACAAAAAAGCTACTCGAATTACAAAAACGAGAGTAAACGTAATTTGTTACTTCCACCCTTGCAATCTGCCTCATCCTCTTTCCTAGGCTTTTCTTTCTGTCTCTGTCTGCCCTTTGTTTACCCGGCTGTCTGTCTCTCTCCCGTCTCTGCTTTTTTTTTTTCAGTTTGTCTGTCTTTCTCACCCCTCACCACTCGTTGACAGTTGTTATTTTTCCAAGCCCCTTTCCTCACGCCCTCCTCTCCCCTCTTCCACCACTCCGCCTCGTCTCACCCCCTTTCCTCTCGCCTCCTTTTGACATTTTCCCTCTATCTGTCTCTTTCTCTTTCTCTCTCCTCGTTCCACCCCATCTCATCCCTCTCTTTCTCACTGTCTCTATTCACTCTGACAAGCTTATGTAAGACGGCTGGTCGTGAAATCAATTACCATTGCATTACACCGGCTATATTTGGCCTCGTGACGCCACCGCTGCCGGTGGAAAGATACTGGTCCCATCCTCCTCTGATTTAATGCTTTCTGCTGTGTGTTGCTTTGCCAAAGTTCTTGATCATACATGTGATTTTATGTATGTTCACATGAGTGTGTGTTCCCGGTGTATGTGTGTGTGGTGTGTCAGTATGTACACGTTGTGTGTAGGTGTGTATTTGTGTGCCTGTTAATGAGGCATCTTCTCAATGTTGGAGCTGTTTTGCATTATTATAGATAGTGATGATGATGTACTGCATAGTACATCATTTCAAACCAAATAATTAACTGAATATGGTTTGAATGTATAAACTGTTGCATGTTGGGTTTTGATTTATTGAATTTAGCATTTTTGCACATATCCAGATCTGCATGTTCTGTACATATGTTATCCACATCTATAAAGTGAACATATTTCATAAGGCGAATAGTATTTTACAATGCACATAATGATGTGTGGACTCTGTAGACCTGGTAATATGAATATAATGCAAATTTAGGAGGGGCTGTATGGGACATAATCCAAACTTATGTGTGAGCATTTCAATAGTGTATATGAAAATTTTTAAGTAGTATATATGAAAATATAATATTTCAGTCGTGAATGTGAAAGGTCTTACTAGTGTGTGTGTGTGAACATTTTCAATTTCAATAGTATATATGAGAGTGGTTTAGTAGGGAATGTGAGAGGTTTTCAGTAAAGTGTGTGTGAGTGTTTCACTAGGTTAAATGAGAGGATCTCAGAATACGTGTGTGTGAGAGGTAAAGTAGTTGTATGTGCAAGCCAAAATTTGGATTATGTCCTATACGGCACCTCATACAAATTAGTGTATTAGCATATACTGTATGCTGTAAATTGACATACTGTTTTCTTCATATCCTCATATCCTTGTAATGTGTTACGTATTGTTTACATCTTGACATTTTTGTATTTTTCACTTATACTGCATATATTTGCAGCTTATAGTTTGGTATATTTTGACTCCTATTCATATTCTCTGTTTGCGTGCTGTATCCTGTTTCCCTAGTGGGATCATTTATGTTCTCATTTTGCATAGTCCTTTGTTCCTGATAAACAGTGATGCCAGTAAGTGAATTGAATAGTGAGGCATGTGGCCATCACAGTCCACTCTCCACAGCGGAGGGCCGGACTTCAAAGCCTCTCTTCATCCCTGAACCACACTGCGGTCACACAGCCAAAGTGTCAGTGGGTGAGAAGTTATTTACCAGCCTCTCTATTTTTTCCTCTATCTCCTCCCTTTCACACAAGAACACAGCAAAAAAAAAAAAAAGCTTTTCCTTTCAGAGAAAAATACTTTTTTTTTCTACTTTGGGGGAGAAAACAGTCTGCTTTTACAGCAGTTTGTTGAGGAGAACAAATTGAACCTGTCCTGTTTTCTTTTCCCTCCCTCCTTCGCTTTTTTTTTTCTTCTTTCTTTTTAGTTCTGCCCAGACAGAGTTGCTATGACAACCCGGCTTAGTCCCATCGGGTCTGGCTTACCTTCTCTTCTCTGCTGTGTTTTGACATTACACATATTTATTTTCCCATCCTCTCGCGAGTAGATCTTGTCAAATTACACATCTGCTGTATTGTCAGCTAGGATTTAATATCTGTTTCTCATTGCCAGGTTTGCAGCAAGCACCTTTATTTCCTTGTACTCTTTGAACTTTTGATTTCACAAAGGCTCTTGCATCAAACTTGCATCAGACAGGCTGGAAGGATGTTGTCTCCTATGAAAAAGTCAATTTTATTAACCCATAGCATTGGCTCAGTTGCTCTATCTTCTCTTCTCTCCTGTTTTTACATTAAACATATTTTCCTCATTTTCCCATCCGCCCACAAGTAGATCTTGCCAAATTACACATTTCATATATTGTCATAACATAATATCTGTCTCTTTGCCAGGTTTCATTTTACTCTATTTTTTAGTTCATATAGGGTTATGAGTTCTATTTGAATTTCTATTTGATCTCTACTGGGTCTGTGCAGTTCAGACAAGATGTGGCTGCCTATACAATGACTACTGCTGTGGCAGATGCAGTGATTCCCCACATCCAAAACAACCTATGATCTCATTCAGCCACATGCTTGAGTAGAGTACATCTCATCGCTCTCCATAATAACACGATGAGTACAGTAGAGCAAGGCAAAACAACAAGACAAACAGCCAAAACTAAAACCTATTGAGTCAAATGAATCATTTGCATTCCCTACAATTACCAAAAAGAAAACAAATGTCATCAAAGTTTATTTAACAATGCCAGACTATGTTATGTGATGTCTTTTATGTAATGTCTTTTACTACTTCTTTTATGTGTTGTTATGTGCTGAGTATTTTAAACCCTGGCTGCAAACCAAATTTCCCTCGGGACAATAAAGTTGAAGTTGAAGTTGTCTTAAATCATTGCAAGTGTATGTGATAAGTCACACTTCATCAACTGTACCATTTTACGGTTCAATTCCCAAGTTCAAATTGTTTTCTGAAAGCTGCTGATAGCCGATTATCTTTCAATTTGACCATTTTCTTTCCAAAAACTTCCAAGTTTTCACTGTTTCCCCTGGAATTCTACTCTTGTCATGGTGGAAAAGCCTCTGAAGCAGCATTTGGACCATCAAAACCCTCCATTGAAACCCACGATGATAATAATAATTTACTACTAATATAATAACCTTTCCACATTTCTGCTAAACTTTTTCCTCCTATGGCATCTTGTTTTCTCCCTGTTGGCTTGATCTATTTCAGCACGTGAGCTAAGTGATTTCTTGCTTAATTTTACTTCACTTTTGATTTTATATAGGATTATATATTAGAATTCTATTGTGTTCTATTGGGTCTGTTCTGTTCTGATACATTTATGTGTGTAAATGTCATTACATACATGCATAACCACACCATATGATTAGATATGACTGCGTTCATGTTTTGTGTTATTTTGTGGTTGATCTGACGGACAGACAGACAGATTTAGAGCCAATCACAGTGAAGCAGGTTGAGGGGATACGGGGATGGCGAGGCTCAGAGAGAGGCTTCCTGTCAGACAGGAAATCAATCGCACAGTCATGTGGAGGGGAAGCATCTGATCTAATGTACGATCGCACCAATCAATAGCTGGAATCTGGGGCAGCAGAGGGAGATAGAGGCAGCAGGAAAGAGAGATACTGTACATAACGAGGACAAGCAAGGCTAGAGAGGAAACAGAGAGAGAGAAAGAGGGCAGAAGAAGAGCGATAGAGAGAGAGAAGACTCTTTACTGGCATGAAATTGTCTGAGTGGTTTGTCCAGCGTCAAAAAAATAGCAGAACGCGCCCTGATGGAAGCTGAAAGTTAGGTGCGGAAAATAAATGTCACACTGAATGTAAGGCGGAGTGCGGAGGAGACTATTTCTTTCTTCTGATTTCTATAGTTCGCCCAGCGGAGCAGAAAATCCGCTCCGTCGACGACTCTGAAACGTTCGGGGAAAGTGCTGAGGCTCGTCTCCCTTTCCCCCGTCACTCCCTTCGAGCTCTGTGAGGCGACAAGGTTATTGACTCCGGTCGAGTGTATTAATTAGACATATGGCCGGGCAAACCTCAAAGAGATCAGATTTGATAGCGGCCCTCTAAAGGATGCGGATGCTCTCTCGCTCTCTCTATCTCCCTTCCTCCTCTCCTTCGGAAAGATCACAGACCGGCTTCGTGCTTCTGCGATCTAATAAAGCAGAAAGTTAGCCATCGTTCACACCTAACACAGTTGGAGTGATAATTAAAGCAGAAGAGACGAGGAAACAAACAAACCGGTCATGGAGTTTATCAAGCGGATGCTGCTTTTACAGAAACTTTGCTGAAGCCAGAGAAGTTAAAGCATATACAGTTATGTGTGAAAGCATCAGGAGGATAAAAAATAATTAAAGCTGCACTATAGGCAACTTTGCATGTAATTGTTGAGTCATTTGTTTGTCATTTGATCAACAACCCTATCAATCCCTGCAGATATATTATGCTCATTTTGTGCTATGGGGCAGTAAACATCTTAACTTATTGCACGTTTAAATATTCGCTGATGACATTTTGTTTTCGCTCCACTTGTTTCCAATGCAGTTTCAGTGACTTTTCTGGAAGCAAGTGCCATTATCTTGAAATGGGTAAGGCAGAACAAGGCAGATCACTCCACTAGTGTTAAGAAAATGACACTTGATTCAAGAAAATGCTTGAAACAAGTTGATTTGTATTGGAAACAAGTGAAATTATGTCACTCTACTGGCAAATTTTCACACTTGTTTTAAGAAAAAGATACTAGATACTAGATTAAATGGCTTGCAAATATGGATATTTTTTTGCATTGTACTAATATGTAATATCTTGTTTTCTTGTTTCTTTCTCCTGTTTCACTCTTTGCCATATTTCATAGACTGTTTTATTTTGTTATTTTACTTTTTACTGTTTTATGTTTTATTTTAAACTGTTCTATTTTAGGGTTTGACTGATATGGGTTTTTGAAAGCTGATAACGCTATGTTTTGGATTGAGGTGGCGGATACTAGGGCTGGGTATCGTTTAAAAAATTACGATACCAGTACCAATACCAGTACCCTTAAAGTGATACCGATACCAATAGAGTACTTCATTCGATACCTTTTTTTTTAACGTTTTGGTGGCATCTCGGCACGCTGAACTGCCAACTCCGTCACACACACCGCGCTCGACTTCACCACAGACTGTATGGGTTGTAGCTGCTGCGTTAGTGGACCGAGTTAGTTTTGCGAGCAAAACCATACAAATAGTCATTTTTTTCTAGAACAGTGTACAAAAAGTATCGAATGCAGGTATCGCTTGACTGGGGAAGTTTCGATACTACTTGGTACTGGGTTATTTCAGAGTACCGATACCCAGCCCTATACCAATATGTTGTGCTCATATTCAGTATCTTTCAATTTGTCCATTTTCTTGTCAGAAAAAAAATTCAAAAAATTGAAAATTTGGTGTTTTTCCCCCAGAATTGTATCCTTGTCAGGGTGGAAAAGCCTCTCAAACAGCATTTTGACCATCATGGGACACTAAGGACGTTTTCACACCAAGTTATTTTTTCAGAACTTTCGTTTACACTGGAAGTTTGTTGGTGTGAAAGCTGTTTTTGAACTCGGGTGTGGTCCAGAAAAGCGGACTGGGGTTTGCATGAAAACAAACGGGTATATATATCGTATATATTCACTTATTATGACACAGGATAACAGGCATGCTCACACCCCATCTTATAAGTGGACTAGCCTACATGAAAAACACTACAAAACTCTACTGTAACCTAAAGCACTAACTATTCTTATTGGCACTATAGTAGCTAACGTGTATCATTTAATGAAATCAAAAGCATCTGCTTTCTTCCATGTTTACAAGTGACTAAAAGTGACATTGGTGACGTATTACAGGTATGTAAGAGACAAATATCTAGGTCCAAATTCACTGAACTTATCCTTTAATCACTGCAAGTATAAGCGATAAGTCACATTTCATGGAATTCAAGTCCAATCCCACTCTTTTTCATATGTCATAAACTGTTTTATTTTGTTATTTTACTGTTAACTGTTTTATCTCAAACTGCATCCTAAAAATCCTAAAAATTATCTTGGAATGGGACTCGAGTGAAGTGTGAAAATGACTTAAAACTCTCCATTGAAACTCAGGATAGTAGTAGTAGTAATAATAATAATAATAACAACAATAATAATAATTAACATCTCATGCATGCTTGGAATCTGATCAAAATGTCTCATTAGAGTCAGTTCAGGTTAAGGTCTTCCCATAGACAACCAGTGTAGTATTGATCAATTCTACAATAAATATGTAATCAATCAAACTGCATCATATCCATCATATCAGAGGTGAACCACACTGACTGAACCAGATGTGATTTATAATAAAATGCCGTTATAAGCAAACGAGTATATCAGCCTAATCGTAGTTTACTTCCCCCCTCCTCTATCTGACATCTTGTTTCCTCCCTGTTGACTCCATCTATTTCAGTTGTTGAGCTAAGTGGATGTGATTCCTCCAGCAGCTTCCTCCAGGTAAGCAGAGGGAGGGGTGGAGAAGAGACGCTAACGCCGACTGACGTGCACACACACATGCACGCACAAGCAAAGACGCATTCAAACTGATGTATCTACTACCGCGCATATTCTTACACACTTTCACACAAACAAAACTAGTGTAATTGCACCACTTGGAGTAGCTAAGTCATCAAATCACTGTTAGTAACTTAGCTATTCTCGCCATGCAAAATGAAACTTTCAATTATTTATAGGCACTGAATGTCTGGAGGAGTCTTCTGCGGCTGAGAAGCTACACCCAGAGCGGAGATATCAGCGGCTGAGTCGAGGATTAAATATTAAATAGCAGCTATCAGCTCCAGCCTGATACCCTTGGCGTATTTTCTCTCCTGGCACAACAGCTTCCTTGTCAGTGCTGTCAGATGAAAGCGTCTAAAAAAAAAAAAAGTGTCCATAAAAAACTCTTGTATCTACCAAAAGAAAGTCAGCTTTAGGAGAAGCGGCCTCATTGTGGGGATTAAAGGCCGATGCTTTTTTTGAATTCAAACAATGGGGCTTTACGTGGCTTTTGTGGATCATCTGGATTTGGAAGTCAGTCGGCGTCGCACGAACTGTCGATTCAGATAAAAATAAAGAAAATAGCTAAAAACAAAACGGGGGGGGACAGAGAGTATCATAGGGCACGCAGAGGGAAGCACACACATGCACACAGTCACACTCTATTTCTGTTGCAGTGCTCAGTTCTGGCATCAGAGGCGGGGTGTGATAGGGCGGCGCCCCCCTGAAGGATCCTGGCTACTGCTGAGACTCGGGACTCAGCTCTCGAAGCCAGTTTACAAGGGCAAGACTGATGTAAGCGGAGGGCTTTCCAGCAGCTGAAGGGTGTGCAGAGCCTCCATAAACTTACACACAATCGCAACACACACACACACACACCCTCTAACAAAAAAGAAGAAGTCGTCAGCAAATACTCCCGCCGTTACTCGGGGTGTCTGCGAGATAGCGGAAAGCCAAATTTATGCCTTTTTAAGACCTTTTTAATGCGACTTGGAATTGGATTTCAGGCCAATTTAAAAACCAATATGAAGAAATGAAGTGGGCAGAAGCAGCATATTTCTGACTGAACACAGCTAATGAAAGTTGTGAAACTATAAGAAAAGGGAAAACAAGAAATTAATTAAGGGACAACTGTTTTTAGTAAAGCGGATAAGATGTAGAACTAATCTAACAGTGGACATGCAGCATTAATAGTGAAACAAACTAAGATCTCTAATGACTGGAGGCATTTTAAGGCACTATCCACAGATACTCTGCTACTAAAGCATACATATCAAGAATGTTTTTTCATATCCTAAAATACGCCCCCAGTCTCATGTACTGGGACGGTGAAGAGCTAGCACTGCCTGAGAGTGTGAGCAGTGCGAAAGCCCCAAAGCAAAAGCCCACTCATGCCTGTGTTTGCATATATATCGACTCGCCTCATAACACCCACCTTCTGCGGGATCATGGACAAGAGGCTGGTAGTACTCAGGTGTTGTTTTTTGTTTCCTTTATTTAATCAGGGGAGGTTGACTGAGCGCACTCGCTCTTTTTCGTCAATAGCTGGGATCTTGCCCAGCAAACATTTAGACGATGAATAGATGTTGATACGAGGGCCTGCCCTTACAAACAAGTCACATCATGTGAAAACCCACATGTGAATACAAAGAACATGTGCTTTTTGGACACATGTTGGTATTCCTATGTGAACTTGTGAGATTTCCCATTGACATTTTTACCTATGAATTGTCTCTTTGTTTTCACGACAGGTGAAAATGTGACAAAAAGTTCACATGTGGACAAAAAAAAATTAACTTCATCTAGTCACATGATGCCAGAATACAACGTGAGAAAATGTGTTCACATGCGAAAACCAACGTGTCCAGAAAGCACGTGCTTTGAATTCACATTTTTTCACATGAAGACCAGTAGACGAAAGTAGTTTTACTAGCTTTACTCAAGCCTCTTTAGGCTGCTTTCTTCTATCAGTGGGCAAAAAATCTGCCTACTCTTGGAGGACAATTGACAAAGCTTTGATATTAAAAACCAACCATTTTGGCTGCAATAGCCTTATAGGACAAAAGCTACTGCAGCCAAAATGTGTTGGTTTTTCGTCCAGGACAAAATCTATTGCAACTGAAACATGTTGGTTTTTATATAGGACAAAGGTTATTACAGCTGAAACGCATTGGGTTTTCATATAGGACAAATCATTTTACCTGAGTACAAATGTAGAGTGGGACTTCAGCTGTGATGGTTACTAACTCTTCTAATACACTTATATTATTTTGCCCTACAGACAATCGACCTCTCGGTGGCTTTTCATTGGATCACAAATCAGGACTGTGCCATACAGAGGTGGGTGCTCAAATCCATATTTGCAGTTGTACAAGACCCTATCTGTTCACCTAGTGCAACTAAACACCTCCTGTCACTATCTAACCAGTGATATGGGATTGTACTTAGGATTTGTTATTAACTCATCTCATGGTTCTGTTTTTCTTGTACAGAATCAAATGAATGGTGCACCTGCAGTGTATCTGGGAGCATATCTGAAAATGTGGGCTCCAGGCTGAAAAATCCTTTTATGTAGGCTATCTCGTGCCTTGTATCTCTCACTGGTTATCCCAGTTTTTTTTAAAAACACACACACCATCGATCACCAGTGACCTACTAGCCAGTGTTAAGAGGCATCAGCCTCTCGTCCGCCAACATATGCCAAGGACATCAGCCAAAGTCAAAAACCACACACTAGGCATATTCACCGACAGTCACACACCATAGCAGAAGCCTGCCATGCCTGCTTTTATGTAATTGGCTCAAGCTGAATGGCACAGTTGGATCGTCCGGCGGCTGAAAAACGCAGCCGAATGCGACCGAATGTCCGTTCTAGCGGTTGTGTTTCTATGGGCCGACCGCGGTGCCGCGGGCCCAGTGCCAGCGAGGCAGACGGACAGACAGTGTGTGGCTACCAGCAGTAGATTGAGGGGAGAGGGGAGCGTTTGCCGGACTCCTTCCTGAACCGAATGGAGAACCAGATGCCGAGGTGCGAAGCTCAGTGGAGCGAGCCGAGTGAATGAATGGTTTCCCGGACAAACCACAGTCGACTCCTCAAGAGAGGCATGGTTTTTATCACAGTTTACTCGGAAAACAATCCGTCACCTAGAACTCTAACACTCTGTACACTAGGGATGGGTTGAAGTGTCTAAGTTCAATATATCGCGATACAAAAATTTGACGATACGTATCGTGGGCCAGAAAAATGAATTGCGATATTAGCGCCATTTTATTCTGCTGTAGTAATCATAAAAGAGACGGCTTGACCATCAAAATTTCACAAGCTCTCCATCCAAATTATATTATTTGCACTTTGTAATGACATTTTAAAATTGCTGTTTACATTCTAGCAGCCAATGCCATCGCTAGAAAGACTTGTGTCTCAGAAATAAACAGAATTCTGACTTTGTTGTCATTGAACTTTTATTTATCACATCGTATCATGGTTGTATCGAATCGTGAACCCCATCCGTACTGTACACACATCTATTCCAAGCAGGCTATTTTTTGTTCTGCCAATAATAAAATCCAGGCACTGTCATTATTAAGAAATCAAAAAATTTCCAATTCAACATCAAATCTGCATATAACAAAAGGTCAAAGCTCTTCCTCTTGTTTGCTTGGTACGGAGAACAATGTTTGACATGCCACTTTCTAATAAATATTTTTTTCTTGAGGGCAAACTATAAAATCATTTTTCCACACACACACCATATGAAACTGTCACCCCCGCTGTGCCATCCTCCATTTTAATACATGTCCTCCATTAGTGACCACAGCGCAGCATGGCGCAGACATTCAATAACTGATATGTCAGCCAGCGCCATCCGCTTAATGAATTAATCACCTTCTCTCTAACACATCATGACATCCACTCTGGCTTTTAATACGTCGCCTGCTTGAAGACTGACCACAAAATGCGCTTCTGCATCGACCAGGCGGACACACTGACTATCTCCGCCTTCTATCACATGACAAACTTGCTCGATTTGCTCCGAAATGAGCTACAGTTTCACATTCAACATTTTATCTAAAAGAAGATTGGGGATGCAAAATGTTACAAGGCAAGTTTTAAGTGTGACCGGAGCAATCGACAAATCAAAACACCACAGATTTGATGAAATACTTTCTTATAGCTGCTAAATTGAAGATGACCTATATTGTGCACACACTCAAACACGCCATAACAAAGATGTAATATGCATGCAGAGATGTGCGGAACATGCAGTTCCATCCAGAGTGACTCAGACAATCACGCAGGACAGCCGACACCCACGCTGGCATTTCAAAAGCTGATGGGTGACAATAATAGATAACACACACATTGAGAAAAAAAGGATGTGTGTGTGATGATTGTGCGTGATGCTATGCTCCATTTCTTCCCGAGCATCGTTACCAGGGTGTCCAATGAGGGTGAAAGTCCTCATTGGAGTTTCGCTGTGATTGGTCCACATCTTATGACTCTTACTCCTATTAACGGCACATGAGAAATGGATCAAAACACTCGTCGGTGAGTTGAGAGATTTTGGTCCAATGCACCGCCGTGATTGGATGTTGGCTTATAGTCGTTGGTTTATAGTCCAGTTTACGTGTTAATCCTAATCTCAAACTTTACACACTTGAAGAATCGAATGATCAGGGAATCAAACTGAATCAGTGCAGGTTCACAAAGCACATCCGTGAACCTAAAGTGCAAAAACACACACATCTGACCCCAAGTCAGTGTCTACAAAGGCAATTTGACTCAGTGTGTATGCTCATAAACTGATTTCCTACTGTGGTTCTCAAGACCCGTGACTACAAGTGAGACTACTAAAGGACCATTCCAGTGTGATAGGAGATTTTTGCTCATTTCTTGTATTTCCTTAAGTAAATATTCTGAAACAAATGCTACCTAAATATTCCGAGGTACTCCCAGTAAAGAAGAGGGCAGCAAATTAAACCCGTAAATGTGTAAAATATATCTTTAAATTTTGTTTCATTTTACGGACTGTAGCTGGCAGAAGCGTCTGTTGGCTTGACTGGATTATGACTGACAGAAGGTGGGGCCTAACGTAACCGCAGAGAACATTAGCTATTGGTTGAAAGATTTATTTTGGACAGGAAACAGCAGAAATCAGAAATCGGAAACTTTAGACGTTTTTTTCTTGTTTACAAGCAAACAGCAGAAGTAAGACGCCCCCTGCTGTCTCATCTCAGCTCTCACGGTGTTCTTGCATTAATATGAAACGGCCATCTTAGAGTGAATAGAGCTGCTTTCAAAATGTAAAAGGTTCTAGCCTGATGTTAGCGTCCTGATGCAACTTTGCAAATGCAATTGATGGCTTCTAATTCAGAGTAATGCATTAATTCTCTATGCTGTTTGGAATTGAATTGGAGTGAATGGCAAAACTGATTTAAAAAACTGTGGCGCATGCATGTAAACACTGTCAGAATTAATAGTAAATGGATGGAAAACATAAAAAATTTGCAAAAAACATCCAATCAGACTGGATTGGTCCTGCAAGGCGTCTCATTGACACACAGTGTTTCCCCTAGAATATTATGTAGCAATGGTGCATGGGGGGAATTTTCAGTTCCTGGATCTGGCTTGGCTCCCAGTCTAATTCCCAGTATCTGTTCCAGTATCTGTTGTGGCTTAAAAATGATTCTTAGAGATATTTTTATGATGACAGATGGACTACTTGTCCTACAGCTGCCACATGCATGTTTGTTTTGCATAATCAAAGACTCAATGTTGGATTTTCATTGTTTTTATGTTTTTCTAGCTTGGGGGGGATCATTTTCCTAAATTCCCTGCTAAATGAATACAGGTGAAACACTGGACTGACTGATTGACAGAATGGAGCGATGGACGGAAATGCCATAGATAGATAAACACAGGTTGGACCTATGCGGCACGGTATGGTACGGCAGGTAGGGAGGCAGGTAGGGAGGCAGGTTGGTGCACGTTCCTACGTACATGGTCTGCAGGAGGCTCTGTGGAACCGTGCAGCCAGCCTTGGGAGGGAAGTTCCAAAACAATCCAGGCCCCATCTAGCAGCGGGTATAAAAAATACAAGAGACAAGATCTACTGTACTGCTGTTGGTGCATTGCAGGTGCAAAGGCAAGTAATAAGCTTCACAGAATTATAAGAGGAGAGTCCATGCAATAACTACACAGAGCAGGCACTTCATCATTAGCTGGGAGACAGAAATGAATAGGATCCTGTGGAAATCACTATAGAGGACGAGGGAGAGAAATGTGAAGGTTAGCGATGAATGGACACAGAAAGGAGTGCTGACCAAAATCGCATGGGGCAAGGGGCATTAAGTAAGCTATGACTTTCATCGAATTCTATTGGCAACCAATAGGAATTGCAACAACATCGACAGGTCTCTGGCTCATCCTACTGTGGCCTGTAAATGACAAAAATACTAAAGGGATATTTTCACAATAAAGAGAAGTAGGCTAGCTAATTAGAACAGAGATCCAACAGAAACGTGCAGTGAAGAGGTAATATATACGACCATGCAAAATACTGGAGTAATAACACCGCTTTGTCATTTGCATTTTTGGCTTATAAGAACGAGGACTTTTGGCCTTGGTTGCTGAAATGTGTTGTGACACCATCCTCCATCACTGAGCAGCTGAAAACGCCAGTAGGTGGGGGGGATCGGGAGTATCTTGAAACTCCAGTAGGTGGGGAGTGTTTGCTCCAAAACAGAGTACGGACCAGAAAGTGAGTCCTGAAAGCCAGAAATCTCAGCACCTGGTGAAGTAATCATTGAGTCATTGGTATTGATCAACAACCCTATCAACCCCCGACAGATTTATTATGGTCATTTTGTGCTGTGATGCAGTAAAAGCTTTACTTATTGCACCTTTAGCCATAGTTGTACACTTGTACCCTCACACTTGTGAAGGATATAGGTAGACAGTCAGGTAATTCTATGGTCTAACTGCAGCAGTGACGAGGAACAAGCTAGCAGTTCTGTCTGGCTCAGTGTAGCTCATGTAGGAACAAAAGCAGGGGTGTATTGCTCTTTGTAAATCTATTTATATACCAGGAGCTGAGAAACAGACCCGCTCCCATAGGGAAGACAGGCACAGCTACGGCTGCCCTTTCATGTGCTGAGGAGCAGCATGATAGTAAAATCTGCTAATAAGTTTTGGGGATATGTTTGTTTTGAACACCATATGGCATTTAAAGCAAAAATAGGAAAAACACTCCCTCAAAAAAGGAGCTCTGGATCCTGCATATAAATGACGTAAGAGAAGCGACCAAAAGTGGGACATCATTTGGTTTCGTCAGCGTCACTGTTACGAAGGTTTTTAGTGGGATATTTAGCATTGCTCGAAATTGTCAAAAGCCAATCAACTTTGGTCCACAACTACAAATACCTGTCATCTTTCCGCTGACAGACAGGTGTCAGCGTTACTCATAGCTAAGGCCTGACCCACACAGGTAGAACAGCATTTGGCTGTCAAACAAAATATCATGGAATGTATGTGAGGTTAATCGTTATTATTAAAGATTTTGTTCACACATCTCTCATCTTGCAAAGTGCGTACGATTGTAAATTCCCCTGATGAAGCCCATGGGTCTGAAATGTGTTGGACTTACAATTATCACTATCCAAACAGAATAAAGGCTTCTTATCGTATTATTACATGCCTTGGATCTCTCTTTTATCCACATGACTGCTAGAAGACCCTTTTCTTATCCAAAAAGCCCCCAAACCCACAGTCTATAACACTAGAAGCAAAGCAGCCTCCTATCGCTTCTGTAACAAATGAGGATTTACATTGTGCCACCAGCGTTCAACAATGCAGGCAGATACAAGCCTGCACCAAATGTAACAAACTTTTAGGACTTCTACTTAAACTGTAGGTTCATCATTCAAACGGCTCAGTCTGTTGCTAAAACCGAAGCTTATTTTTCGCTAGCGCAGTCATGACACATTGTGATTGAAAATGTCCCTGCGGTTAAAAGTACAGTGACTTTTTATACATACAACATCACCCACATCAAGTTCATTATTCCATTGTAAAGACAGGCAGGCCAGCACTAGGATCCAGTGGAGAGACGATACAGTAAATTATTATACATTTTTTTGTTACATGCACTTTTAGTTGGAGTTAACTTGGCGATAGGCAGCGCCACTCTATACTGTACGGTAAATGACGCACTTCGATTCCAGAGGGGTTAATAAATTCAACCTGTCGACATCCTATTCACGCCAATGCAGGGGCTGGCGGGAGGGGGAGGAGGGGGGGAGGGGGGGTGAGCGAAGTAAAGTACAGAGTACAAAGCCTCAGCAGCAGTATTCACACACATTGTGCCAAAAGCCTGTCCTCATTTTCACATCCTCCTCCTCCTCCTCATGTAGTCCTCCTCTTATACAAAAGGACAGCTACATGGAGAACTCAGTTTGACTTCCTGGACCAAAATGAAGGATAAAGTTAAAAAATAAATAAATATATATATATATCATGTTTATGGAAGCTTTTGTTGCTGTGTCAAAAAAAAAAAAAAAAGAGTTTTAGCCTGGCTTCTGGCAACGCAATCACTTCTGGACCTTTAGGACGACTGTTTCACACACATTATCGAGACATAAACTGTGAAAAAACATCTCATGCTATACAGACAAATAAAGCCTTACTGTACCTGTGGTGTAGTGCAGAGCTTCTCCGGTCAGTACTGTCTGGGTTGAGCTGTGTTTTTTGGTCTCTATGTCGGTGTGCGCGTCCCTCAGGCTGTTGAGGTCTGGGAGAGTGTGTGTCGCTGAGTGTGTGTGTGTGTGTGAGAGAGAGAGAGAGAGAGAGAGAGAGAGGCAGAGTCTCTCTCTGTCTATCTCTCTCTATCTCCCTCCCCTTCCTGACAATAAACAGAGAGCACGTGGCTTCACCAATGATGCAGCACGCTGAAGATCAGAGAACGGAGAGGAGAGGAGAGGAGAGGAGGAGTAGAGGAGAGGAGAGAAAATAAGGAGAAGTGACAAGAAGGAGAGGAGAGCAGGAAAGGAGAGGAGGAGAGGGGAGGAGACCCGAGGAGGAAAGAGGAGAGGAGATGAAGTGAGGAGAGGAGGAGAGGAAACAAGGGAAGAAGAGGAAATAAGGAAAGGAGGAGAGCAGAGGAGAGGGGACCTGACATACTTACACCTACACAGACCAGACACAGACAGACCAACACAACATACAACAGAGTATAGCCAATCAGATGAGCTTTTTTGGATGGTGTAAGCCACTGTTAAGTTTTCGGTAGATTGTCCCGTTGGTCAATTTAAGCATGAAGTGATGAGAACATAAACACCAAAATCATCCATATGTCCCCAGTAGATCATTGGCTCCAGTGCTCCATGCTAACACTTTAGCATACACTATGTTGAGTGATAGGTCACTAGAATTATCCAAAGTATGGCCGACCTTTTAGTATTAAAAAGCTGTTAGCGTTTTTCCCACGGCGCATCCGAGGGCATCATGAGACAAATTCAAGTCAGGCAGTCAGTCAGTCAGTCAGTCAGTCAGGTAACGCTTAGTGAGATGATGCGCTTCGTCAGATGGCCTCTAGAGGGCGACTTTGAATGTGAGATGCAGTGTTTCCCATACAGAGGCACAAAATCAAAAGGTGGTCACTGTACATAAATGGATCTAAATTGATCTCTGATGCGCCTGATGTCGCATCATGTCATGTAGTTGGAGATGTACAGACAGCAGACCAGCAGCATTGGACTCAATCCACAGAGTCTGAAGTCTGACAGAGTGTGAAAACAAAAGTGAAACTTAACATTCCACAGTCAGTAACGGGATTTGCAGACAGTAACTCGCTGCCCTACAGACTTTAACGGTAGGTGACGTCATCCTGTGGTATTTAAGTAATGTTAGTGGAATTAGGTAATTTAACCGTGTCGCAGTGCTTCAGTGCATAGAATTGAACACACGCACCGTGGGTCTGTACAGGATCTGTGCTTGTTTTATATGGCCTGTAGATTAATAAATTCAAAAAATTAACAATCGTTATACAGCTGATGTAGCGAGGGCGTAAGCATTTGCGACGACGTTTGATTCCCAACTCATACCAAGGAGATTTCTACCATCAGTGAGATTTTAATTTTTAGCTAACGTTTTAACCATGACCAAAGCCTTTCCCTAACCTTTTAATAGTAAGTTGTTTTAGTTACCTAACCTTAACCATAATGTTAACCGTACTAACCTTAACCAAAGTAGTTTTGCTTGCCTAAACATAACAGTTAGAAGTGACAATGGCATGTCCAATTCATGCTACTGTCACTTAAAACAATTTCTGGTGGAGGAATGCAATCTTGACATAATTCGTGTCCACAACATGCATTCTGCATTTCAGAGGTTATTTCACAAAATTTTATGAGATCACGTTGCTTTATACCCATAAACCCTTGCATTTTGGGGTTGCTTCCTGTAGTTGGTTCAGATTACGTCACTACTAATAAACAGCACTACAGTTCTCTTATAAGAGGACGGAGACCTGCATTTCCTTACTGCATGTCTTACTGCAGTTATTTGGTGCGCAGCCATGTTAGAATGGCATTGTTCTCACCTACCCAAACAAACCAAAGGAGTAAAGGCTCAAGAGTTTAAACCATGCTTGGTGTGTTGTCTCTTACCATTTAGAGCTACTGCATGTTCTCATTTTCGTTTTGTAAAGTGTTAGCATGGAGCCTACTATCACTCAACATAGTGTATGCTAAAGTGTTAGCATGGAGCGTACTATCACTCAACATATGATAAAGCGTTAGCATGGACAATACTATCACTCAACATAGTGTATGCTAAAGTGTTAGCATGCAGCCTACATAGTGTATGCTTGTCAACAATCTACTGGATGATTTTGGTGTCTGTGTTCACATCACTTAATGGGTAGCAGATCAACGGGCCAATCTCCCAAAACGTATTTTCTTTGAATCTTCTTTTCAATATGGGTGACCAAAAAAAGGGCGTGATGCCTTCACTGTAAGTATGTGTCTGTCTGTGTCTGTTTGTGTCTTCATCATTCTGTCAATTGATCCATCCATCCATCTCTCTTTTCCTGCCCTTTTGCTCTGGACGTGTTTCTCTGCTTTTTCTTTCTCTGTGTTACATGGACAGAATGACCTACTTAGCACAACACTCTGACTGATTGACTAGACAGCAGCTTCAAAACTGATGGAGAGATAGCCAAAACACTCTCTGCTATCTAACTTGATCAAATTTCATTAAATGATTACTCTGTAGTCTATTTCATCCTAAATTCATTAGACTTAAATGCATGAATCAACCCTTCGAAAGATAAGTCACATACTGTACCGTACTACAGAGCACTTAATGTGATTCAGTTAGAATTATTTAACACATATCTGTGTCACATTGTATAACATGACACAAAGGTTTAGTGAGATAAATATGGCACCAGCACATTTGGGCTCAAACGTTGACAGTATGACAGCCGTTGTACACTACATAGCACTGAATACCAGTTTACAACTCAAAAAAAGTTTTAGTGTAGAGTTACTCTTTAAAAGATTATTTTTGAAGGTATTCTGATCATATTAAACTGTTAGATATCACCAATCTGTGATGTCCAATGCATTCCAGGAGTTATTTTATGATGAAGTGTCTTAATTTACTTTTTGGTGTATCCACTTTCCCTCAATCTGCCTTGTGTATTTCTACTTCAGTTAGTGGGTTCCTACATTTCCCAGAATGCCTTTCCATACCCCTCAGAGAAGGGGCGTGATCTTGTTGCTTTCAATCAAAGATGGGTGTATGGGCATGTAGCTTGCTAGCCAAGTACTTTGTGAACATTGTGAACATTGGGGCTTTTCTATGAGCAGCCACGCCCCTTACTCAAAACACAATATGTCTTGTGGTTGCATTGCATTATTACGGTGGCGGACGGCTGCAAATGCACTACAATGGTCCAAAGCAATTGCATTAAGAGAAATCTTCAAAAACAGTGCAAACGAAAATCCAAAGCAAATGCAACAACGGAAACGTGTTGCAAAAAATGAAACGCACTCCAGAATGCCACAGCAAATGCAATAACAGCAAACGCGCGGCAAGTTCAGAAACAATTGCAAACCACGAAAGCAAATGTAACATCTATCCATATTGTAGCTGTGCTGGAAATATCTCAGCATGATTTCACATTGTCTATGTTTGGCCAATTATCCACAGCAATAAGAAAAATACACCACCAAACAGCAAAATGAGCCCAGAAATGCAAGATACATCAAGTGTTTCGGGTGGAGTTTCTCTGAAATCCCTCACCATTAAAAAAGAAAAGTTTAATTCATAAACGTTGTTCTATAGGCAACTATAAAATAAGTCCTGTTCTGCTGTATATGAGCTATGGGCCATGAGCAAATTCAAAGAGAGGACAAAGAGAGGACAAACAGATGTCAACATTGAATCCCTTATGGTGAATTGATTCATGCAGTCATTGGCTTACTGACCAGTGGGATCGATGTGTCCTTATTTCGGACTGCTCCTCTCCTCTTGCTCTTGGTCTGGGGGTATTTCAAGCAGCAGGATGACTCAGTCAGCCAAATAAGGCATCATGAAATAACACAATAATGAGAGAATAATAAGACATCTTCTAATCTAATGTTCTACTTAATGTACAACTGTGGCTGTTGTGTTTGTGTATTGTCATTGTCTTGTTGTGCTGTACATGACTGGATGGCTGTACTTCTATCCTGTTTTGAATTTTTATGTTTTTTGTTTTTTTTTGCAATTTGTGCCAAATTAACACTTTCCCACCAATATGACAATATAGCTTGCAATTTTGATCAATTGCAATACTTTAACTATGGAAAATGCCTCTCATCCCTCAAAAACCGCCAGACTGATTTTTACAGCTCATTGCAGTTTGAACAAACTGCATTTTCAACAAACAAAACCATATTTATTGATTTGCATTTTTTTGCCGAGCCTTGAAAAAATATTGTGAGCTGTTTTGCAATTTTTCAAATAAAATGTACAAAATTACGCATTTTTGGAAACAAGAAGAACAGAGAAACTTGAGAAGGACTCCAAAAAATCTTGGAGAAACTGGCAAAATTACCAGTTACCCATTGACTATCAAATATCAAATAAATTCTTCAAATACATCCTTGATGTACTGTACTTATCTGATATGTTGCTGTAATGTCATTCCAAAAGAGGTATCTGGCTACTGCAAATGACATGCAATGCTGTGTTGGTTTGAACACCTTTCCTCTGGGAAAGTTGGACCTCTGAAGGACGAGAAACCCCTTCACAAACCCACTGACAGCCGGCAGCAGCAGTTTCTGAGGAGTTCATGTCATGTGGAATCATTTGATATCCGTTGACACGTGACACATGTCAAAAGCTTTTAGATCAAATTCTCATAATTGTCTCGTTCGTGGCCTGGAAAATTTGGACATGGTCTTCTCTCTCATAGACCGCATTAACTGCACAGCCGTCTGAGTTCGGCTCTTCCACTGCAATTTGAGTCACACAACACAATAATTAATGTGACAATTATGGAATGTGAATTCAAACATCGTAACATACAACCACGTATAACAGCCCGAACCATTAAAAAAGATCATTAGTTACTGAGTTCAAATGTTATTTACAAAGAGACATCACTTAAATCACAAGTTGGTCTTTCACTTTCCATGCAGATATCACTGAAAATGTATTGCTCTATGATCAGGTTGAATTCCAGTTTGACAGCCTGTGCCTGCATGCTTCAGTAGTTCCAGTGAGGCAGAGGGCAGTAAACCTAATAATCCATTAAAATAAGCTGCTATTACTGTGGGGCGATAGTCTTGTTATTTTCCTTTTATTCCGCTGTTCCTTGCCATTTTCTTGTGCCTGTTATTTTTAAATTGTTCTATATCAATCTAGGTTATTCTATATTACCATTGGCTAACCCTTGATAACCCTTTTAAAGATTTACTGTATGGAAACTTTCCCTGGCCATTTTCCATTTTAGGAACTTCAAATAAAGGTGAAGTCATAGCAATTATCTACAACTGTTCAAACTTTTTCACCGTCAAAACCACAGTAGGTTCTTTCAAACTCGAATATATTAAATGGCAAAGACGAGAGCCGCTGTTTTACTTTTTACATTGGGATAACCATTTGAATTTTGGCACCTTTATAGCATTTGATAATGAAATTTCAAATGCCTTATTAGACAGCGCAAAAGCATATAAGGAAAATGACATTTCAAATATTGCATAATCACATTAACATATTTATACAGTTCGCAAAATACATTTTAGTTTTCCAATTGCACCATTTGAATAAAGCTAAGCTATTACATTTCCATTCTGTATTCCATTCAGAATGAGTTCTTATGCGTTTTTGTCTTCTGTGACGTGTTTGATCTAGTTGATGGGGCCAACTATCACTCAACAAGTGTATGCTAAAGTGTTAGCATGGAGGATTGGAGCCGATGATCTACCGGGGATTTTAATGTCTATGTTCTGATCACAACAGGTAGGTTCAGCAACGGGACTACCTCCCAAAAACTTGGTATATTCCTTTAACCCACATTTCCCCTCAAACCAACCCTCCTTAGACTCAAACCCTCACCCACCCACAAAATCACTGCCCCCCCCCCCCATCCCAGTAGCAAAGTGAATTTAATAGTGATTGTATCTGTCCTGGTAAAAAAAAACATACATGCACACAGCCTTATGAAGGAATAGCAATCATGTGGAAACTCATAGGCGAGGGATTTGAAACTCGCCATGGGCCGGTAACAAAGCCAACCCCCTGGCATCTCTGCCCCCCTCCCCCCTTGTCTATTCCCATTGATCCAGTCTCAAAAGCACTCATTCTGTTCAGTAATGCCACAGGAGCCCACAGTGTGCCCGCTGCCAACAGACAGACCCCTGGGAGAGCTGAGCTGCTGTTATTATTATTATGACTCACCGGCCTGTTATGCTGAAAATTGGTCTCTGTAGGTTTCTGTTAAGTGTGTGAGTGTGTGTTTATGTGAGAGAAAGAGAGATAAAGTGAATGAGTGAACAATGAGTGAGTGAGTCAGTAGGCTTGGCTTGGCTTTAATGGAGACTCCCCAGACAAAACCATGTAGTCTGTAGCCGTCCATAGAATAGATACTGCCATCTTTAAAGGGGAAATAACTAAGATTTCTACTACATTTCTATAGCACAAAATGTCCATAATATATCTGTGGTGGGTTGATAGTGTTATTGATCAATACCAATACCAAATACCGTATGTGGATATTTATTGGTTAATTCAGCATTTCTGATTCCTGATTCTGATTGTCACCTGCATTATAAAAATTCCAAGGCGTGTCACCCTATTGACTGATTCGAAATGCCACATGAAAAGGCACTTGGCCTAAATTGCATTCATTTTGAGGAACCGGCGGAATTATGCGCTCAATGAATTGAATTTTAATGAATTGAATGTTATTATTTGGTCTAACATTGATTTGCTTAACCTTTGGTAAAACCTCAAGGCACCACCTGAGCTCGCTCCGCGGCACCCGAGGGTGCCCTTGCTGGCGACAACTGTTGTAAAAGTCATGAATTGTTCCTGTACCAAGGGAGGCGAGGTGTTTACTTACAGCTGAGCAAAATTCTACAGTTATTTAGGGGGGGGTGGATTTCACTTTTTTGGGTTATAATGGGGCTGATATGTTCTCGCACCCCAACTAACCCTCCCAACACCCCAAAACACCTCCTGGATATGTAATGTGCTGCTTTACACAGCAACACACTGATGTTCAGGCTCCACAGCCGTGTTACTTTGGATGTGAATGACATAACGAATATCAGGTGCAGACTGTCTGCTTGTGTTCATAGGGCATTTCATCCATATGAGATGAATAGGTAAGAACACTAAGAACTAAGAATCTGGTGGAGTGGATAAGATACTCTAATTCCTCTAATTTTCTATAAAACTACTACATAATTTCTTGGTTCTGTCTTGGAAACTCCAGAAGAAATTGGAGGTACTTACAAACTACCATTGAACTCTTTCTCTATTTTTCCTATACATAGTACATCATTTCATGGTTCTTTCCAGGAAATAGTTCCTTTCTAGGGAATTATTAGGACCCGGAAAAATTGCGGACCCTGGAAAATAAAGCGTTACCCACTTCTACAATCAAACTGCATCATGTCCATCATAACCGAGGTGGACCACACCTGGCCGGACCAGATCTGATTTCTAACAAAAGGCCAGTATCACAGAGTCAATTCACATCCAAAGCGCTACAGAGCCGAAACAAGAGCCAAACTAGCCGCATCCCTTGCCAAATACTTACACCGCGAATGCATAGTCAGACACATATATCACCAACTACCAAATAGCCGCCTATTTTTTCCCCTCTCGTCCGCCCGCCACCTGCTACAGATAATGAAGCGAGGCCTACAGCGTGTTGGACCCCCTCCTCCCCCTCCCAACCCTGACAACATGGCATTGTCTGAAGCTGTTGCTCCTGTGCCAGTGAAGAGGGGTTGGGGTGGGGAAGATAATACTCGTTTGGAGAGCGTAGCGGGGGCGTCGCTTCAGATACGGCTAATCCTCACACCTCATCGCCGAGATGTGGCCGGCTGCTGCGGCCGCTCCCTCCCTCGTTTTTCTCCTTCTCCTCCCCGCCGCTTCCTCCTTTATTCTCTCCTCTTTTTCCCCCGACGTTCAGTCCCTCTCCTGCTGTCTTTGTTCCCGTCTCTAAGCCCTCTCCTCGTTCTCTTCGTGCTCTTATCCACACTCTGCATGCACTTTTCAGAGGGGGGAGTAAAAGAGAATGAGGGTTTAAAAAAGAGAAAAGGAGGAGAGGGGAGGTACAGACACAGCAAGAGAAACAATCATTATATACCCTTAATGTAGCTTACTTTGTCTTGACCAATAGAGACAACATGAACACTTGTTAAAGATGCCATGTGTAGCATTTTGTGCTTCTGAAATTTAAGCCTACATTTCCCATAAACCCCTTCCAGTCACAGGTTGCTCTGTTTGTTTTTAAGAGCAAGAAGGATAAGAGCCAATAACAGCCCTTGATAACAGTCAGTATGCATTCAGACCAGGTAAAATAACATGAAGACGTAACTCTGCAGTTAGAACAGTGGAACTGGAATTAAGTTGTGTATTACTTGCTTCCTGTCAAGTTAAATGCTTCCTGTTTGGTGCCGAAAAAACGATCCAGCACATTCCCTGCCAAATCTTATCCAGTACCACAGTATAAAACGCAGTGTAGAGGCCCGTAGAAGCTGCCAATCTTCTCAGCAATAGTCTCGCTGGTTTACAGTAATTATGTCTCAAAATTAACGTGGCAGCGATTTATTGATGTTAAAATGCTACATGTAGCAGCTTTAACAAATAACATCGCATCAGTATATCCCATTATGTGTACATTTTTAAACAAAGGTGACTCCAGTGGGAATCAGTAGCTTTACCCCGGCAGTGTTAGTGCCATGCAGTATGGAGCTACAGAGGGCTGCAGTTCCAGTAAAAGGACAGAAGTGGACTGAATTTATTAGCTGTGTGGGACCTTGTAAAAGGACTTCTTTCTCTTCTGATCATCCGACCCTGCTGGGTGTTATAGGGGCTAGAGTAATTGGCATAGGGTGTACTTGAGTGAAGATGACGATAAAATGTTAATTGCAGGGTTAACAGTGGGGGAGCATTGGCGGCCATGCTCAAAATAGAAGCACAAAAGTCTGCCTGCACAACGTCTCAATAAGAGAGAAAGCGATGAAATTACTTGGAGGCTGACTCACTGATACCAGTATAAAAATGACTGCTATAGTCAGGAACAGTGAGAGAGTATAAGGAAATGAAGAATAGAATAGAATAGAATAGAACAGAACAGAATAACAATTACGTTTACAGAGAAATACCATTACAATTCAGGCAAAAGTCTGATGGCTTAAGTGGCTTATCCAGGGAAATTTACAATTACTATAACAGTAGAAGAAAAAAAGAGAGAGAGAGAGAGAGACAGAGAGAGAGAGGGAGACAGAGACAGACAGACAAACAGAAAGAATAAGCCTTGGGCTCCTCTCAGCATTTTATAGCCTTGTATACACAAATGGTTTCCTAACAAATACCAAATGTCAGAGGCCCTTAAAGTAGACAGAAGCCAGAGGCAGCATTAGTGTCTTGTGTGTCAGGTTCCTGGACCCTCGCCCTCAGTCTGCCCTTTGCTTCGGCTACACATTTGGCTGAGATCGCCCACCAATATCCACGGACAGAGGCGAAAGAAAGAGCTGTAATAGATCTGCCGGGAGAGACATGTCATCAGCCCGTTTAGGGAAGATCCACCCTAAAACAGGATTCACTGTTTAGATTTCTCAACGTGAACGAAAGTCTTTCCTCGTCGTCAAAAAAATCACTCCATTGATAATCAACAGGATCCACCAACAACTTTGAGAAAGACTTGTTCATGCACACAATTTTTGAGTGATCTGTCAAAAATGATAGGAATAGGTTGGAAATCTGTTTTAGGGTGTATTTTCCTTTCCAGTTGTTTTAATGATGTGATAGAGGACTGGCATTTAAATGCTTATGTTCTTTAAGTTCCCCATAAATCATTATTAGCACACAGGACTCAAGACTTAAAGGGGTAAGACCTGAGACTTGACTTGATGCATGAAGACTTGAGACTCGACTTGACTTGGGTTCTGGTGACTTGGGACTTGACTTTGACTTGTACTTTGATGACTTGAAAAGGTTTCTAAAGTCTTAACAAAATATCTTGTGTTTACTTTTATATTGAAAGTGATGAGATTTGTTCCAGCAGACGACTGAATTTAAATTCTGTTTTACAATTTCAATTTCCCATTTGGCAGACGCTTTTATCCAAAGCGACGTACACATGAGATTTTAATACAACACAAGCAAGGATCTAGTCAAGAGAGAACAACGAGAGTAAGTGCCATAAAGCTAAGTTCTGGTCCGACAGGACATAGGTGCTACAAGGCACTGCATAGAGGCAGATAAAGAATTATTTTTTTTTAGATTACATTATCAGGTGAGAAGGTGTTTGCTAAAGAGCTGGGTCTTTAGCCTTTTCTTAAAGATCGAGAGGGACTCTGCGGATCGAATGGAGTTTGGTAACTCATTCCACCACCGAGGAACCACAGAAGAAGAGTCTGGATAGAGACTTAGGGCCTTGTTGTGGTGGCAGCACCAGGCGCCGCTCCTTGGCAGAGCGTAGTGAGCGGGAGGGAGCGTAGACCTGAATGAGGGAGTTCAGGAAGGTGGGAGCCGTTTTGGTTGCTGAACTTGAACTTGATGCAGGCAGCAACTGGGAGCCAGTGGAGGGATATGAACAGCATTTTCTGAATTTGTATGGAATGATTGAATTTGAAGTTGAAACTGATTATAGAAATCAAACTCATGATGCTTTTACCACGTTTTTATCCTATTAAAACCATATTGCATTGAAAAGTCCTAGATATTTTGCTTTCTATAAGATATTAAATTGATACTGGACTCTTGATTTGTTCTGACTTGACTTGCTGTTCTACCTTTAGACTTGAGACTTGAGACTGGACATTAATGATATGGACTTCACTTAGTAATCTACATTTAGACTTGGGACTTGATGTGAGATAGACAAAGTTGATTTCCAGGCACAGATAATACAATTTTGAAGTTCAGTAACTTTTTCTAGGTTTGACCCCGTGACCCCAGTCAGAGAATTCAACACAAACAAACAACATACTTATATAGGACAGTTAAACAGCAGGCAGCACTGCCTCTCTGTACAATCACACATCAGGATCAATAGTGCCAACCCAGAGGCAACGTCAATATTTTCATCACCGGTGACCCAGCCACTGACTCGCTGTCCATCATCTGGCCCACATTTAACACTCGAGCAAGCAGCTAGGACTGGGCCACCCTCACACACTCGGTTACACTAACTCGGATGCATACGTTACGGTTGAAATTAGAGTAGAGGACTAATCCGAGGTAGGATGTTGTTTTGTTTTGTATGGGTGGGTGTATGTGCGGGCCGGGTACCGAAACCAGTTTGGAAGACCTCAAGCCTCAAGTGTGTAAGACACTCAGCATGTGAAGTGCTGAGGTTGGCAGATCAAAGTTTTGCCCTTGCGCACAATGACGCAGATGGAGTTTGCTTGGACAACACACACACACACACACACACACACGCACTGAGATAGCTGAATGTCACCTCTGGATAACAAACGGTGCCACCACAGGGATAGGGGGCTAATGATATCAGCAGCTAAAGGCCAACACACTCTCACAACACACACACACACACACACACAGACTGACAAAGACAGACACTTGACAAAATAAACACTAACATAGCCATCATGAGGTGAGATACTAAACTTCTACTGCAGTAGAGAAAACTGTATGTTAAGGAAAATCACGTTGGCACTTTAGCATTTTTATTTTACTTAATATTTTAATACTTCTACAAAATAAAACTAGTAGCATAAAAGTTTTTTTTGTTCAACAGAGGCTTGGAAAATTGTGTTTGTGTAATACATTTATGAACATTTGCCAAAGCAGTTCACAAGGTCACACCATGACAGAGACAAAAAGCAAACAGAAATCATGCCACCGCAGCTGGGGAATGATGTAACCGCTCCATATCTCTGATCTAAAGGAAGGACGCATCAATATGGATTCGGGTCGATACTGATGCGCTAAAATGAGGCATCGGTATCTACATTTTTCTGCCACCATAATGGAAGTGGTAGGGGCCGATATTTAAAATTACAAATTGATACTGGCAGTGAAAGACTGACATCAGTGCATCCCTGTTCTGAGTGCAACCTTTGGAAATTCAATTTGCCAGTGGATTTTTTTTTTTTTTTAAACCAAAATATGATGGCAGTGATGACACTTACAACTTGCTCACTCACTTATGTAATAGACCAAGTTCGTAAGTCATCATGAAGGGCAACTGAAATCAAATTACAAGAGAGCATTTTGAAGTGTAACCCCCCCTCCCCCCCCCCGAAACCCATATCACATTTTGATATTAATCCTCAACTGTTGTTAGGCTGGTTAAGCATTCAGGCAGGGGAGCAACAGGAGGAAAAGTTTGTACAAGTTTAGACTACTGCTTTGTGTAGAGCAGCGTAGCATGCAGCCAATCAACTGCTACGGGGACAATGTTTTGCTTGGATTTGATTGGCTCACAGTCAAAGAGAGGGTATGATGGCTAACCGGGACAAAGCTTTCAGAAGACGGAAAGATCAAAGACTGCATACAACCGAGACGATCAAATGTTATCGTCTCAAAGTGTTACTGGCTAGAGTGGCAGGTGACCCTTACTGCTTTATTCACCAAAGACAAATATTACCGGCATTTCGCGCTCGGCAAGTGGTGGCTAGGCTTTATATGGCATCACAGAAACAACTGATAAGTATTTGCAGATTCGTTAACATTTTATGTTTTCAAAGCCTCCTGTCTGATCATGGCTTACATGAGAAAATAGCTTTCTTGTGTATAACCATAGATAAAGGAATGCAGACGTATCCCAGCTAACATTTTGAATAGATGCCAACATGATGTGTCACATCCTCTTCGAGCTGGCAAAACAACACACAAGTGACAAAATAAATACGAGGTGAATTTACAATCTACAATCCGAGTGCTCGGCTCGGACGTAGAGGATGGATTAGTCTGTGGAAGATGAAGATGCCGGGAAGTCGGCGCCTGTTGCCGCCGGCCTGTGAGGCAAAGTGACCGAGGTCACGAGAAGGAGGCGACTGCCAGAGTATTTTCCGAAGAGGCGCCCGGGGCTCGCGGAGGTGGTCAGGGCTGCACGTCGGCCATCTTCCTCTTGCGGTAGTTGAGGACCAGGCTGGAGGCGGTGAGGTGCGAGGCCCGGCCCTTCTCCCAGCTCTGGAAGCCGTTGAGGCCGCTCTGCCCCGACCTGAACAGCGCCCGCTCCAGACAGTCCAGGCGCTCCACCAGCGCCGATGTGTCCCTGTTGTAGGCGTTCTGGGAAGAGTCCATGGTCCGCCTGAACCGACCGATGAACGTCTGGTAGGGGGGATGATACAAAGTTGTTTTTTTGTGTGACCAAATTCTTATTAGATTCAAAGAAAAAGGGGTAAAGACAGCGCATCAAGAGTATTGCATCAGTTGACACCACTGAACAAGTCAAAAATAACTAGAAAATATTTAGAATATAATGATATGTAGTTGAGGCATTTTACATTGAGGCATGCTGGTGTTGTTTCTATCCAGAGTGACCTAGATAGAGTGCCAGTGGCCAATTCCAGACATTCTTCGCCAAATCCGACACATACTCTTTGATATGAAATTTAATTTTAAGCGTCTCAAATATGTAGGATTTCACATCACTTGCCTTGCGGCAGTAAAATCTTCAAAAAAAAAAAAACTGAGCTGAAAGACTGGAAACCACATCAAAGATGTGTCCAGAATTTGCCGCCGGTACATTACAGAGAGCTCTAACAGCCAAATGTGCAAACATGGGTATATTTTAGGAAAATATGGTCATCCATGTAGATAATCTATAAATCTGAAATCAGATGAAATGCTTCATTTCCACATTGATAATTTTGTCACAGTGATTAGGCCTACATCTATTTAAAGAGATGTACTTACGCATCATTTATAGAAATGTACAAACAGTGATCTACACTAGACTGGATACAGGATACAAGACTTCTTTACAAGATGAATTTTGACCAACTTGATCCTTGATGGGCTTTAAACCATTACACACTCACACCAGTCAAGACAATGCAGGTGGAAATCCAACATCATAGATTTTCTCAAGAGGCCCGCAAGGTTAAAAACAACCGAGGAAGTAACTTTAGCGCTTAAATTAGGTGAAATAAATAAATAAATACATAAATAAATCTTACAGTGTGCATCTGCCCTTTGTCTCTGTCCATATCAGATGATGAGATTAAAGTCAATCTGCCTGGCAACAACTGCATCAGTCTGCCACGTTTTATGATCTGATTGCACCCCCTAGTTGTAATGTTTTAAATAGCACTGGCTGGATTTATATAAATTCTGTTGTGGCTGCCCTTTTCTTATTTTGGAATGGAAAAAACAGTTTGTCAATCTGCCTAACAGTAGTAGTATTTGACATGGCTTCCCATACTTTGTTTAAAAGAATTTACCGAGAAGGGTAACAAACTCTTACCGTCACAGAATATGACGAACAATGCCTCAAATGTTTTACTGAACCTTGGTGGAATGCATTTCAAGAGAGTGGTACTTGCAGAAGCAATTGATTACACGTTTGTCTCTTTTAAAAGACATTACCTTCTATAGTTGGAGAAACCAATGAAACTACATGGGGCACAACAATCTGTACTGTGTTCATGGGACAGTTTTTATTCAATGCATTATCTTCTTCTGCACTCCTTTTTACTTTCCTTATAATAAGCTGGGCAGTGAAAAAAGCGTAATCCTCAGAAAAAAGAATGATCCCATGAAGACAACAATCATATAAAAGGTATAGAAGTGACCGAGTACGAGTGCAATGACTTCCAAATCAAACTCATGTGATGGGATAAGGTTGGATTCACACACAGTAGCGTACAGTTCAGTGTGTTTAGTGCCAGATGAAACAACTACTAGGGTTGGGCCTCACTCTGCCTTAAGGAGCTGCTAACCCACCTCAAACTATTTCAGTAGTCTGGTTTTCAATGGAGAGTTTTAGTGGCCCATGACGGTCTAATGGAGGTTTTTCCACCCTGACTATAATTCAATTTTGGGGGAAAACAATGAATATTAGGGATGTTTTTTTCTTAGAATTTTTGGAATGAAAATGGTTGCTGGTAGCTTCAATCCAAAAATATCAACATCGGCCTTCAGGATTCCATATCGGTCGAACCCTTGAGACAAGACTGAAACATTTAGGTGTTGCGCTTTCCTCAGTAAACACTGGTTGCTATTTGGGGAGGTATCCAGCGGTATGTAACAAAGAAGCCCCGTTTGCGACCTTATGAGGCCCAGTAAAGGCAAAGGAAGCTCATCGTCTTCACTTGTACATTTAAATATTATTGTCCTGTGTAGACCTGGGTATCGTATCTGGGTAAGTATCAGTGCTGATGTTTGAAATTCGATTACCGGTTTTAAAACAATACTTTTTTTTTTTTTTTGGGTACCTTCCTTCTGTGTTAGTGTTCGCACATGCCATTCACCTGCAGCAGTGCCTGTGCAATCTCTGGGTTCTCTGGGCTGTCAAAGTGCAGCATCTGGGATCCCAGGCCGTAGTAGTAGGGTCCCATCTTGTGCAGGTCCACCACAGTGGGGTCGGCGTTGAACACTGTCCTCCAGCCTTCTCTGTACACCTTAGGGAGCTCGACGGACACCACCCTCCTCTTCCTCTCATACAGGCCCTTGGCCAGCCACAGGGGAAGCTCCATCTTTGTGCCCTAAGATGAAGGAGACAAACTGTATCTAGAGGTGGTGGAGACCCCAGCCGAAACTCTGGGGTACCTAGTGCAGGTATATGTGCGTGTGTGGGCGTCCATTTGAATCCTGTGTTGTGGTATGTATTGTGACACCTGTGTGTTTAATGCACTTTGAATTGGATTCAATTCAAAACTGAATTGTCTCTCCTACATTCTTTCTAAGCCCTCCTACTATGTCAATGGCCACATAGTTAAAAGAATGTAAATGATAACAACAAATATTAAAAGGTTTATTGATAATAGTGAGTAGGTGAGTCAGTGCTATGATGTGGTTGTCGCAACAGAAGTAACGTTAATAATAAAGGTTCCCAAAACGGTTCAATGATAGTTTTGAAAGTCTGTAACTGTGTTAGTTATACGGACTTGTAAATGTAGAGTCTTGGGCAAGTGTTATATTTAGAGTCATTATATAGCTAAACTTCCAAGATTTCCATTGTCACAATTTTCTTTCATTACATTACCTCGGGTATGTCCCGTGAGTCACTCGACTTCTCGAGGAATCCAAGCCGTGGAAAAGCACACTCCGTCCGGCTGGAAAGTCTTTCGTGAGAGAGCAAAATATCATCGAGAGAAAAGAAATTCTCCTCCATTCCCACTCCGGGTGGCACGGAGAGATACGACTGCGTATCCATTTATAATTGAATGCGACAAAAAGTGGCTATGTACCAAATAGGTTTGCTCCGACGTTAACCAGAGACTCGTCCTGTTTACACTTCTTACTTCCTCGTTATTTTGGCGCCAGGGCTTGTGAACCAATCAGAGCCCTGCTGTAGAGTCTCGAGCAATCGATTCAGTCCGACTCAAAAAAATACCTATCCTCCACACGTTTACGATGATTTTTTTTTTTTTTTTAGCTTTATTTTGTTTTATTTATATGATGTTTCAATGACATCATGAAAAGGAAAAGTGTTTGGTTCTTTAGTCAAAAAAGTAACACATGATGAGTCATCACCCGTTTCTCATTTCAAAAGTAATACTATATCTTTACTTATTATTCCCAGGGAGTCGTACGTCATTACATTACTCGTTACTTTCCGTTACACCCTTCAAAATTGTCTGACAACGGACATAACGACTTATTTTTAGCTGGTAAAAACTGTACTATTACTACTGAAATTGAATTTGTTTAAACTACTCATTACTGGGGAAAGGAATGGCATTACTGTGCGAGTGAAACGCAGTTTCCTCGCAAAATAAAATGAACTTTTCCACACAAAAAAAAGTCCGCTGCAATTACCAATCCAGCCACCAGAGGTCGCCACATTACCATCAGAAACTGAAAGAGTTCCCTTGTGGCCTACTGTATGCTTGGCAGACATTTGGGCCTGACTGAACTGGCAGACTGGCTGGAAACTAAAAGGAATGATATAATACAGGCAGATGATAATGATGACAAGCATTTCCAATGAACACTTGCAAGTAAACCTCGAATTCCCATTCAAATTAAACGGCAAGAGTAAAGCAAAACAAATAAACATGCTATGGACACTTCTCTCTTCTACAGAACAGGAAGAACAGGACAGTCATCGTGCTTATTTTGACGTTTTTAATATTATAGATTGTTATATATATCATTATCATTACTCATCCCACAGATTGCACATCAAAATCATCAGACATGTTAGTCGGCGCCCCCCAAAAAAGCAGGCAGCCGTTCACATCCTGGGAAAAAGTAAAAGAAGTCGTGAAAGAAAAAGGAGTCAAATGAAATAAAGCCATAGTAAATGAAGGTAACTGTATTATTGTAGCGGTGTATCCGAGCTGAGTGGGCAGGCAGGCGGTACAGTGCCGTCGACTGTAGCAGGAATCAGAGAGACTCGTTGGACATTTTCACATTGTTCGTTCAAAAGCGAAACCGGACTGGAGCGGGCGTCATTTCCCAAAGAGATCATCTCCCCTTCCGTTCGCTTCGGGCCACGATGCACAGGCGACACTTTGAGTCACACGTTAACAGTTACCAGTAGTATTTATTTCCCTTAGCCTGCTGTTACGCACCCTGATGTCGTCCCAGGTGACTCTGCCTCAAAAACCCGCCCAGTGTCATGGCCTTAACAAAGGAACAAGGATGATCTCAGCACTGAGAGGCTTGTAACACTTTATTTGAAGTGTTGCTCATGAGGCATCATAACCACATTAGGATCACATTACGAGCGCATTAAAATCAGATCTGATATAATATAATGAGCAGGCGGGGGGGTGGTGGAATACTTTCTGGGGTAACTGTGTAGCTAAAAACAACCTCATACTAGATTCAGAATGTATTAAAGCTGCACTAGGCGACGTCACACAGTTGGCGCCTCCAAACGGCAGCGGGGGTTAACTGAAAAATTTGCACTTCAATACCCAGAAATCCTCTAAGGTGTTGTCAGTAAACTGCACACAGCATGTTCATGTTTACCGACCCGGCCGCTCTGTGATGCTTTACACCAAAGATACCAAAGAGGCAAGAGAGGAAAAGATCTAACGTCTAGCTTTCTCTGGACGGTTTGGATTCATCGCTTCACCTCAAGTTTGGGTTCATAACGTCCTGTGGGTGGGAAAGTCACCATACCAACACCGGAACTTAATTTGGGCAAACGGGGAGAATCTACAGCGTCTCAATTAGCGGAGATGGGACGCTCTTCTCTATTCCAGCCCCACTTTCTGTTCATCGCGCAGGCGGGATGCGCTTATGATGCCTCGTTCACGCACTTCGAGTAAAGTCTTACCAAGAGGCTAAGAGTCCTCAAGCCGTACTGCACCGGCTTTAACGTCCATTCACTAGAAGACGTAGAAACGCCTATGACCGGCGCAGTACGAGCACAGATCAGCCCTGCTGTGAAAACTTTTGACTCGTAGCGTATCGGAACAGAGACACTTTTTTCCTCTTGGCTTCAGAGCGCTAGGGGCCCCCCTTGGGGACTCGGGGGCCGCATTCAATTGTGTTCAATTCCTTCCTCTGCTTCCTGGAATAAATGCCTATAAAGGGCGACTACAGAGCGATAAAACACAGGGGGTAAAAGCAGTGGTGTCAACTTCGCCGCTCGCCGGATAGTCATTGTTTTAGGTTAGTGAAAAGTTAGAATCAGGATGTGAGTGATAGCTTAAAGAGATTGAAATCGACAGTAGATGGCAGCCAGATACCCCCCCACCGGCGCCTCCTAGGGTACTGGCTGAAATCCTTGAGTTCCACCCCAGGACAATAGATGATAGATCGTCCAGCATCTGTTGTCGGTAAAATGAAAAATAGCCCTTGCGCTCTGAAGCTATTAGGAAGCTTTCGGCTCTGATCGGTGCCTTTCCTGACAACATCCAAGATCTGGTCTGAAAAGTCTCCTGAAGTCTGGGTTTCCCCCAAAAGCATCTTAGCAGTGAGTCTTATCTTCTTTACCCATTGACTTACAATAGAACTGCGGTCGACAGTGTAAAGGATGGGACAACGTGCAGAAGTTTGGCGTTTTTGTTGTAACTGTTTCAACACCGTTTGACACTTTTGCCTCAAGTTGAAGGAAAAATCCACCCTTGAACACTTTAACGCTGTTGGCTATTGGCGAAGTACGTTGCATTTCTGGGTCCATGTTGTTGTTTGGTGTATTTTTCATATTCCGGTGGATAACTGGCCAAACGTGGATGATGTGACGTCATGTTGAGATATTTCCAGCAGCTACAATGCAGATTAATATCAGATTTTCTATCTAAAACATCACGGTAAAATTTTTGGTGTCAGGTTTTGGTGTCAGAATCAAAGAGCGAGGGCTTCTTTCTAGAGCCGCCATTTTGCACCAAGAGACGTTCAACAATCATACAGGGAGAAATCCAGGCTACTGACAGTAGCCTCGATAGACCAGAATGCAATGCAACTACAGACATGTTGTGTTTTTGAGTAAGGGGGTTGGCCGCAATCAAAGATATGCCCCAATGTTCATGAAATAGTTGACTAGCTGAGGGAAAGTTGGCAGGTTGAGGGAAAGTGGGTTCACCCAAAAAGTAAATAACAACACTTCATCACAAAATAACTCCTGGAATACACTGAACATCACAGATTTGATGCTATAAAACAGCATCAGAGGATTGGAGGGTGGACTTTTCCTTTAAGTCAGCCATGTTGCATTGTGGATGATCCCACAGCAAAAAAGACCTACTTGAACGACGTGTCCCTTTAATTTGCACTCTGCACTGTATAACGGCCTTAACACTGAGACATTTTGTGGGGAAACCCAGCTTGATAAATGGCATCTGGGTCACTAAATGGAATATTGATAATAGTGTCTGTCATCTAGCACAAATTTATTCCACCATTTGTTTACAGTAGCTTTGTTGTTGTTGTTTATGCAGTTTGTATGTTTCTTTTGCAGTAGTCATCATCATACATCAGCTCTTCCATATACATAAGAAGCGTTCTGAGGAGTGAGTTACATCTCACATGATTGGAATATTAAACAAATATTGTTAAATATGAATGAATGAATAAATAAGCCCCGTTTAGTGGATCCACAGTGGGACTGAGAAAGTCCTTTTTAGGGTCTATGAGTGGCGTCTTCGGTTAGCCACACACTCGGCCAGACCTACTCCAGCAGAAACACAACGCGGGGGGAAACCGACAGTAGCATAGACCAAGAGGCGCCTCTTAAAACACACACACCCCACACACACGCACGCACAAGCCAGCGCTCAAACACACGTACACGAATACGCGTTTCACGGTTCTCGCGGGGAAAAATGACTATGGAGAACGATCGGTGTCTGGCAGGTCTAAAAAGAAGAAAGGGGGAAAAAAACAAAAAAACGACAAACCAAGAGAGGTTATGTCCTATACAAGATGTCATGTCGCTTCTCTGCAGCTGTAAACATCAGCAAAGTAAAGGGAGGACTGCCAGTCGCGCACAGGGAAACATGGACATCTAAGACTGTAAACATTTCAATACACGGACCAACACACACAGCACTGTCCCCCGTCAGCCCTCTACGATGGCCTTTCAGACTCTCTCTCACACACACACACACACACACACACACTTCAGCATGCACACACAAGCTATGACTCGCCATTCTGCACTCACACACACACACACACACACCAAGTGAAGTCTGACACTGTAGCATCCCCAACGCACACGTTACACAGTAGGAGCGTAAACTACATTGCCTGCCCCTCCCTCCCTCCCTCCCTCCCTCCCCTGAACTGAGCATGCCCATACCGCCCCCCACCCCGCCCCGTCGTCCATCTTCACACACCCCCACCCCACCCCACGGCGCCCTACCCCACCCCTCCCCCACCCCGTAGATACAACAACAAGCTGTTATTCCCCAGTGTCTTTCCCTCCCTCCCCGCCTTCCCCCCGAATGCGCACCTTTGCGGTTTTCCCCTCCGGCCGGATCTACAAAAAAAAAAAGCATGGTGGGGGGTGGGGGGTTGATCGGTGGACAATGTGGGCCTACATATGGGCGGGGGGAGGTGGGAGGTTCGATTCGATTCATTTCGGTCCAAATCGCGCGAGGAGGAGGAACGCGAGGGGGGAACGCAGAAGTGCGCGAGGGTTACATAAGAACAACCGGGGGGGGGGGGGGGGGGGGGGGGGACAGAAACTACAACGACACAGCACACCGGGACCCAGTCTTTGATGAAGGGGGGGGTGTGGGGGGGTGGGGCGCTGTCAGAGTCTGAGTCCTGGCGAGACGCCCCCCCCGCCGCGTCGCGTGTACAAGGGTTAGTCCAGTCTTGTCGCTCCCGCTCCTCCTCCTCTTCCCTCCTCTCGCTCTTTCCTTCTTCCTCGTCGCTCGTCTCCTTCCTTCCTTGCTCCTTTACCGGTGTCCCATCTCCTCTCCTCCTCTTTTCCCAGTTAAGGCCGTGGGAGGGCTGGGCAACAAATGATTGGACACAGGGGCCCGGCTGCGTCAGGGGGGTCAGGGGGTTTGAGACCGACGAAGGCCCCTTTAGGGACTCTGTTAGCCTGGAGGAAGGGGATGGTGGTGCGGTGGGGGTGGCAGGTAAGCAGTCTCTTGAGCAGACGGGCAATTGGGTGGGCGGCGGGGCAATTGGGTGGGGGTGGGGCGGGGGGGCTCTTTAATGTACGATGACGTTGCGTTGGTTTTCGACGATTCACGTTTTTTTTTGGTTCAGTTCACAAGGAATAATTCTCTCGGTTAGGATGACGGGTTTTTCCCGCAAGGATAAGTATGCGTCGGTTTTGCTTCGATTGTTTCGTCTGATTTGGTTTTGCGACGGCGTCCAGATACCCACGGCAGGACCATGAGATGTCCTAGAGGGAGAGAGGGAGAGAGAGAGAGAGAGGCGAGGGAGGATGTATTATTCGTGACTCTAATGACAATGAAGATGTTGAAATGATTGAAAGCGCTGTACTTTTTATATGCTTTATTAAACAACCTATTAATGGATGAACAATTGTCTCAGCGGCTCCGATGACAGGACTGGGTGTCGTCATACAGATATAGTGTGTGTGTGTGTGTGTATGAGTGTGTGTGTGTAAGAGCACTCCCATATGAGTGTGTGCGCATAATGCATGAGTGCTGAAGGTTTGACCGATGTTTTTCAAGACCGATACCGATACTGTTTTGTTGTTTTTTACTGATGCTGACGATAGCCAATACTTTGTGCTGATATTCAATATCTTTAAATGTGACCATTTTCATGCCAAAAAATGTCCAAATTCCAAGTATTCAGTGTTTCCCCCAAGAATTATATTCTTGTCAGGGTGGAAAAGCCTCTGAAACAGCATTTAGACCATCATGGGACACTAAAACTCTCCACTGAAACCCAGGATACTAATTCTAATAATACAATTCCTGCATATTTTTGTGGAATTAGATCAAAATTTGAATCAGCTCAGGTTTGTGCAGAATTTCTTTAATTTTCAAAAATGACAAGTATTCAGTGTTCAGATTCAGTTCAGGTTAAGGTCTTCCCAGAGATAACCAGTGTAGTATTGATCAAGTCTACAATAAATATATAATCAATCAAACTGCATCATATCCATCAAATCAGAGGTGGAGCACACTGACTGGACCAGATCTGATAATTAATTTTAAAAAAAGGCAATATGGGCCTTTATCTCAGTCTAACCCTACACATGCTTCTACTGTATGACAATGCACTTGCAGTTATTTTCATTTATGTGTGTGTGTGTGTGTGTGTGTGTGTGTGTGTGTGTGTGCGCGCGCCTTGCGTCTCACCTTGAGCAGTATTCACAATGGGCCTGGTGGTCAGTCAGTCAGAGGGGTGTTCGGGGCAGGACCGATTGATCTCGAACCATGAGTCTATACAGCTGCAGACACACACACACACACACACACACACACAGAAACATTCAGGGTTTTCTTGTCAACAGGGATCGAAGGGGATTACAGTTAACAAAATAATAAAACGGTATGTAAAGAGGAAAAATACTATAACACATTTGATACAGCTGTTGACACATCAGTCATAAATGCATTCAACAGGTGCTAAAATAGGCATGCTGGAAGGCACCCATGCATTCCCACATAAGTAACATACATGCTATATATAGGCCTAAGCAATTTAGACACAGAACTTTTTACATTTCTCACTGTTCTGTATCACACTGTCTACCTATCCGTCTGTTCTCTGTTGGTATTTTTGTGCAGCCTATATACCTAGAATCTGTCTATAAAAGCAACAATATAAAGGTTATATAAGCTTATTTATATTTTGTGTTGATGGATCCACTCTTAAAGGTGCTATGTGTAGCATTTCAACATCAATAAATCAATCCCACATTAATTTTGAGACAGTGTAATTACCATTATTATAACAATCGAGACCATTGCTGAGAAGACTGATAGCCTCTACCAGCCTCTATGCTGCATTTTACATTGTGTGACACTGGGTCGGATTTACGGCACAAAACAGGAAGAGGGCGCTGGAGCGAAAGCTTTTAGAGTTTCTGGCAACGGCGGATGGTGGAAGGAGCGAAAGGCCGATGGAAAAATCACTTCCAACATGTTGATCCTCTTCAGTAAAGACAAAGACACCGGGGAGGGGGAGGAGGGACAGAAAACGACGGGGTTTATGGGAAATGTAGTCTTCATTTCGAGTAAAGCTAACACTACCACTAGCATGTGATGGAGGCTGCCAATCGTCTCCACCATGGTCTCAGTTATTTACGGTAATTATACCGAGGCATCGCGATTAACTTGACAATGATATATCGCTGTTTAGAAATGCTACAACTCGCACCTTTAATATCCAATGATATACTATGAACAAGCTCTAAATCAAAGCCAATGGGAACATTCCATTTTCAAGCAATATCTTTATTGGATTGCAGTGAGTGGATTTAATTAGAGGAAGTGCAAAATCATAGAATGGGCAGGGATTCATATCCTTGTGTGTGTGTGTGTGTGTGTGTGTGTGTGTGTGTGTGTGTGTGCGTGTGTGCGTCACTCTCACCTTTTGTGGTAGATGCAGAGGCACGGCAGTCTGGCTATGGTGTCCCCTTGCTGCAGTTCCTCTAGACAGATCACACACTCGCCGGCATCCCTCGCCAACACATCATCTGAGGTGGCACGCGCACACACACACACACACACACACACACACACACACACACACACACACAGAGCAGAACACAACAGCCCATCAGTATGCACCAAAAACAGCGACAATTTCAGAGACTTCAACAGCATATCAAACGCAGCAGTGAGCAGTAGTGAGGGCAGACTGGCGCATTATATAGATATAGTGGATATCTACTGCTTGTACCAATGAAAATGCACAGGGAAGAGAGTCAAAATGATTTAGGAGCATTACTCCATACAGTCCTGTATGGAGAGTAAAAACATCTGATATAAAGCAGCACTTGTCGTTTTTGTTTTGAGGATTGGAAAACGGTTGTCTTTTTATGTTATACTATTATAAATGATACAGTATGTTATCATCAATTTCAGGGGTCGCTTACACTAAAACTGCCACAGTAGCAAAACAGACATTTATTTATATGAAAATCCTGTTTGAGGGATGTGGCGGACTAGCAGTGGTCAACTTTTCCTATCTGTCAGCTAGAATATGAATGCTGCTGAAAAAGATGTTAAAGCAGAACCAGTGTTGCTGTAAATGCAGTGCATCGACTTCTCCGGGTCCCTATAGCTCTGCTTAGCAGCTAACAATTACTGGATCGACCACCAATCCCTGGGTTTCAGTTTGAGAAACGCCGATCAGAACATCTCCATACTGACTTTAAAATCATAGACAGATAGATAGATAGATAGATAGATAGATAGATAGATAGATAGATCCGTTGCTGCTTTACAGACAGGCAGTGAGAATATGGGGCAGATGAGGAGGGTGGGGTAGACAGTGTGAGATGAAGTAAGAGACAGAAGACATATGCTCTGACTGCAAATCAGCTTAGTTCCCCAACAAAGTCCCATACCCCCCCCCCCAACTCCTCCCTCTCTCTCCTCTCCTGACCCCCCCCCCATTCTCCTTTTTACTGACTATACAGTACATCCATCCATCCTCTCCCGTCCCCCTAGAAACACCCAGCATCCTTCAACTATTCTCTCCTCGCGTATGTTAACTAACTATCTCATTACCAGCTCTGGCTTCACATGCACATGTATTTAGGTAGGTTGCGAGTTTGGGCATGTATGTATACTTTTCCACCTGGCAGTAAGGTGCATCCTGGGTGATGGGATTGTGTTCGGATAGAGCAAAAATGCATACAAAACCTAGAAAAATGCAGCTAAGACGCACTGAAGATCCAAACATCCAAACCACATCTGCAGAGACTACACTGACTTTTGGGGAGTTTGGCCCACTGGTCACCTTACCCCATATTTTATTAGAGGACTGGCACCAAAATCATCTCTGTGAGTCCAGTAGACAGCTCTGGCTGATGTGCATGCTAACGCTTTAGCATACAGTATGTTAAGTAATGCTAGGCGACTAGCATCATCCAAAGTATGAAGGTAAACCTTTTAGTAATCCAAAGTTGATTTTTATTCTACGGCCTGTAGATTCATAACTCCTGAAAACAAAATCTCACTCTTGATCATGAGAGAAGTCCATAAGGAATCAACAGCGGAAAACTTTAGCTGTCTGGCTAACTTCACTCACTTCCTGTGTAAACAAAGCTAGTTACGCTCAAAGAGATCTTCTGCCTTTGAAAGTGCATTCTTTATGTGGAATTTTATTTGTATTTTACCAATCCCCTACACAACCCACTTTACAGCTTCTAGAAGTTCTCATTTTCTCACTTTTAGGACAATGCTAGTCGCCTACCATTACTTAACATACTGTATGCTAAAGCGTTAACATGCGCACTGGACAGGGCTATCTACCAGTTTCACAGAGATGATTTTGGAGCCAATCTTCTCATCACATATTGGGTAAGAAGACCAATGGGCCAAACTCCCAAAAAGTCAGCGCAGTCCTTCAAAGAATATAAATATTACCAGTGAAACTGACGTGCGCCGCAGTCTGAGTTTTGGCGAGGGAAAGAGGAATCCAATTTTTTTATGTTTATACTGGTATTTTAATGTCAGGTGTAAATGTTTTAAGCTAAATCATATCCAGACACAATCCGGATACAAGACGCATGTTAATGACAGGTGTTCGTTGTTGTTGAAGTTTAAAGAGAAACGTCACATAATAATGACATTTTTGGGCCCAAATCAGAGATTCCGGATCCCGTCCCTTTTCAGTTTAACGTGAAAACAAATAGGGGTGTAAAGGGATTGCCTTTAACTACATCCAGCGCTCATATTATATATTTTTGCTTTCGAGGGTTCCTCTATTATACGTTTCTTTATTTACTGAGATGGATTCTGCTGGATTGTGAAGCTGCAGTGAAAAAATGAAAGAAAAAATCGCTAGCCATACTTAGCTTAGCATTCCAGCATTCGGTGGCTTTGTGAAGCGAGGAAAACGACACTTTCGCACCATGGTTGTTCGCAGAATTATTTTTTTTAAATTCAGCAACACATTAAAATATGTTATAACTTTGTTGCATGTCATTTCTACTTACATTATTTCGCCTATTTTAAGAACAGAACGATAAACGATGGCAAACAGGATCCAAAAATCCCATTCATTATCGCCATAGACTGACAAAAAAAAGAGTGTGTGTCCTGTGTGTGTGTGTGTGTGTGTGTGTGTGTGTGTGTGTGTGTGATGTATATGTGCATGAGTGGGTGTGAAGGAGGTGAGGGTTAGGTAGCGGAGCGCGCTCGGTCCACGTGAGCTGACCACCAGATCTTTTCTGGGCTTCGACTTTGCATGATGATATTTTAATGCCTGCCACTAAATATAGCCCCCCTCTCGCAGAGAGAGCGAGAGGGGGCCACATGCAGAGACAGAGAAGTGTGTGTGTGTGTGTGTGTGTATGTGTGTGTGGGGGGGGGGGTGACACAGAAAGCAAGAGAGTATGTGTGAGAGAGAGAGAGAGAGAGAGAGAGAGAGAGAGACAAACAGTTTGGCTTTTGCAGCTCAGGTCATCGGAGGACACGCAGACAGAGAGACGAGAAACGAGGGGGGGGGGGAGCTGTGATTCAGGGAGCGGCGAAGCAACGACTCCCTTAACTCATAATTGATGCGAAGGTGTTGCATGCCAAATGTCTGTTGGCACGGCGGCGTAATGCAAACGGAGAGGCGGCTGAAAGTCAAGGGGGGAAACGGGGGAGGGGTGAGGAGATAGCTGATGACTTAGAGACCTGCAGAACCTGAGGATATGAGCATATTTTTGTATATATGTTGTCATTTCACATAGTGTTTTTCCTCATATGTTCTATTATATAGTGCATACCTAATGTTATTTTTAAAGGTATATTTTCTATATTGTACATTTGCTTTTCTTTGTCTCGGTAAGTTCTACTGCTGTTATTTTGCCTGCATACATGCTTCAATCCATTCTTTTTTCATACTTTTCCTCCTGCATATGTTTATATACATTATATAATTTGCTATATTCTCATTTCAGTCCTATACTCTACGCCAGTGGTTCTCAACGTGGGGTCCAGGGACCACCAGGGGTCCTTGAGGGGGTTCCACAGGGTCCCCAGCAAATTGATGCATTTTTAAACTTAAGCATTATTTCATTCATTCAGTTAACACAATTAGAGAATGTAGAAGAATGACTGTTTTGATCATAGTTTCACTGTTATCTCTCTACCTGCAATACAGATAGTCATGGAATTCTGGACAAAATCATATCTAACAATACAAATATTTTCAGATTTGGGTCCGAGAGACAAAATCTCATCAAATGGGGGTCCGTGGCTCTGATGTGGACTAAATTAGGGGACCTCGATATGAAAAAGGCTGAGAATCTCTGCTCTACGCTAAAGAGCTATCTACCGGAGACACAGAGATGATTTTGGTACAAATCTACTCGCCTAAAAGTCGGTGTGCTTCTTTAAGTGTCTGATTATGTTTCTGCATCTATTGCATGTGTGTGTGTGTGTGTGTGTGTGTGTGTGTGTGTGTGTGTGTGTGTGTGTGTGTGTGTGTGTGTGTGTGCGTAATGGCCTTGCTCAGAGATGTGCTGATGTGTGACAGTCAGTCGGCCCAGGTGATTGACAATAGACCCCTGAGCATGCTGGGAAACGAGATAAGCTGTGGCTCAGTCCGTTTTGTGGGTCCCGAAACCCAGGAGAACGGAGAGAGAGAGAGGGAGAGGGAGAGAGAGAGGGAAAGAGACCTAGAAAGAACATTACGGAGAGATTACACACACCGGCTACAGAGAGAGAGACAGATCGACTCGTAGGGGGAGAGCGGGACAGAGAGCGAGAGAGGGAGAGAGTCATTTGCCAGAAATAAAGAGTGACAGGACAGACAGAGCCGTGGTAAAAAAAAAAAAAAAGAAAGAAAAGAGAGAGAGAGGAATTATGGGAGTCTTTCTCCTTTTACCCTCTCTCCTCTCGTCCGTTATCAGCCATCAGGGTACTCCATCACTCTGTATCCCATCTTCCTTCAGACAGTTTCACTCTCCTCTCTCTCTCTCTCTCTCTCTCTCTCTCTCTCTGTCACTCAATCTTCTTTTCCTCCCAGTCGGGATGAAACTTACATTCTTTCTTTTTTGCACGCTAGTCTGGTGGTTCTAGTCGACTGCTATTTGCGGAGCAGTAAAATTCTCTTAAAGTATTATGTGCTTATCATTATCATCACTGGTTGATCCGACACCCTCCCCACACACACACACACACACACACACTCCTACAGGGTGACCTTCAGGCCCTGGGCCAGACACACATTTGCAGACAGTTTTAAGTCAAACAAGCAACTGTCAATCACAGAGTGGCTACAGGCAACAGACAGACATGGCTGCTGTCAATCATGTGTCTCCAAGCAACCGGGGATGGCAGCCCCGGCCGTAATTAAGAAACCAGCCTGCTGGGGGGAAATAAACAGTTAGCTAGTAGGTAGAGAGTGTTATAGATAGTGTTAAAATGCACGTATAGTATTGCTGACTCATATCCTTGCTGTTTATGCACATTATCATATCGTGATGAATGCAAACGTCCCTGTATATATATGAATAAACAGAATACTGAAGGTTAGTATGGACACAGAGCAGCAGCGGTAAACATGTCGTCCTCCGTGAATGATGCAGGCGCCCCTTGGGCCAATCGGTAACAAGATGCATCAGCAGTCACCGTCGCCAGTCAGACACCACTGCTCTGATTTTGAATGACATTTGAGTTTAAAATGTTGACCTTTAATTATAGTGCCCTCATTAGGCCAGTCAGTGTAATTAGTCAGGATAGCTAGATGGGTGTGGTAAGTTTCTTGTCAATCAGACCTAATGGAGTAGGAGTAAAAACTTTAATTGTAGTGCCACCAATAGGCCATTCAGTGTCATTGTTTTAACATGATTTTTTTAAAAGTAGAAGGTGACTGAAGTTCTGATGATAAATGACCTGACTCAAACCTGAACAATTAAATGAGGAATTCAGCCAGACCCAACCCAATCCCAGTTGGGTCCAGGCAGCTCTAGTCAGATTCAAGCACAAATGTTAAAGGAATACACCTTATTTCTGGTAGATTGTCCTGTTGGTCAACTTACCTGTTAAGTGATGAGAACATAGACACCAAAATCATCCAAGTGTCAAGTAGCTCATTGGTTCCAGTGCTCCATGCTAACACTTTAGCATACACTATGTTGAGTGATAGTAAGCTCCATGCTATGTTGAGTGATAGTAGGCTCCATGCTAACACTTTAGCATACACTATGTTGAGTGATAGTAGGCTCCATGTTAACACTTTAACATACACTATGTTGAGTGATAGTAGGCTCCATGTTAACACTTTAACATACACTATGTTGAGTGATAGCAGGCTCCATGTTAACACTTTAACATACACTATGTTGAGTGATAGCAGGCTCCATGCTAACACTTTAGCAGTGATAGCAGGACGCTAGCATTATCTCAAAAGTGAGAAAATGAGAACCTGTAGTAGCTCTAAAGCTAAATGGTTACTAATATTAAATGATATGCAGCTAGGTTTGGCAGTGTTGGGTAGCAGATTGGTAACATTTACACAAAATACGATATAAAAATAATCACCTGTTTTGAACTAGCAGGGACTACTTTCCCTGTTTCCATAGGAAGTAAAGGTGGTGGCGATGGGAGACTGTGTACAGCTAAAAATCACTGTGTAGTGAATGAACACGTGGCTGCTCACCTGAAATAGTTCCAAAAATAAACCTGGTGCCATCAGATATATTGAATTAATGACAAGGCATGAAATTAAGCTTGCCCGCACTAGCCCAGTTTGTAAGTGAGATTGGGCAGCACATTCTCATGACTTAACAGCTAATTTGACCAATGGGCCAACCTCCTAAAAACTTGGTGTATTCCTTTAAGATCTACTACAGCAAGTATATGGATATCAGACCCCACAAGAAATGTACTGAGGAGTAGTAGATTAGTCTGTGCCTACATCATATACAGACGACACAGAACAGTGCATCAGAACGCCGAATCACTCCAATGGTGGGCGAATAACGGGGAGAAAGAGAGAGGGGATTGTGAAAGACTGTGAGAATGAGCTAACAGAGTAACACAGAGCAGTACTACACAGACAATCAATAAATCAAAATAAAAGACCTTGACCTGCCTGGCTCCACTGTTAGAGGTGCATCTCAAAGCACCGCGACTGTGTTCAGAAGCCTATAGGAAAGTAGCGGAACCAAGCTGAGAACTGATCTTTGAACAGTATTGAAGGTAAACTCGATTTCATGTGTTTGATGGTACACTAAATGTAGTTTGTAAACCTTGTTTGGACTCATTGTTAGCAGCAAGAGGCAATGGACTCTGGAGCCAGTATTGTCTGTGGGTCCAAGTACTACAGGTATGTAAGAGACAAATTCTATATAGGTCCAAAATCGCTGAATCCTTTACTTATACTTCTGTCTTTGACTTTTTTGACTACTATGTATAAGCTGATTACTGTTGACTGCTACTAGGGTTAGAGCAATATATCAGTTTGCTGCTCCAATGGAATTAAACCTTATACTAAAAAAGACAGACGCTAAACGGCCACAGAGGGGACCGGCAACATCTTGTGAAACCAAAGAGGTTACATGTTTCAGGGAGAGCCGACTGTCACTACGAGCCTTAGGAGCCTCTGCAGTTGGTGTTTGTATTTCAAAAGTGCATTACTGTATGTTTCGGGGCGTGTAAACTCAACTATGAATATTGATGATTTTCCTCATTTCCCCTCATTCATATTTATCGTGATCGTGTTTTGGCGGGATTGACTTGACAACACACATCAGTATCTAGCCCCCCCCCCCCCCCCCCCCCCCACACACACACACACACACCTAGTCATGAATATTTATCAGAACAGAATCTCATCATCTAAAGTAAAAGAAAAACCACAGAAAGAGAAAGAGGCGTTTCTCACCGTTGTAGGAGAGGCGGGGCTTGCTTAGACACATGATGAAGTGAACTTCCATTTCATTGGACGCCACCGACTTGGAGCAGACAGGACACTTGAATCCTGAGAAGAACAGCAGAGGATCGGTCAGACCAAACGGGCAGTTAAAAAGTCCAACATATACACACATAACTCATAATCATCATTGTTGTCATCATCTTTATTTGTACCCTCCAGAGTGGTGTGTATGTGCTTGTATGTGCTTTTGCAGCTAGTTTGTTGTTCTACATGTCTGTTTATACAGTCCCTATCCTTTGATGAAGCCATAGAATTAATATGAATGCCAAGTCATATCCTGGCAAACGCTAGATCTGTCATCTCCATACTGATAAATGCCTCAGTATAAGTGCTTGGGCATTGATTGAGCTGTTGTTTGCATTGTACACTCACATCCAGTCACTGTGAATTTGCAGCCTATTTTTTAAACCGTTCTCTCTGTGCAACGTTGCTCATGCTCATTCTCTTTCTCTCTCACACTTTCCCATGCAATCTCTCTTTGTTGTTTCAGAACGTTTGAGCCGTCTCACTCATCCCCTCCTGCGTTGTTTGGATGGGACCCATTAGGCCTAACTGTATTAGTTTAGCGCATAACAGATAATTAGAACCACCGCTGGGCCACATGAGCCGAGTTTGCGGAGGAGAATTCCAGTCAGATCAGCAGCAATCCTTTGGTAGAAAACAGAGGTCCAGGCTGACATCCTCTAACCCTAAAGCGCCCTTTCCAATTGGAGCATTTTCTGATCTGATCTAAGATTCTAGGATGGAAAACCCTCATCTGGGCCTATCGACCCTGTGTAAACTTTGCCGATGCTTGTGTGATGATTGGAAGAGAACTAGCCCATGCATCTCAGGCCAAAATAACCATGTGGATATATAAACGTAGTAGTGAAAATGCTGCAGACCTTAAATGATACTGGCTTCATGATTGGAAACACTTTGAAATGTCTGTGGTTTTCCTCTCAACAGAGATACACATGCTGGACGACGCTCAATACAATGGGTTCAAAGTCATGAGGCAGGTAGGTAGTTTGATCATTTGATAGATTACACGCAAACAGACACATTTGCCATGCACAGACGACACCCCCCCCCCAACACACACACACACACACACACACACACACACACACACACACACACTCCTCCCCCCCCCATAGCAGCTGACCCACTTTTCCCCTGGCTGCTATTTTCAGACGCTCCATAGGGACGAAAAGACAGAGAAAGGGATGGAGGAAATGAGTGAAAAAGAGGTGCGGAAGAAAGGTGAGAGAGTTCAGGCATTCTAGGAGAGATGAAGGGTTATGATACATGGGTCTGGTAGGATTATGGCAGTGCAGTCGAGGAGGATGTGTGTGTGTGTGTGTGTGCTGTGTTGTCTGTGTGTGTGTGTGTGTGTGTGTTTGCAGTCAGCTCAACCAAGCACCACAAATCCTTGGGGACATTTCGAATTCAAGGAGCGCATAAGGTCAGATAGGGACAAAAATAAATCACAGGACTGGATCATAAATTAATTACGGCGGTGTGTGCGTGCGAGCGTGTGCGTGTGTGTGTGTGAGCACACAGTGGTAGGAATACTATATACTCCAAAGAGCTGGTTTACGCCAAATTGGAACAATTCTCTCGCATTTTTCTTGATTCCCATCACTGTGTAGTTAACTGCAAAAAGGCTTCATGAGTACTTTTTGAGTAACCCGCCAGACCTAGACCTTCGCTTATCACCATGTAGGCCTTCAGCTTTATTTGTTTGAAAGGTTCTTCTTGTCAGTAAATCTGGCCCCAAATCGAACGTCACCTACCTGGTGGGCGAAAGCTAAAGCCGAAAATCACACTTAATCCGCTGAACGCATTGTCTCTGCTAGAAGTTCATCCCAGGGTCTGACCGATATACCGACGCTTTTGAAGGTTGATACAGATATTTTTAGTTTTATAGTGTGCTGATATTCAGCATCCTAGACCATTTTCATGTCAAAAAATCCCAAGTGTTCAATGTTTCCCCCTGGAATTGTATTCTTGTCAGGGTGGAAAAGCCTCTGAAACAGCATTTAGACCATCATGGGACACTAAAACTCTCCACTGAAACCCAGGATGATGAAATTCTTTTAGAGTTAGCAGCTCTTTAAGGCAGGGTGACCCACCACACCTATTCAACGGTCGCAAAACTCTGGGATACATTACAGTCCGTTACCACTGCATCATTGCATTGGGATGCAGGTGTTGCATGCATTCTCCTACTTAAGCGTTGAAGACACACGCTTGAACTCAACTGAATGTTGCACACTCTCCTAGCGCTCTGCGATGTTTTAGTGACGCGAATCAAAGTCTCTAATGAAAACGTACTGTACAGTATGTCGTCATATTAGAATCGCCATTCACCAGGCGGTGGTGTTCAAAGCTGGATAATGACTCGTGCAGAATCGATTCGATCGTTTAGTCATGTCTGCAGCTGGCTCGTCTCTGGGGGAGATAACTCTAAAGTATGATTTCCGTCAAGAATAACATCACATGATCGGGAACCACGCCCGATCTGTTGCGCAAATACATGATCTATGCAGTGTGATGACGGCGTTAGGGAGAGATTCAACTGAAGGGAAAGGAAAAGAAATCATATCATTGATATCACTGTTTTCAACACAAGCATTATGTTCTCTACTGAACAGCGGGCATCCCAAAAGGGGACAAGAAGCACTTATAATAATAGAATAATGCAAATGAATTTTATATAATACGATATTACAGTTATGCAAACAAGTTCTTTTCTTCTTGACTCTGAGGATTGTTGGGACCTTCGCTGGCTTCGACTAGCTATCTACCCACTTATTCCGTTTAAGGATCAAGGGGGGCTGGAGTCTATCCCAGCATGCATTTGGGTGGAAGGCAGGAAGACACCCTGGACAGGTCTCCAGTCCATCACAGATAGGCAGACACTTATAGTCATAGCTGTGGGCAATTTAGAGTCTCCGATCCATTTGACTGTAGGAGGAAACAAGGAGAACACACAGAGAGAACTGGGAATCAAACCCATGACCTTCTGGCTGTGCTGCCCTATATTACTTACAGCAACACACACACACACACCTTGAATGACTATGCAGTAACAACAGTGAAGGAGGCTGAATAGATAGAGCCGTCACACACTGGTGCTATTAAATGGTCCTATGGAGACTTATTCTCGTCAACCCCTGCACACACATACACACACACACATTCTTCAAGCGAGGTCACTCAACTCAATCTCTGGTCTATGCATATTTCATCACCTCTTGGCGGCCTAGCCCAGCAGCCCAGACCCTGACACAGCTCCCCATATACAGTAGCCAATGGTCACTGATGAAGACTTCACCGCCAACAAAGAGACTTGTGCCTGTGAGCGGCAGGTAGAGCCATAATACGGCACAACAAACTCTCCTCCAAGACGGAATATTATTTTTAAAAATGATGTTCAAGTGGCGGTGGTGTGTGTGTGAGAAAGCCAAAGCGACAGAGCAAAACAAGAGGAAAAGAACGAGAGTACGGCTCGAAGAGAGAGAGAGACAGAGAGAGAGAGAGCAAGCCGAACCATTTCTTTTATTCATCTTAATTCAATTTCAATTCAGCAGAATACGGCTTTATCTCTCCCCCGAGCCACAGTTAGAAGGGGAATAGCAAGGCTACACACTTACAGTTAATGGTATCGTACTCCAGTATTACAGCTGAGGGCATAAAGGTTGTCTTCTAGAGTACATAACAACTGAACTCACTGAGCATTCAGGTTCAGCACGACGCTTGTTGATCCACACCTACTAGCATTGTGGTAGCATTAGCCTAAAACAGTTAGCAAACTTTCTAATGTCGAGGACCCCAAAGCAGATCCACTTTTGACCTTAGATAACATTTAGCACACACTATGTTAAGGAATAGGCTCCATGCTAACACTTTAACATACACTAAGGAATAGTAGGGTCAATGCTAACACTTTAGCATACACTATGTTAAGGAATAGTAGGCTCAATACTAAATCTTTTGCATACACTTTGTGTGATACTAGACTCCATGCTAACACTTTAGCATACACTAAGGAATAGTAGGCTCCATGGTAACACTTTAGCATACACTATGTTGAGTGATAGTAGCTCTATGCTAACACTTTTGCATACACTATGTTGAGTGATAGTAGGCTCCATGCTAACACTTTAGCATACACTATGTTGAGTGATAGTAGGCTCCATGCTAACACTTTAGCATACACTATGTTGAGTGATAGTAGCTCCATGCTAACACTTTTGCATACACTATGTTGAGTGATAGTAGGCTCCATGCTAACACTTTAGCATACACTATGTTGAGTGATAGTAGCTCCATGCTAACACTTTAGCATACACTATGTTGAGTGATAGTAGCCTCCATGCTAACACTTTTGCATACACTATGTTGAGTGATAGTAGCCTCCATGCTAACACTTTTGCATACATGTTGTGTGATAGACTCCATGCTAACACTTATATACTATGTTGAGTGATAGTAGGCACTAGCATTATCCAACATAAGAATACTTACCTTTAGGTAATAAAACGTTGTTGAGGAAGGGATAAAGTATTCATTATTCATTACTGCAAAACAAGACCCTGAAGTGATTTTATTAAGCTAAAGTAATTTACAAGCTTCCACCAAAAAAAATTGTCCAGCAGGACTGCCTGCAGTAACCAAGGATGTGTTTTTGGCACAAGGTGTTGCCAATTAATTTGATTAGAAATCAACAGAATTGTGTGTTCTCATCACTTAACAGTTAACTTGTACACTTGTACACACATTTTGCTGGGGATCCCCTGGAACCACTTCAAGGACCCCTGCTGGTCACCGGACCACAATTTGGGAACCATTGGCCATAAGGATAGAGAAGCAGGCTCGAGACCTGAGGGTTTCCCATTCTCCTCCTCAGACCAGATGAAAAAATCTGAGTGGGCAAAACGAACAGGACATGCTCTCACCTTCCTTGACAAGAAAGGACTAACAACAACAGCCAATAGCGGCAACAACAGAAGGTGTGAAGGTGTGTAACTGTGGCAAGTGTGAAGTGGGGTCTCACTGAAAAAGAGCAAGTGCGCTCAGTCTGCCTTAATAGTTCAAGTGGAAACTGAACCCTGCAGCAACGTTTGGGTTTTAAATTCACCCTGCTCTAGCGTGGACTGTGTAGCAAAACCACAGATGCATTGCATTCCCTGGTTTTAAATGAAGAGGGAATACATCAGGTGACTGATTCACTCGTTCATTTACCGATTGACTGATTTTACGTCATTAAAATGACACGGCCACTACAGTCGGAGGTAATAATACCTACAGTACCTAAAGAAGCATGTGAGCGATGATGGGAGTCGGGCCAATACTGCAGCAGACAATGTGACTAGAACATGGATCAGCCTGTCTCATAATGATAAATAATGTCCACGAAGAGGAGGACTGGACTCTGGATGGCCACAGTCGTCGAGAGGAGCCGGTCTAAATCAAACCGGCGCTTGTAAGGATAATGGCTGCACAAACAACTCAGATGGAATCAATAGCGCAGTAAAATCCTAACTGTATTCAAACCTCTCGTAAAATATCCGGCGGGACGATAATTACTGAGGAGACGCAGGCTCGGTTATTGTTTCCGATCCGGGCTCTTATCTGTATCAACTGCGGTTGATACGTGTCAATACCTGTGGAGGAAAGACAGACGTCGGAGGAGGGAAAAAGGGGGGGGAGTCCGGTTGAGCTGTGCAGTATAAAATAAGGATCACAACAGTCCGGGGGCAGAGAGAGAGAGAGAGATGAATCATCCAGCCGTCTACTTTATGGTGCAGGGGAGTGAGGAGGAGAGGACACGGGGAGATGAATAGAGGGAGGAAGGTGAAGGAAGGGAAGAAAGGAGGGCAAGAAAAATGAGAGACAGAAAGTTGAGAGGAGGGGGGGGGGGGGCAGGGGGGGATTGATGAAAAAAAAAAGAAGAAAGCGGCACAAGGGAGCCATCGCAGACTATAAGACTAAGCGGAGAGAGAGAGTGCGGATGAATCATAGGACGGAGCGGGGAGGGAAGCGAGAGAGTGAGAGGTGGAGAGACACCGAGCGGCGAGATAAGGAGGAGGACGACAGAAAAAGGGCGGATCGTCACAGAGGGAGCGAGAGGGAAGACGGAGAAAATGAGACAGATAAAAAACATACAGGAGAGGGAGAAGAGAGCAGGAGGCCGACACAGAAATCATTCCTGACTCGCATCTGAATCCCCCTTGTTATGTGCTTGCTGCGGAGCTGCCAAGTGACCGTCACTCCAGAACGGCACTCGGGCTATTTCCTCCAATCCGTCACCACAGCAGGTCAGCGATGACAGCTGTGGCATTCTCACATTTTTCAAACGCTATGACTGCAAGCGCCGATCTAGAATGTCTTCCCCGTGTCAAATTTTTAGGTATTTGTACTAGATTCTTGAAAAGTTTGGCTTGCTTTTTGGCAACTTTCATAACCCACACTCAAAATACAACAACAATATATCGCAATTCAATATATCGTGATACAAAAAAGTGACGATACGTATCGCAGGGCAGAAAAATTAATCGCAATATTAGCTCATTTTATTCTGCTGTAGTAATCACAAATGACACGGCTTAACCATCACAATTGCACAAGCTCTCCATCCAAATTATATTATTTACATGCTTTGTCATGACTTTTACATTATTGTTTACATTCTAGCGAGCCAATGCCATCACTAGAAAGATTGGTGGCTCAGAAATTAACATAATTCTGCACAGTCAGACTTTGTTGTCATTGAACTTTTATTTATCACATCGCATCGTGGTTGCATTGAATCATGAACCCCATATCGCGTATAGAATCATATTGTGATAACTGCGATATTTGGAGCTTTACCGCAGGATTACGAAAGCCTACCACTAGAACCCATTTGTTCTCCCCTTTCTACAAACATAAATGTTTTAAAAGCAATAAAACACATTTAAAACTCATGCTAAGTTGTCACATACTGTCTGTGTTTCAGGGGCTGAGGCAATCAGTTTGAGAGCGAAAAAATGTCTTCCATCCAGCGAATTCATTCATAAATAAAGACCTTCATTTGTCAATGGGACCCGCATATGGGGAGATTTTTAGTCGTTGTTGATTTAGCATTGAATTATATAACTGTCCACACTGTACATGGGGAGATAATAGTGGTGAGAGTGATGATTTCTAGTGAATTGAATTACAGTGAAATTAAACTATTCCTCCTTTGCTGAAGGAAGGACCCTTGAAGCCCTCAAGGACCCCTGGAGAGCCCCAGACCCTATTTTGGGAACTCACAGCTGTAACAGGGGGCATACGTCAGCTAGGGATGGGTACTTTAATAGTAGAAGTAAGCACAGTGATACAGCAGCAGCAGCTACAAGTTGAACAGTAAAGGTCATGGTACACAAGTCAAATTTAGAGGCAATAGGATAGTCAATATTGCCTTTAGTGGAGATGCAGGAGAATGGTTAGGTTAATGTGGGTAAAGTCAAGTAAAAGGAAGAATTTATTGAGAAAAATGCTGTTGCAAATAATTATTGGCAAAATTACTTTTGAGGCAGTGTACGCAGACAATTGTTTCCAATAATTATGACCAAGAGTATATTTCATTGGATTTGTTCTCTTTATCTCACTATGTTATCCAGATTGATTTTAACAATTTTGCCAATATCATCCACGGTTAGAGGCAATATTGCTCAATTCCACCGCCTCATACTGTTTCCCCTGTACAAAGAAAGCATAGCCTAATGGATAAAGAAGTGGGTCTGTGACTGGAAAGTTGCTGCTTTGAAACCCTTGGACCAACTGTGGGAAAACTTGGTGGGGGAATCAAATACTTAATGCTTTCCCCTACCTGAACAACTACTGCTGAATCGCCCTCAAGCAACACACTCAACCTCCAACTGTGTCAGTGGAGCTGCCGGGTGGCCGAATGTATGAGTATGAAGTTGGGCATGGATGAATAAAAATTCCGCAGCTGGGAAAAGTATTCGCCCCTTGACATTTTGCACATTTTCTTGGGCAAAGTTCAAATAAGTTTGCAAATAAATCTATGGAAAGTCATCTTTTCTATCAAATTTGGAATGGAAGTTCAAGAAGTTAATGTTCCATAAATAAAATTCCAACAACAGAAAAATCTAATTTGCAAAAGTATTAACCCGCTTTACTCACTCGGTCTAAATTGTCTCGCTGGCCAAACTAAAATAAATAAATAAATAAAAAATTCCACAACATATATTATTCATACTTTCATTTTAAAATTTGTATAATTTTAAAATGAAAATATATTCAAAACATACCAGACCCTGTTCAATAGACAATAAAAAATATTTAAAAATGTGTCCTTTCTGTTTTCATATATAGTGAAGGAAGAACAACAATTTATTGTGACTTTGAAGCCCCAGGTAACAGAATCAAATGTCATCTATATGTGACACGGGATTAACTACAACTGAATGTATGAATATGTACAAATGTATTTTGGACTTAATTTGTGGCACACGCAAATATGGATGTGAACTGTTTCTGTGCAAGAACAACAAAGCTGAGAACAAATTCTGCCGACAGGTTGAGCTGAGGCGCCACTGTGAGGCAAGTACACAAAACCAAGTCACTCAAGTCAAGGTAAGCTAAGGTTCCGGAAGTTTTGAAATGTAGCTCTATGGCAGGCAAACCGAGCACAGACTCCGGAAGCTCACATGGCCTCTCCGGAGGTTTTTTAGCGCCATGGCAGGCGAGGCGGAGACGGATTCCGCTCCAGAAGCACACATACCGAGCCACTCTGAGATTTAGCTCTATAGCAGACAGGCTGAAGGCAGAGATTCTACTGCAGAAGCACAACAAAGCCACTCTGGGGTTTTAGCTCTGTGGCATGGCAGACTGAAGGCGGAGATTTAACACACAGAGGCACTCCAGGCAGGCGGTGTCAGGCAGACAGATCAGAGAGGGGGAGAGAGGAGACACCATTAATACTACAGATGGAAAAGTCTGAGAGCAACTCCAGTCATACTGGTTGTCACGCTGCAGAGACGACCAGACGGAAGGAAGGACGGAGGGAGAGGTGCGAAGAGAGAGAGAGGGAGAGTTTGACTTCTGATGTTCATTAATGAAACCTTTTTTTCTAAAATAGCAAACAATACATACAACATGTATGGAGAGATGAAATCTAATGAAATGAAACGTGAGATGAATGAAGAAAGCAAGAGGGGGAAGAGAGAGTAGAGAAGAAAGATACCAATAGAACAGATAGGAAGGTTAAAGAAAATTATATATGCTATATACAGTATGTACAGTGTGTATATTATATAGACTTATATAGCTATATAATTGCATCTTTAAGACATCTGGTTTTAGAACAATGCACAGCACAAAGACTGTGCTCATTAAGATAGTAAATTATATTCTTATGGCAGAAGATTTGGGTGCAAGTTCTATTTTCATCCTTCTTCTTCTTCTTCTTCTTCATCCTTTGACACTACAGATCAAAACATCTTAATTGATCACCTGCGTTGTTATGAAGGACACTAGACTAAATTGGATCAGCTCATATCTTTCTCTCAGAGCCTTCACATTGGAAACTCGACATCCTCAGCAGAAATACCTGTGGCATTCCTCAAGGTTCAATTTTAGGTCCCTTCCTTTTTTTTTAAATATACATGCTCCCTCTTGGCCACACTGCCCATAGACACAATATCTCCCTCCGCTGCTATGCTAATAATATGCATCTCAACCTACCCTTGAAATCCAGAAAGTCAGATAGCGTTGGATGTCGCAGAATTTGAATGAAAGCAAATCAGAAATAGTATTATTTGGCCCTCATTATACCATAAATTTGATTCAAGATGAACTTGGCACTATATCCGCTAACATAAAGCCAGCTGTCAGAAACTTAGGAGTCATCTTTGAAGCTGACATTACCTTTGATGCCTGAGCAAAGAGAGTTGTACAGTCCTGTTTTGTTCAGTTAAGAACCTTATCTAAAATTAAGCTGTTTTCATCATTCAGCAATCTGGACTTTTATTTCCTCTCACCCAGACGACTGCAACTCTCTTTATTGCTGCCTAAATCAAAAGCCTCCAGTGTCTCCAGCCTGTACAGAATGCAGCAGCCAGGATTTTAACTGGTGCTGACAGAAGAAATCACATCACCCTAATTCTGGCGTCACTTCAGTGCTTACCTGCTAGTTTCAGAATTGATTATAAGATTGCTTTAAAGGCACAAATAGCTTTGGCCCGAACATATATCTCTGTGTTTCTTAACCCCTTTTGAGCCTCAGTGCAAACTGAGATCCTTGAGCAAGGGACCTTTGGTAATTCCTAAATCTAGACTTAAGACTAAAGGAGACTGGGCCTTCTGTTCATTTTTTCAAATCTAGACTTAAGACTAAAGGAGATTAGATCTTCTGGTCATTTTTACATCTAGATTTAAGACTAAAGGAGACTAGATCTTCTGGTCATTTTTAAATCTAGACTTAAGACTAAAGGAGACTGGGCCTTCTGTTCATTTTTTCAAATCTAGATTTAAGACTAAAGGAGATTAGATCTTCTGGTCATTTTTAAATCTAGACTTAAGACTAAAGGAGACTGGGCCTTCTGTTCATTTTTTCAAATCTAGATTTAAGACTAAAGGAGATTAGATCTTCTGGTCATTTTTAAATCTAGTCTTAAGACTAAAGGACATCGGGCCTTCTGGTCATTTTTAAATCTAGACTTAAGACTAAAGGACATCAGGCTTTCTGGTCATTTTTAAATCTAGACTTAAAACTAAAGGAAATCGGGCCTTCTGGTCATGTTTAAATCCAGACTTAAGACTAAAGGAGACTAGATCTTCCGGTCATGCTTAAATCTAGACTTAAGACTAAAGGACATCGGGCTTCTGGTCATTTTTAAATCTAGACTTAAGACTAAAGGACATCGGGCTTCTGGTCATTTTTAAATCTAGACTTAAGACAAAAGGAGAACGGACCGTCTGGTCATTTTTAAATCCAGGCTGGCAGAGTCAGTGTCATCTTTGAAATTACTTCTTAAGACCTATTTCTACAGATGTGCTTTTATGTAACGATGTTAGACTTTCTACTGTTGTTCCACTGTATTGGTTTGTTGGTTCCCCATCATCCAGTACCTTAACCAAAGTTTGTATATCCCACCCCCACTCTTAAGGTCTTCGTTTACACCACTGTTCTCTTCCTTGCTTGTGTAATCCGTGTCCCTGTGTCTTTTGTTTGTCTTGGTTGTGAAGCGCTTTTTAAACTTGGCTTTTTAAACCTTCTTCCAGCTCGCAATAAATGGTTTTTGCACAGATTTTGAGTGTGCGGATGCATTTTTCAAATCTATAATTCTCCAGCTCCAGCACCTGAACCAAGCCTTATACCAGATGAGCGGTATCTTCTCTTCAGTTTAAACTTGGTTTTAAAAAAAGTGCTGTGCAAAATAAGACTGTTATTCCACAATATTGGCCTCTTGGGTATAATTTTACCTGCTTCCCCACCTCATTTGCCACCTCCAATTTGTTTCTGCTACTGTGTTCTTTTACCTTGACTATGAAGCACTTGGTAAATAACGCTATGCACATAGATATTTAGAGCTACGTATATGGTATTTATATGTAGGAGTATCTGTGAGAGAAAATTTGTCTTTCTCTCACACACACTGCTGCACACGCACACACACACACAATCACCCGCCAGAAAGCCTCTGTGTCCCACAGTCAGACAGGAGGAAGCCTGAGCGTCAGCAACCTACCACTGTCATGACCATAAACGGCAGCCCTGGAAACTGTTGGTTTGATTACATCACAACTTACACTCCGAACGCAACTCCCTCCAACAAACTCTCTCTTTACCTTACCGGAAAGACCAGCAGTTTCCATGGGAACAGGACCGAATGAGAGAGAAAGAGAAAAATAAAGAGAGAGAGAGAGAGAGAGAGAGAGAGAGAGAGAGAGGGAGGGAGGGAGGGAGGGAGGGAGAGAGGGATTCAGAGAAGGAGCGAGGGATGGAAGTTGGGGGAGGAGAGAGAAGGGTTAGCTTACAGAAAAAAGAGAGAGAGAGAGAGAAAAGCAAGGAACGGGCCTATTGTTTTGTTTTTGCATTTCATCCCGGAAGGTAACGTGGCCTCAGATGGAGGTGAGATTGTCAGCACAAGGGAGAGGGTGAAGTGCGAGTGGGAGGGCGAGAGAGAGAGATGTATAATTAGAGGCAGAATAAGAAAGAATGGGGCCACAGTGCAAAGACGGTGCGGACTGCGCTCTGGGTCCGCCTGATCCGGCGTCACCGGGGGATGAAATTATGATGTTTGGTAAGAGAGAGTCCCTGAATGCCCAATCAACCCCTCAGAGCCCTTCTCTCTAGAGAATACAGCGGTGCCTGGCAAGGCTCAGTAAACAGCACTGAGAGAAATAACTCAATCTGCATGAACGACGGTCACAGCGGAGCTACATGCATGAGGCAGTTGCTATGGTATGCTGTTCCCTCTACAGCGACTGGGTAAAGATGAGGTATCACATGAACAACCCCTCATCCATATGAAGCACAGAAATGATGGCATAACATATGCATCTATTGTAAAAAAAATACCTTGGCTGCTAAGAAATTAAGATTCATTGGCCAGAGGTTTTTTGCCATGATTAGACTGCCACTGTCTTAATTGTTTAAACCCAGACTGAGCTTAATTTCCTTTTAGGTGTAACCTTAAGTCGATTCAAAGGTAAAAAAAAACAACTTTTTCTGTATCTACGTCAGTGTCACGCATTGTCATGAATATTCAATTGAATTGAATGATGTATTTTAACCTGAGATGCCATTTTGCACCACCATTATAAATGTGGATATTTCAGTCAAGTACGGACACTCTTTGGAAATGCTGTTGCCCCACTACTATCTTCGTTTACAAAGTGAATAACTGGATTAAACCATTTTTTTTTATACTTGGAGCTGTTTGAGCTTTTGATACAAGTATACTGACAGTATGTGACAGATAAACATGGGTTTTGGTTTGTTGACGGTGGTGTTAAATCAGAGGTGAAAGAAGAGCAGGGGAAAGTTCTCAATGTCAATGTCATTGGTGGAGTTCTTGCATACCCAAAATGCCACCGATGTGGCAAGTACAAGCTATAGTAGAATGGCTGCGACAACACAAGTAGTAATGAAAATTGGCATCTTGCTTTGCTTTAGGAGCAAACAGTGGAGGCTGCATGGATTTCTTCAAATATATCAGTGGTACAGGGATAGACAAAGAGTAATGAGATAAAGGAGAACCCAACCCAAAACTCTACAACTACTGGCAATGTAATTCTGGGTCCATTTCCTTGTTTGGTGTATTTTTCTTATTCCTGTGGATAACTGGCCAAATGTAGATGATGTGACGTCACATCGAGGCATTTCCAGTGGAGAAACAATGGAATTTAATATCAGATTTTTTTGTAACTATCTAAAACATCAGCGGTAAACGTCAGGTTTTGGTGTCAGCCCTCAGAATCAAAGAGCGAGGGCTTCTTTCTAGAGCCGCCATTTTGCACCGAGAGACGTTCGACAATCATACAGGGAGAAATTTCTCTACGGACTGTAGCCTCAATTGACCAGAATGCAATGCAGCCACAAGGCAAGGCATTTTGAGTAAGGGGCTTGGCCACGATCCTAGACACGCTAGTAGGCCAGCTAGCTATATTTTTATGCCCATATGCCCACCTTTGATAAACAACAACAAGTTCGCGCCCCATTTCGCGAAATGTATGAAATCACTAACTGAAGTAGAAGTAGACAAGGCAGGTTGAGGGAAAGTGGGTACCCCAAAAGAGTAAATTACAACACTTCATCACAAAATCACTCCTGGAATGCATTGAAGATCACAGATTGATGATGTCTAACAGTTGAGTATCTGTGGGTGGAATTTTCCTTTGATATTGCTGATAAAAAGATGTGAAAATCAGTCGGGTCAGGTGCGACACAGCAGTCCAGCCTGTATCATCAGGCAACACGAACAGCCTGTTTGAATGCCGCTGCTGCTGTGCTTGCTGCAGAAGTCAGAGGTTTATCTTTAGAAAGTCTCTTTGCTCTGCCGTGACGCCATTTAGGCGCTGTCCATGGCAACGGTCGCCGTGCCCACCGCTATCACGGTGACCGCCAGGGCGCTCGCTGCTAGGTAATTGTCCTACCACTTGCAATTACATATGGTGTTGACACGCACACGCACAACTGATGCACCCTTGATGAAGCCTTGAGACAGAAAGGTAAAAGGGAAGCAGCAGAAGAGTTTTTAAAACGAGGACCTGTAAGGGAACACGTCAATAATCTACTCTCTTTCAGACTGTCTGTCTCAGATCTCTCCCGGTTTACCTTACTCGCTCTCTTGGTGCCTCTCTCTCTTTCTTGCCTGACCTCATGCTCTGCTTCTTTCTCTGCAAATCTGTGTGTATATAGCATTTGTGTGTGTGTGCGTGCGTGTTCATGGACAAAGTGAGGATTGGAAGAAAGGGAGTTGTGAGGGTGGAGGCGACATTTGCAAAGCTGAAGGGAGCGTGCATGTGCAGGTGTGTGTGTGTGTGTGTGTGTGTGAGTGAGAGAGAGAGAGCGTGCACGTGGGCGCGCGCGTGCTCGCACTTCTTGAAAACAGCAGTGATAGGCAGCTACGTGGTTGTCACAGCAACCGAAAACCTCCCTAAACCTCCCCTTGTAGTCTCTCTTTCATTCAATCCTCTCTTGCTCATCCTCTCATTCTGTACTCTTTTCTGTCCTTTTTTGCCCTTGCATGTATGCAGAATGTGTGTGTGCGAGAGTGTGTGTGTGTCTGTGTCCTCACACGCCTCTGCTTCCTCTGTGTACCCACTGTGCTGAGCTAACAGGGAGGAAAGAGACAAGGAAAGATGGAGAGAGTGTGTATGTGTGTGTGTGTGTGTGTGTATGTGAGAGAGAGAGAGAGAGAGAGAGAGAGGGGAGAGGAAACAGAAATAAATTGCAGCGCTGACCTATATTCTTGAATCCCGCAACCAGACAGTTCAGCGGCACAGATGTTCTCCAATCCCCATGTTCCTAAAAGACTTGGCCATGAAATCCAGCCACAACACCCAACTGTATGGATCTGAGTCGCTCTAATTGTGCCTGTGTGTCCTTATGTGTACCGCGTACATCACGCATCAACAGTCGCATTTACTTGTTGTCTGTGTGTGTGTGTGTGTGCTGTTGCAGTATATATGGGAGGATATGAGGACCAAGTTAGATTATGTAGAATAGGTCATAGATAGATAGATAGATAGATTGTCTGGTAGATTCTCAGCAGGTAAAGCGGTCTAGTCTGCCTAATGGTATTTTCAGCGAAGACGAAAGTGGTTGGAAGTGAGAACTACGGCTTTGCCTGCATACTGTCAGGGAACTGGAACAAGTACGGAGGAAAGCTCGGTACTCACCGTGTCGAGTTTGTGCAGTTTAGCTTTCATGTTGAACGCATGAGGTGAACGTTCCCTCCCAGGAAAGTTGACTATTTATGTCCCTTCATTCCCGAGGGAAAATGTTTCATTCCTTATTTTTCATTATTGAAAAATGAAAAGAGCAAAAAAATAAATAAATAACCAATTTGGTACCAAAAGCTTGTTATGAAAACAGATGGTAAAAATAGTTTCTGTTGACTTACAGTATATTGAGATACTTTTTGTTTACAATTTCCATCCTCAGTGGAATGAATGACTTCCGGTCTCTATCAAACCAGCGGAGCATGAAGTTGTGTACAATAGTTTGACTCTAAAGTTCTAACGTTAGCTAAACTGTCACTAACTAGCTGATCAGATGTTTTATTGACCTACTATTTAGCTTATTCATTTGTTCATATCAAGGTAAGAATATTTAGATCTCAAATATTGTAGCCTATGTGTCTTTCAAATTCAATTGATCCACCATGGAATAGGAAGCCGATGTTGATGTCATTTCCGTCAACCCTACATCAGTGTATAGGAGGTTATTTCATATAAGCAATATGGTTTTAATTGTAGTATGCATCAACACATCTCACTTGGCTTCATTTAAAAGTTGGAATGTTCCATCTCCATCTTCATCACCAGCTAGCTAGCTAGAGCTTCAGGCTACGGTAAAAAAAATGTTGGCAGCTACTATCATGAGCCTGAACTCACACTTTAGTGAAGTCCCAAATTGCATCTCCCTACTCAGGCGGATCAGTCTGCTATCAACAGTTGGTTACTATGTTGTAGTTCGTTACAAAGTCTTTTCTGTATGTTTCTCCGCCATAAAATGAGTTAGTTGCAGTAACAAATACTACTTTGTGGTCAATGGAAAATCGCGCTAGTCACTTAGCTGCTAGTCAACCTTCGGCTCCCTATAGCTATGTGAGTCGAGGAAGTAAAGGGGAGGTGAGAATTGAAAAAATAAGAGAAGAGAGGAGAGGACGAATAAAACAGGAAGAAACAGAAGAGAGGCCAGGAGAAATTAATGAAAGGGGGAGAGGAGGAGATTACAGTAAGAGGAGACAAGAGGGGAACAAAAGAGTTGAGAGGAGAAATAAAAGGAGACGGCGGAAAGTGGAGACAAATAACCAGAGAAGATAAAAAGAGAAGAGTATAAAAGGAGAGAGGAGAAAAATAAAAGGTGAGTAGGCTAGGTCAGGGACAGAAGAGAAAAGAAAAAGAAAAAAGAGAACATAAAGGAGAATTATGAAGAATATGAGGGGAAAGTGTCAAAGAGGAGAAGAAAAGGAGAAGGGAACAGTAGCAGTGGAGGAAAAGAAGGAGAGGTGATAAACCACTGAATAGGGTGAGTTACAATAGTGAGTGAATGAGGGAGAATCTAGTTTTCAATAATCACAAGAGCAGTACATTCAAGTCTCTAAATACATATAGGCTACTTACCCTAATATAATAATATAATAATTACTAAATAATACTAAGTCATTACTAAATTACAAAAACAAGTCCAAAATCGTATCTACATGTCAAATTGCAGGAAGTTGCTAACACTTTAGCAAACACTATGTTGAGTGATACTAGGCTCCATGCTAACACTGTAGCATTGAGTGATAGTACGCTCCATGCTAACACTTTAGCATACACTATGTTGAGTGATACTAGGCTCCATGCTAACACTTTAGCATACACTATGTTGAGTGATACTAGGCTCCATGCTAACACTTTAGCATACACTATGTTGAGTGATACTAGGCTCCATGCTAACACTGTAGCATTGAGTGATAGTACGCTCCATGCTAACACTTTAGCATACACTATGTTGAGTGATACTAGGCTCCATGCTAACACTTTAGCATACACTATGTTGAGTGATACTAGGCTCCATGCTAACACTTTAGCATACACTATGTTGAGTGATACTAGGCTCCATGCTAACACTTTAGCATACACTATGTTGAGTGATACTAGGCTCCATGCTAACACTGTAGCATTGAGTGATAGTACGCTCCATGCTAACACTTTAGCATACACTATGTTGAGTGATAGTAGCCACTAGCATTATCTCAAAAGTGAGAAAATAAGAACTTGTATTAGCTCTAAGGCTAAATGGTAAGTAATTTTAAATTATATGCAAGTCTGGCGGTTTTGTGTAGGAGAGTAGTAAAATTCACACAAAATATGACACATAAGTGGGTGTTTCCAGGGTGCTCTGTTTACATGAAGCAACTCCCACTTGTGATTGGTTGAATCCATTCAACAGCTAAGTGAATGGCGGATATCTGGTATAGCGTGCTACATACTGTTTGAGATTAACTATGACTCAAAATGGGCATCCTGGTGGCTCGCATGTCATCCCTCTCTCTCTCTCCCAATCTTTCCTGTCTCAACTTTGAACTGTCTAATAAAGGTTAAAAATGAAAAAAAAAAAAACTCTTAAGAAAGAAAAACCCCAAAACTATGACTATGTGTCCCCGGCCAATGATCTACCGGGGACACACGGGCGATTTTGGTGTTTATGTTCTCATCACTTAATGTTGAAATTGATTATCTCCCCAAAGCTTGCTGTATTCCTTTAAGGTTAGAATCAGTTTTAGGTTAGGGTAAGGATTAAGTTTATGCATAGCGGTAAGGGATAAGTAGGAGGTAAGTGTTAGGGAATAATAACACAATAACACAAATGTGTGTGTGTGTGTGTGTGTGTGTGTGTCTGTCCAGACGCGTGATTTGTTTTTATCACTATTTACATTTAAATTATAAAGCGCCTGTGTATAGAAGTGGAAGATTTGCTTATGCCTCTCTAATCTGAGAACAATAGCATGGCAGACATCCGCTCTGTGAGAGAGAGACAGAGAGAGAGAGAGAGAGAGAGAGAGAAAGAGAGAGAGAGTGATGGGGTTGCTGAGTAATTTGCTTTGCACCTCTGATGGATGAGTGAACTCCCAGGCAGGAGATTACACCCAACATCGTGAAAGGAGCCACTGGTTCACCTTTTAATCTGGTGTAGGGTAGCTGTGTGCATGTATTTATGTGTGTGTGTGTGTGTGTGTGTGTGAAAGAGGGAAATTGTATTTGTATGTTTGTGTGTGTGTTTGTTTATATGTGTGTGTATATGCGAACATGCGCATTTGTGTGTTTGTGTAAGTGTGAAATGTGTGTGTTTATCTACATGTATGTGTATGTGCGTGTGTCCGTGTGTGTGTATATACACAGGCTAGGCCTATATGTGTGTATGTGTACAAAAGAGTGAAACTGTATGTATTTTGTGTCTGTGTATGTAACTATGGGCACGTTTGCCACTCCAGTTTTTTTTAAGTCTTTGAAACTGAATTTTGCTGAACGTGGCTGTCTCATCAATACCAAACAAACATGGGAATTTCATTTTATCACTGATCAATTTTGTGTTTACATAATGTCAACTAGTTAGCTAGCTAACATAGTATCTGGTCAGCTAACTATCACTGTCTTGTTGTAAAGACACTTTGCACACTAGCATTGCACAATAACATGTGGCTAGTAGTCATATGTCAATATTAAAGGAACACTTCGCCGTTTTTTAACCTTATCTCCATATATTGGTCCTCACTAATACATGCTGTGAGACGGCACCATGTCTGTCTACTCGCTCTGTGTCTCGGAGACGGGCTGTGGGACGTCCCAAAATTCACCTGGCGATGATGTCATCAGCGGGAATTTCCAACTCATAGAAACTACCACTGCTATCTTCCTGGATTCTTGGACTTCCCACAGCCCGTCTCCGAGACACAGAGCGAGTAGACAGACATGGTGCCGTCTCACAGCATGTATTAGTAAGGACCAATATATGGAGATAAGGTTAAAAAATGCCAAAGTGTTCCTTTAATATTGGTTGCTTTGCTAAATGAGCCTGCTGGCTAGTTAGCTAGCTAACAGTTAGTTCAGCTTAACTGAGCTGACTCTTCAGAGTGTTTTGGAGAAGAGACTAGAGCTAAAGACAAAACAGTTTACTGTGTCACAGTAAACTACATTTGGAAACAAATCTACTTTAGCAGACTGTTCACTTTCACTTATTACATTACTGAATTGACCTACACCCACATCACAACAAACTTTTTGAGCTAGCCTCCTGGTTGTTATAGATTTAAACTTGTGCTCAGCCAGTTCTCTAGTGGCACCAGGCTGCTGGGCAATTTGTGACACAGCTGCAAAGCTTCTATTCTATTCTGTTCTATTCTATTCTATTCTATTCTATTCAAACAGGCCATATTATTAAGCCGTAAAAAGTGCTTTTCTACCCCTAGCATGAGGGAATTTGCAGCCAAGGTCAGCAGGGATGAAACTTATTGGTCAGAGGTAGAGTGTAAATGCTGTATTGATTAAGCACTGATGCTGTATTGGCAGAGGGCAGGAGGACGAGAGGCCCATTGGTCTGACGGACGCATCGTGGGTGACTGATAGATGTAATGATCAAAGGCTTGGTAAAGCACTGGCTTGTACTGTACAGCCAGTTGTCTTTGGGTCGGGGGTAGGATCTAACCTGTCTGTCTGCCTGTTTGTCTGTCTGTCTTCCTGGCTATTTCTCCTGTCTCTGTCTGCCTGCCTGGCTGTTGGTCAGCCAGTCTGTCTCTCCACTGGTCTGCTGCCCTGCTAATTTATTCTGACTACTAGGCTTGGGCGATATCCAAAATGTTATATCGCAAGACTGTACCGCCAATATTTTTCTTTTTATTGTATTTATTCTAAATTAGTTTCTAGGCAAAATTTGATCTTACTATTCAAGTATTGGAGGAAACAAAGGCCATATTCGATACCGTCAAAAATATTGCGATATTCGGGAAATATCACGATATTCGATATTATCGAATGTCGATATTATAGAATATCAGCCCAAACCTACTGACTACCTGTCTGACTGTGTGTTTATCTGTCTTACGTCAGTTGAGTCATGTAGTGGTAAATAAAAAGGAGGGTATACTATGACCTCAAGTAGGCAAATCACCACCAAAAGAAATAAAAATCAAATCCAGCAAAGCATTCATTTATGCATTTTCCCCTTAAAAGACCCTATCTTCATATAACATAAATCAGTGTTATGCTACTTACTATGATATGAATTTAGGTCATAAAGGTTTATGTCATTGTAAAAACTGAGTTTAGGTGGCTTTACCCTCCACTACATCCCATGTCTGTCTCATCCAGTCACATTCTAGCGACTACAGACTACATCGAACAGATTTATTCTTTTCTGTCTGTTTCTTTGATGATTCATTCACTCTGTCTGTCTCTCTTCCGGCCTATTCATTCTGTCACATCTGTCTCTTTTGTCGACATATTAATTACAGGGACTCCAGCCTTTAGTGACAGGTCTCCAGGTCCAACCCTTGTCAAACTGTCCAACCTCTCATACTTCCCGCTGACAGCTGGCTCTGGAACATTGGGACCAATCATGAGCGACCAAAAAGGGCAAACACCGGCTATTTGGCGCACAAAGGCCGAGAAAAAGCAAAAAGCAAATGCTTAAAATGAATTCAAAGGCTTCGTTTCTCTGACTAATCAGTGCAATCAAAGTACATGTGTCACCTTATACCACGAGTCGTTGCAATCAAGCAATCTGATTGGTCAACGATGCAATCCAATGTAATCGCTCTGGGCATAGAGAAGGAATTCAGCATGGACAAATATCCACTGCAAATATAAGAACGATGATCCAGCTACCGGCCTACATCTTACCCTCCTTACATAATATATTAATATATTTTCTGAAGCAAGAAATTAAAGCTGTTTACATTATCTGCAGTATCCGCACCGCGTTCCATCTTCTTCCAATGAAAAATGTCCCTGCCAACCATCAGAGGAGGATATCCATTTATGTAATAGATATCTTCCTCTCGTCTATATCAATATACAGGATCTATATTAATGCAGTTTAAAATCAGAACAAAGACATTTATCTGTTTTATCTGTTCTGCATCTTACCCCGAAACGACAATTAACATACAGAAGAGGAAAAAATCCTGCAAGTTTTACCAGTCAAAATAATCAATATACATTTTGCATTGAAATACCATTTTCAGTGCTATTTAATGTACAGAATCAGGTATTGTGTGTTCATTTAAAACTTCAACCTTCAGTGGATCAGGTTTGTAATTCATCATGAAGTGCAGCAGAACTCAGACAGACATTCAAATGTTATTGTCTCTAATAGTTACCAGCCAGTATGGCGGAAGACACTTATTGATTTATCTGCCAAAGACAAATTTTACCAACATGTGGCGCTTGGCGGGTGCCAGTTTTGGGCCCTGCAGACCGCTTCTCCCCCCACTTAAAAAACAAAACAAAATCCCAGCCGTGTTTGTGGCTAAATACCCTATCAACTACAGACACAGCGCTGAACGTCAGACGACAGATCCTCCCTATGAGGTCTCATTCCCACAGATGCGAGCGGCCATATGTTCTGTCGGCGGATGAAGCTGCTGTAAAAAACATGAATGAAGGATAAATCTTCCAACCCATTCATGTTGCTGAATGAGGGAGCAGCCATTTAATCTGCCCCGGCGTGGCTTGTTTGACCTCTACCTGCACAGGACCAAAGATGGATGAGAAGGAGAGGCAACTTGACTGCCACTGCTCTCTATATGCTGTGTGTGTGTGTGTGTGTGTGTGTGTGTGTGTGTGTGTTTGAGTGGGTGGGTGTGTGTGGACAGTATGTGTGTGTGAGTGTATGCGATCTCAAGGGGAGACCACATGAGGCTACATTACAAATGCAGTGGCAAGGCTCTTACTGGTCTGTGTCGTGATTAACATTAGCCTAGTAAACGCATCTCTTAACATCTGAATAGATGTTCATCGCCACACACACACACATACACACACACACTCTTCTGCATCACCACCGACCTTCGTCTTGAATTTTAAAGAGACAATCTGTTCTCCCCTATGACGACGGTTTCGACTTTTTCTTTCTTTCTCTCTCCCTCTCTCTCTCTCTCTCTCTCACACACACACACACACACACACACACACACACAATGCATGCACTAACCTCCCAAGGGCAAACAGGGGGAGAGGCACCTGTGGCCCGCCTGATTAACAGCCATTTTACAGAGAAGCACAGAGAGTGAAGGGCTAAGTGTTCTCAACACAGCAGAGCTGAGTATCTTTTGAGAATCCATCCAGGAGTGGACTGTACGTGTGTGTGCGTGCGCGCGCGTGTGTATATGTCAACAACAATCCCTCCCTATGTCAACAACAACCCCTTTGTGAATATAAAGGTCAAGGCCTGAGTATTTTTCTCTCTGTATGCTCTTTCTCGTTCTATACAAACAAGAACATAATATTAAGCACTGCATGTATGTATATGGCCTCCTTATGGCCTCCTAAGCTTGTCTCCTAAAGGTTTAGGTAAGTATCCCAGCGTCAATAGGCAGATATAATAATCAATTATAGCCCTATTTATATATAGCTATATAGCTGCTGAAAGAATGGCCTCTATGCAGTGAATTGGTCAGGCTTCACTAGATAGATCTCTCTTTGTCTTGGTCCAAACAGCATTTAGACCATCATGAGACACTAAAACTCCCCTTTGAAACCCAGACTAATGAAATTCGTTTAGGGTTAGCAGCTCTTTAAGGCAGGGTGACCCCCATATGCCTTTTTCTCTCTCTCTTTCTTACCACAAGTCATGTCAGCAGCTTGTAGCTTTTTGCCTTGTGAATACATACAAGCTTCAATGTCTTCAGCGTCTTCCAGAATGACAAGAGACAAGCGGTCATGCATGGCTTGAAGAACGTCACGTCAATGTAAGCGATATACAAAGGCTGTCTCCACGACCAGATTGGACCCCAGATTGCTTACTGTACAATCACTATGTTCTCAGTGACTAGCATTGATCTTTCCTTCTGGAGGAGCGGACCAGATGCATGCCAGAGACACGCTGAGGGAAGTCCGGGTTGGCGCTGGCGCTGGTTTTCCGATGTTCCAACCTTTCCCTGTACGCCTTCGTCAACACTGACAGAATGATGGGTGAAATATTGCGAGAAATCAAAAGTCACTGAATCACCCTGTTCCGAAGAGTAACTGACCAGGCCTACAGCTCCAACTGGGAATAGGTAAAGCACCACACTTCGTAAGTATATTTTGACCCTTTTCTTGAAGGTCTCGGTATTCAGGTGGCGTCTCTACGGTCTGTCCTACTGTAAGTCAGCCTCATCCACCAAGCCGCCAACACTGAGGGGAATCTCCGTCTGGATCGGTGCAGTCTGACTCAGCGGATGTTTCAGAGCGGAACAGCGACTTGTACTTCTGGACGACAGTCAGCTCCAATTGCTGTTTTTTGCTGGATCCTTTGGCTGCAACCCCCATTTGTGTCTCGCATCTTCACCGATTGCATTCCGTGGCCCAAACTGATGCAAATGAATGTTAACGAACGCAGACGCAGGGCAGTACCCAAGGTCGTCCTGGACTGTGAAGTCCAGGACAGGCTGGGGGTTGAGTTCTACGCATTGGTTTGGTTACGTTTCACATGGGAACATTTCAAGCAAACCATATTTCGTCATTTCCTTCACTGGTCAGAAAACAGGTTTAGAAAAGTACTTTCTTCCCGGGTAAACAAACATGAAGAATCAGCTTCAGCTTCGTTAGTGGATCATCGCATTTGCTGTCAAACTCTTTGCGGGAATTGTGCCTCTTGTGGTCCTCATGTGTACCAAAGGATTATCCCACTGTTTATGGAATGAGATACTGAATAAATAATTGATACCTTTTCACTTAAGATTCTGCTGACACTGTGAACATTTTCGATTTTCCTACTGAACACATTTCCCGTGTTTAACCCATAACGCACAGTGCTTCCTACAGTTGGGTGGAACCACGGTCAGACCACATCTTCAGTCCAAACAAAGCTCCAGATTTGGTTTGGAAACGTACTGAGAAACCTCCCACTCATCGAGGTCTCGGTCCGATTGCTGTGTTCTCATTTGGACAAACCAACACACCTAAGGAGGAAACTGCTCCAGGGTTTGAAATAACAGCTCCAAACCTACTAGCTGTGATAATGCCCTAAGAGTAGACCAGAACCATGCTAGAAGAAGCAGCCCACAGCATTCCAGAGTTCCTTTACTTTAAGTGTACCATGCACATTTTTGCTGGTGCTTTATTTGTTTTGAGGAATATCAAAGTTCATGCCCATGCAATTAAAGTGCTACCAAATTAGTCAAAATGGATGAATAGGGGTAAAACTCCCTACAGTAGCAACCCACCATTACACGGTGAGATTTTCTTTCTTTACCTCCTGCTTTCCTCCGTTGTTGTTGTTACTGTGACTTCCTGCTCTGTGGCCGCTAGCCTCACCTTGATAGCCACAACCAGCTCCCTGCTGACCACGCCCACACGACACACCCAAATGCTATACGCCCAAAAACATCATTGGAAAGCCAGTTTCAGGCAAATGGGGAATTTAGACATGAACACACAGACTCGATAATGTAGAATGTAGTGTAAAAAACAACATATTGCGAGAAAATTTTCCTAAGCTGGTCTCTGAAGGGAAGCCTTTCTGCTGGTATTGCCTGTATATTGTATAAATGATGCAACTCAAAATAAGCAAAAAAGGAGAACCTAAAAAGATGCATTTCTTCATTAAAACCAAGGCATTCCGGCATATGCCTCCGTCAAGATTTTGTTGCCTGTATATATTGAAGGCCTCGGTGTTCAGCCTGTCTCTCTCTAACCTGAGTTAGAGTTTCTCCTGAGCTGGCCCTGCCATCCCCACAGTGTCATCTCCTCCCACTGATATGAAAGCACATCGGGGTCGCTAGGCGATGTAGGGAAGGAAAAACAGCCGAGATGTTGACGTCCAACTTGCTATTCTCCTGCTGTGAGCCGGTCAGGGCTTTGGTAATGAGAGCCTGGGGACCTGGCTGAGCCCCGTGTGTGTGTGTGTGTGTGTGTGTGTGTGTGTGTGAGAGAGAAAGAGAGAGAGAGGAGAGTGTGTCTATAATCTTCCTCGAGGACTTTATTGCTCGGTGTGTGTTTGTGTGTGTGTGCAAGTGTATATGTACATTTGTGTGTGTGTTTATGTGTATAGATATATGTGTGTGTGTGTGTGTGTAGCTGAGGCTCACGGCCTGACAGGCTCAGTCACACAGAGAAACATATTGTGGAGCGAGTGGTAAGCCGATGATAACCATGAACAACCCCCCCCCCCACCACCACCACCCCTCACCCCACACACACACACACACACACCACCCCACCCCTCAACCCCTCCCAACCCCTTCTCTCCCTCCATCCTCTCTGCCCCCCCCCCCCCCCTCTCTAATCGGCAGGCTAATTGACTCAGCCAGATTTGGCAACAGGCTTATTAGTGTCATTTCACACAACAAGGAATGACCTACGCAGACGGTGCAGCAGTGACAGTCGAGACCGAGCGCGCCCTGCGACGCTGTGATCACCAGATCCCATTTCACACACACACACACACACTGCAAAAAAAAAAAAAGATTTCCCCTCAGCTGACGCGATAACCTATTGTTTCATATGAGGGTTCGGCCGATGCGAGGTTATGAAGGCTGATACTGATATTTTTTTGTGCGGAATTTCATATCGTTTTCATGCAGAACAATTAGTACAGTATTCAGTGTTCAAAATGGCTCATTAGAATCAAGTCAGGTTCAGGGCCTCCCATAAACAATCAGTGTAGTATTGATCAATTCTACAGTAAATATGTAATCAATCAAACTGCATCATATCAGAGGTGGACCACACTGACTGGACCAGACCTGATTTTTACTGAAAGGACAATATCTGCCCCATATATCAGTCTTTTTCATATTGCTGTTACTGTGCATTTAATAAGAACCAGCAGGGATCTCATTGCCTTACCTAGGCCTGCTTGTTTTTAAGCCTTAACTCAACAGTCATGCTGGTTCTCATTCTACCCTTTTCAATCTCTCTCTCTCCCACACACACAGACACAAACACACACACACATAAACACACACATACACACTAACACAGCATCCTGAGGCTGGGGTGAACTTCCCTGGGTAGCTGTGAAATTTAATGGCACCCGCATTGGTGTCATTCAGCAGGCTACCTACAAGTAAGCAAGGTGTGTGTGTGTGTGTGTGTGTGTGTGTGTTTGTCTGGTAAGTGCATGGAGCTGATGGAGATTCAGTATGGTTTTGTCTATTGATTAATCCTTCAAGATTACCCAAATTCTGCCTGATGAGTGTTTGTGCGCGTGCATACGTGTGTGTGTGTGTGCATGTGTGTGACCGCCCTTACCGCTGTGCGCGCTGAACCAGCGGGGTGCGATGTGCAGGGGCAAGGTGTCAGCCAGCGACCCCCGGGACCCCAGATAGAGCACCCCGTCCGTGTGGTGCCCTCCGCCCCCCGTGTCCTGGTAGCCGGTGCCGTGGGGGGCGGCGGTCGTGCCCGCCGACCCCCCTCCGGCTCGGTCCGAGTCCGTCCCTCTGGGGGTGTAGAAGCCGAAGGGCACGGCGGGACTGTGCTCGATGCCCATCCCGGCCACGGAGCTCACCGAGCGGCTCCGCAGGCCCATGGTGCCGCTCGGCCGGTAGTGGCCGAAGTGGGCCGAGGGTGGCACCGCGCTGTCATCCGTAGAGACGCCGGGAAAAGCACCCCGGGGCCGGCCCGCCGTGCTCTGCTTTCCCCCCATCCAAAGCGGGAGGCGAATGGGTGGGGGTTCTCGGTGAAAACAGGCGGGAGGGGGCTCGGCTCGATCCGCAACGGGTCGAGAGAGCCGACACAGGCTGTCGCCCCCCTCCCCTCGCTCCTGTCTGTCTCTCGGCCTGCCTGTCTGTCTGTCTCGGCAGGCTCGTCAGCTCTGACTCTCCGCAGACGCAACAGCCCGTTTCCCTGCTGAGCGGAACATGAGCCAGCCCCGACGTCTGGATTCACCTCGCCCGCACAGAAAACCTCGACACAACCGGGGCTGGGTGACAAGTTGAACGATGCCCGAACCCCAGAACGACGAACCGCGGATGCGTCTCACACTCCCCGTTGATCTCCCAGGTAATCGAGACGGGTGTGTGTCATATCAGTGCAGGCGGGACGCAGCAGCAGCAACACGTTTATCCCGCCCGGCCCGGATCACAGCAGCGCCGCAATGTTCACTCCGCTGCTCGCGCCTCATCTGATCTCAGACATCGTGACAACTGTTGCTGTCTGTCTGACCGCCGACACGACGGTCTGTCTCGTGAAACGACGCTGCCGTCCGCGCTTGTCTGTCCGGTCCGGTAGGTTCCCCCCCCCCGCACCTCCCGGCGGTCGTGAATCACCGGAGATCGGGGTCACAGTGAGCCGCTCCCCTGCGCTCTCGGATCGGCGCTCCGCTCCGCTCCGCTCCTCTCCGCTCTTCTCCGCTCCGCCGCTGCCGCCGCTGCTGCTGCTGTTGCTGCTGCTGGCTAGACAATGGAGGCGCTCAGTGCGCAAACTCGGATCATAAATACAGACAGGACAGGAGACAGCGCTGGGAGAAGGGAGATACAGTTTGTTTGAATTCTCAATCAGGTGGAATGGGTTTGGAGATTGTCTGTAGCTTTATCTTTTCCACAGGGAGGCCTTTAGACGCATTTGGGTTTGCAAGGTGTGGCAGTCGACATACAGTAGGCCTACCTTAGCCCTAACAGACCAAATGTCATCTTTTAGTCTTTATCATTGTAATGGAGAGCAAAGATCAAGCTAAAACAGGCAGGAATCTATTTGGGAGCCATGTCTACAAAGAAAATCACATTTAGAGGAGCATTTAGGACCAATGTTCCCTTTAAGGATGTGTCAGTTAGCATACCTGTGTGTACATTTGTGTTACTTCTCAACACAACCCATGTTAATGTGCCACTATGTGCTGTTAGTACCATATATGCGGTTGTTAAGTTACACATACACACATTATCCCAAAGAAGAGACAGATTTGTTCAAAGTGACACATCCTACCTATATCTAATAATTTATCACACTGACTAAATAATAATAATATGTGGTCAGTCATTAGTCATTGCTCCACTTTGTCCCCAGAAATTTAGTCTGTTTACAGAAGCAGGTTTGGAGGTTTTGGTAATAAATGACATTAGATAAAGGGACTTTGCCATATCTTAAGGTTTAGTGAATTGATGCACCAGAGTTTGTTTATTGTTAATCAGGAAGAATGGAGGTACATTGTCTTTTATCATTATCTTCATTAGGCCTGCCTAACGCTGTCAGTACCAAGTTATACACAGATTTGTCCACCATATGTTAAATTATTGGGATTACAGGCTCACATATTTCGCGTGGGATTACTTGGTCTAATCCCATACTGTATGTGTGTGTGTGTGTGTGTCCAATTAGGCTGGTTGCTTGGCCTTTTGTTTCCCTGCAATAACACACAGTCAATCTTGTGGAGTCCTCTTGGCCTCGCTACCCAATAAGGCAAACTATGGCAAAGTGCTTAACTTCAATAGGCGTTAATATATCCTCCTATAATGACAGCAGGCCTATAAATGGTCTCTGTCTCTTTTTCAGGCACGCACGCGCACACACACACACACACACACACACCAGCAACACAACAAAGCTGAGTATACAAAAATACTGTGAAGTGGCCCACACACACACACAACTGACAGAGAAATACATGCAATCACAGACTTCCAACTATGAAACTACATAACATATGAGAGAGAAAGAGAAAGAAAGACAAGGTATTCAGATGAGACACAGCAGCACTAACAAGAGGCTGTACTGTTTTTATTAGTTTAACAATTCATATTCTGCAACAGAAAAATCACAATCAATCACAGCTTGACTGCACCACATGTAAAATATTAAATTCAAAACATGCATTACATTATAAATATCATAATGTAATATTCAGTTAATACCTACAAGCTGTGAAAAACAAAACTGAAAGGAAAAAAAAACTATGGAGACAGAAATGAGTTAACGGCATTATTTTGTCCATCTTCTAATGCGATTCACATGACTGACTAACAGACTGCATTTGTCCTCAGTGACCTGTCGGCATGCGGCAGCAACACGCTGCACTGCTGACACCTGGAGGCCGAGCGAGGTACTGCACCTCCTCCACCGGATGCGATCACACCTACAGGTCGTTTTCTTTGGGGGAACTAAAGTGGTAATTTAGGTTCACACTGACCCATGGCGATGACAAGCGAACCAGAGCTTGAGCTTGAAAACAAAAGTCACATGACTCACAAGTAGCTGCATCGTGTAATCAAGTCAATTCTGGAAAAGAAAGAAATAAAAAAGGAGAAACCCACAGACACACAATCACTTTGATTGAAAAGAGCAGAACTGAACGTTGATCAGGGGTTCTATCAGGTATGCAGGATAACTAAGGAGCTATACTTCCCCCAAAACAAATAAACTCAACATTGTGAAATGCTTCAAGCGTAAAAAAGTGATTTGAAAACCCAAACTCAGTTCTGTAAATCTATAAACAGGATTGTAACCCACATTTTTCAGGTACAGTCCTCAGTTTACAATTATGAATCATCATTTACATCTATAAAGACAGGCACAGATTGTATTTCACAACTCTGGAAACATTTTATTCACATAAAATATCATATTTTATGTGAATATATGCACATAACATATGCATTACTGGTCCAGAATCAGAAGAATACGGTCTATGTTGGAATCATGTTTTAGGAATGAGGATACACACAGGCAAAAGTCTCACTGTAAAAAAATATTCTGTACACCCATAAATGGAGATGCAAAATGGGAACTGTCATTCGTAGTCATAACATAATAATAAAGTGCCATAAGGATTTCATTTGCAAAAATGGCTTACAATCCTGTTTATTACTAAATTGATTTGGGGTTTTCAAATTACTTTTTTTATGATTGAACCATTTCACAATCTTGGGTTTATGTACAATTTGTTTTGGGGTAAATATAGCTCCATATACAGTATAGTATATAATATAGTTTTGAATGGATATCAGAAAGATATAATCATCAACTTTCCTCAAAGGACATTACCTGCCTCAAAATCCTAAATGATGTTACTGTGCATGTGGTTAAAAACAATTGGTCAGGGAGAGAGAAAGCAGGAGCCTAACTAAGAATGTAGTTCCTATGGGTTATATTTCCTCAAGCCGAGATTTAATTAACATGAATAACGGTAGAAAAATCAATCGAAAGAGCAACTGAATCGAGTTGCTCAAGTCTACTTTGGACTTTTGGCACAGAGCTGCAGAACGGCTCGTATATCCTCAAATCATGTTATGGTTCAAAAGCTTGGAACACACTACACAAGTCTTATTGTCACTTACTCATGATATGGATATGAATTTGAACATGGAAATAAGATCCATTTGCTATTAGGGAGGTCAGGGGTCAGATAAAAAGCTTTATATTAATGTCTTTTCATGAATTCTCACCTCGATTCCATTCAAAACGCATCTCTTAATTAATATTGTTCTGTGTTTACCTCAAATCCAGTGTGGTTTACCTTCCAGTTCAGTTATGACTTGGTGTTAGGGATGGGAATTGATAAGATTCTATTGATACCAATGCCATTATCGATTCTGCTTATCGGTCCGGTTCTTTATCGATTCCCTTATCGATTCCCAATCAATTTTCTGTGTGGAAAAAAAAGTAGGCCTACACAGGTTTTCAGCAGCAACGCAGCTGTTTTATTATCTCTTGAGTCTGAACACAGTGTAGAATGTCTGCCTAATAACATTTGAACATGTTAAAATAAATTTCAATGCTCCTTTTCTTAAAATGATATAAGTTGGAAAACAAATAAGATGGTTAGATGGTTACCCTAAGATGTTTCAACATATTGCTGGTGTTTCCACCTTAAGGCTGCGTTCACACAGCGTTTTTTCCCCAACTGCCAGCGCCCTTTTCTCATTAAAAGAAATGGGAAGCGGCCGCAAGGCGCACAAAAGGCGGCATTTTTTTCATCAGAGCGGAGCGCTTTCAAAAGTTGAGAAATGTTCAACTTTTCAGAAAAGCGCCAGGTGACGTGAAACGCTTTTTCCCAGCCGACCAATCGCGATGACAGAGATGCTGGCCGTTTCCCATAGCAACAACAAATATGGAGAAAGTGAAAGTGCCGGTGGAGAAATGGGACGTTGTAATAAGTGAATTTCCGTTACCGCAACAGCGATCATAAAGGCAGTATGGATTATACTGGACATGTATTGGAAATATCTGGTAAGCCTTTGCTTGTTGCACAACACTGTTCTGTCTGATAGAAGAGCTAACCAGCTGGTTAGTGAGCTAGCAGCTGCTCAGCTAACGTCAGGTGACGTTGCCGTGATCCGCTTCTTATTTCTCCTCACAAAAAGCGCTCCAGGCAGCGCTTTTTCCACATCAAAAAACGCGATGTGTGAACACAGAAATTATAATTTTACAGACGTTACAAGTAGCACTCTTTCTTGTTGCAACGCATGAGTTTTTGCAATGCGCATGCGCAACTGTCAGAAAAACATGCCGGCATCGATAAAAGGAATTGATAAGCTCGGAGGCATACGATTCCGATGGATCAGACAATTTGGAACCGGTTCTCAACTGGAACCGGTTCTCGATTCCCATCCCTACTTGGTGTTGTTGAGCACTGGTATATAAAAAGTTCCCAATTTTTGTGGATCTACACTCATACCGTCTTACTGCCTCTCTGAAATCCAAACGACGGAAATCAAGCCACGATCCTCGGGCGTATCCTCAGTCAGTCGCCTGTGGAAAGTCCCGCAGAATGACTAGGCTGTCTGTGGCTCTCCTAGGAGTCAGAGGGTTACAGGACTTTCCCAGGATTCATCAGGTTCTTGGGGTCGAGGGCGTCCTTGAGGCCCTGCATGGCCTCGATGGCCGTGGGGCCCATCTCCTCGCGCAGCAGTGCCCTCTTCCCCAAGCCCACCCCGTGCTCTCCTGTGCACGTCCCGTCCATGGCCAGGGCTCGCCTACGGGGGGGAAAGCAAGTTGTGACTTTGTTTTATTGCACCAAAATAACTGAGCGCCTATTCGGCTCTTAAAGCAGACCCTGCATGTATACTAGGGATGGGACAATATATCGAAATTCAATATATCGCGATACAATGTGACAATACGTATCGTGGGGCAGAAAAATGAATCGCGATATCAGCTCCATTTTATTCTGCTGTAGTAATCACAAATGAGACGGCTTGACCATCACAATTTCACAAGCTCTCCACTGAATTTTCAATCAACACTTAAAAGTTTAGCACTTGGAATCAATATTAGAAAAGTAAAAAAAATAGTATCGGTGCATCACGGAAGAGGAGAGAGAGCTGAGAGTGAGCGAGGTGAATTTGTCTGGAGAGGTGTGAACAGAGCGGTAAGGATTAGGGAAAGTGGGGGAAGGATTAGGGGAAGAGAAAAGCGCTGGAGAGTGAATGACAGAGGAGATAACGAGGAGAAGTCGGTGCGGAGGGGAGCGGCGAGGCCTGTCTGGCTGGCTGGGCTCGGGGCACAAAATTCACTGGAGCTTGGAGCGTGAACGCCCCTTAAAACACTGGGATTAGTGTTGTCATGATAACGGAAATTTCGATACCGATGCAAGAGATTGAATTCAACAGTGAATTTTACAAAAGATACTTTGAACAAATGTGTCCTGCAAGCTGAAATTCCACTTCAACATCACCTCTGGAGGACGGAAATTTAAAAGAAGAAGAAGAAGAAGTAGGAGGATTGGAGTAGACAGTGCCTCAATCTGGCTCTTGACAGTGGACTGCAGCAGTCGCAGCCAAACAGCTGAAAACATTCAACAGCATCAAACAGTCCACCACGTCTTGAACTGGATCCCAGTCTATTCAAACTGGCTGACCAAACTGGAGCGAAATATGGAACCGACAAAAACCCAACTGACATCAAACCCCATGTGCTAAAGCTACAAAGCTCTCCAAGTAACTATGGTGACACAAATAACTCAGCAAAGGTCAGAGGTCAGCGGTTCAGAACCACACTACCTGGCGAGTCTTTCGGTGAAGAGGTGGACCCTCTGGACCTCGTCCGGGTCGTTGGGATCCAGCACCATGATGCAGTGGAAGTTCCCGTCGCCCACGTGGCCCGCTATGGGACCTGAGGGCAAACAGCAGGCACACACTCATCACCACACCATCGTCACACTGGAAAACATAGGCTTTGAATGAAAAAGGGGGATTTCTTAGGTGTTAGCAGGGTATCTTAAAACCTTATGAATGGATTTCTGTGAAATTTGGACAAATATGCCTTGGGCCAAGGAAGATCCAGATCTGGGATTATCATTCTTAGCCATAACTATGAAACCAACGGAGATAGAGACTTGATTTCAAATCCTAAGGGTATGTTTGCAGGATCAAGAAATCAGTTTAACTTAAAACTGAAGTGATAGGAATGATGTGTTTGTGTGTAACAGCAAGTTGGAGAAATGTTCAGCATTGGTGGAGGTTTGCGCTCTCCGAGTGCAAATGTAATGAACTATAGCTTCTAGTACAGTAGCTAGAAATGTAGCTTGTACTGCAGCATTGTGCAGATTATAAGCCCATTAGAAGCAGAGATAAACTTTTCTTACAATCAGACATCAGACAAACATCAGAAAATAACATTCAATTTAATATCACATCATTAATTAATAAGGTGTTCAACTGCCTAAAGTTATTATTATTATTATTATTATTATTATTATTTTTAACACAAATAAATGTTCAGATCACAGATTCACTTGCTGAGCTGGAGACTCTCCCAGAGGAAGAAAAGTGACGCACCAATCATTCACATAAAGAGACATTCCCCATGTATGACACAATAGTATTGTATGTAGCATGGTCCCTGATGATGAATCATCCATAGACATAAAGCATAACTGATGTCTCTACACTCTGCTCACCCGTGAGTCTGTTCTGAATCAGGTCTTCCTTCGTCTCCACTACGATCTGAGGCAGACGAGAGAGAGGGACACACACATCTGTGGCGTAGGCCTGCGGAACGGACACACACACACACACACACACACACACACTTAGAGGTAAGGTAAGGTCACAGAATTGGAATTGCATCAAATGGTTGTCTTTTACCATCATTGCACTTTAAAGCGTTCATAAAGTGAGACATAAAATTGCCTCAGGATGGTTATGGGGTTAGTGTAGCACAGAGCTATGAGGCAATCCATATCTATACAGCGTAGTAATTAATTACCCTGTTTTCAGTATTAAAAAGCAGTATGAACAGGACATTTAAGTAGCATCAAGAAACTTGGGCTCTAATGGTATTGAGTTTTCCCCACAGTGTGTAGAGAGAGGTGTAATATTGTGGTTAGCGATAATAATGTAATACTGCCAGCTGAAGATAGTTTTCTCCCTTGTGGAATAGGCCTAATGAACAGTACTGCCCATCCCTCACCCAAGGGCAACTTAAAGGAAAAATCCCCCCTCTGATACTCTTACACTGTAAGACATCATCAATCTGTGATGTTCAATGCATTACAGGAGTTATATTGTGAAGAAATGTCAATGGAGGAATTGGTCTCTCTCCTCTTCTACGATGGATTTCTCCCTGTATGATTGTTGAACGTCTCTTGGTGCAAAATGGCGGCTCTAGAAAGAAGCCCTCGCTCTTTCATTCTGAGGGACTGACACCAAAACCTGACGTTTACCGTTGATGTTTTAGATCGCCAAGGGTTAGTGGTCAAAGAGCGGAAAAAAGGGTTACATCTGTGGCTAAAGTTGAGACATGTTCAACTTGGCGCCCAGGGCAGTGCGCCAAAAAGGGCCACGTCCAAAACACATGTCATATAGTTTGAAGAAGTGTGTCACCTGTGACCAAACCATTGAAAATAACTGGTAAAAGGCACAGACGCATTCAAAAAGTTTCCTATGTGATCACGGCTTGATATAGCTCAAAAAACCCAACAGGAATAGGCTTTAGTCATAGAATTTTAAGATTTAAAGAGTAACTAAACCCTAAACCCAAATATATGTAAAGCCTGATATCTTAATGGTAAAAGCATGCTACTGAAATTGCCATCTGCTATTCGCTGATCCTTGGTGCCAGGTGATGTCACCAGCTATTGTACTGTATAGAAGGTGATTTCACCTGGCACCAACTACACTTGGGGTTTAGTTACTCTTTAAATAACAATAGTATTAAATTTTGTCATTTAGCGGCAAGAAGGTCAGTTGTTAAACCAAAATTACTTCCACCTACTACTTCCACCTACTACTATATTACTACCTACTAAGTAAATGGGGGAGACACTCCATTACCATATAATTGTATATCTATCCTGCTTAAGATTTGCAAATAGCCAGACTTGCTCACCTTGCAGCCAGGTCTGAGTGCCAGAGCAGCGTACCAGGCGTCATGACGGGCTTTCCACAAACGGTCGCGTGTTTCTGCGTCTCTTGCCCATTGGAAATCTGAACCGCCATTGGCCTGAGTGACCTCCTCTACAGAAACAAACACCAAAATGCGTGAGTTGTCACACCTCAAAATCTCCAGGCTCTGATGTTGCTGTTTTTATGTTTGCCGGAAGGGCAGGCATCTTCATGTGCTGATATGTCTACTGTAGTATTTTCATTAGGTCCTTGTTGAACTGTCTGAAAAGCCTGTGGAAGTTCCTGCTGCTCCTGACGCTAGTTTTCACTGCAGTTGCATTGGAAGATTGATTTTTCCATTTCACTACAAGTCAAATAGCTTGTGGAAGCATTTGGCTAGCTAGCTGAAGATTCATTTCAAGTTCCCTGGTTTCCTGATAAGGTAAGTCGTGTCATTTTACAACATTAGATTGTTTAATATAGATTTTGCACATTGATTATTTGACTTCTTTGTTGCAAGTTGGCTTAATCCTTGTGGATGTGACATTAGCATAGTAGGCCTTGATAAGTGTATGTTAGCAGTAATGTTAGTTGAGCTGCAGTAGTGAGCAAATATTGATTTTATTTTATTTATAACTTATATTTTCAGGTAGCTTTTCATCTTTCTACCAAACCCTTTGTCTTCTCAATAAGTGGTGTTGCTAAAAGATTAGGGTTGTTCTCTGTATCCATGTGTGGAAAAACACGCATTTATTTGTGATGCTAACAGCTGACAATCATGTAACTAGCACTTTAAATTTAAAACTTCACATGTACAGAGAAAATTTCATGATTTCAGGACCCATGACACCCATTCAAAAACACTTTTGTAATGACAAAAATACATGGCTGGCAATTAGAAATGAATTTTTCTTCATCCTTTAAAAGGTTATTTGTCAGAGATATTAGGTTTTCATCAACAGCAATATTATGCGACTTCAGTTCTAGTTAGAATGTTCCCTCTGCTTTAGCTTGTGACTGAGACACACACACCTGTTGTGTTGACCTGTTCCTCAAGACTCCTCTCGGTACCGTGGAACTCCAGGAAGAGAGTCGGGCTGACGGGGTAGGAGAGAGAATTGAACCTGTTGCACGCATCTATCATCACATCATCTAGAAACTCTGGAAAACAAACACACACAGTCACACACAGGTTTTATCTTTCTTTTATCTTCTGCTTCATGCTGGAGTGAGAAGATGACCTGGTTAGCGAGAAATAACCCTTCACTCACATTCAGATCCCCCCATGATCCTCTTGTGTTTTACATATACGGGCCAGACTAGCCTCAATGGCCTCAAGATGTCGCTGCAATTAATTTGCATTTATTTGCATGTTCAGTCCAAATGCGACCCATTCAAAACTTGGAGGGAATCTTGACCGCATACTGTGTGGCAAGAAGCAGCTGGTCGAATACAGGTTCTGATGTGATCAGAGATAGGGACTCGAGTCGCATGACTTGGACTGGAGTCACAATTTGAATTGCTTGAGACTTGACTTGATGCATGAAGAGAAGACTTGAGACTTGACTTGAGTTCTGGTGACTTGGGACTTGACTCTGACTTGTACTTTGATGACTTGAAAAGGTTTCTAAAGTCTTGACTTGAGATCTTGTGTTTGTGTAAATGACTTAGATTGAAAGTGATGAGATTTGTTCCAGCAGATGACTGAATTTAAATTCTGTTTTCTGAATTTGTATGGAATGAATGAATTTATTGAAGTTGAAACTGATTATAGAAATCAAACTCATGATGCTCTTACCAAGTTTTTATCCTATTAAAACCATATTGCATTGAAAAGTCCTAGATATTTAGTTTTCTTTAAGATATTAAATTGATACTGGAGTCTTGATTTGTTCTGACTTCACTTGCTGTTCTACATTTAGACTTGAGACTTGACTTGAAACTTGTGCCTCAAAACAAAAAGTCACAACTTTTTGTTGTGACTTGGTCACACCTCTGGATGTGATATCTTCCTGCTTGAGTATATACAGATAGATGTGAAAAATAGACACTCAAAAGTTTGATTTTGTTGTTAAAATTGACTTTAAAGGTCTGAAGAAAACGTCATGTCCAATTCCACCATCCACCCTACTGTGCAAGCACCGGTCTCCACATGTGTGTGGCGGGCGGCCAGTGCTGCCTCGAGCACGCCATGAACAATTCCTCAACTTGCAAAGCTGCAACCTCCATAACGGTTTGTTTATCGTTTGTCTTCTAGGTTTGATTTGCTGACAAAATAGCATGTGAACACCACGCTGTTCAGCAGCCCACTTGGAAGATTTTGGACTTTCCCGCGAGCACATGAACGCACCATTAGTCTTGGCTAAAAAAACGATAATCGTCTAATGGCAGAAATCCCAGATCTGGATCACCACCAAAAAGGAATGAATTGATCCTTGGGCCAAGAGCGATCTGTCCACCACATTTCAGCCCAATCCATTCATTACTTTGAGAAATCTTACTAACAGACAGACAGAGAGACAGACAGAGGTGAAAACATAACGTCCTTCCAACTTCACTGGCAGATCAAACAAATAAACATCCTTTTATGATTCAGCATTGTGGCCTTGTATATGTATCTTTGGACCATATATGACTCTTCTTTTCAAGTAGTCCAAATGGTGGACCTGGACATATGGTTTTTGGAGACTTTCTACTGGATTTTAACAACCCACTCCAATTGAATGTCTATTTTTCTCAGATTTCGGTCTTAAATATACTCAGGGAGAAAGCCATTGATTGGTTAATGATCGATTCCCACCGATATGCCCTCCTCACCGATGCGAGCGATGGGTACTCCTGCCTGTAGGATCTGCACGGTGCTGTCCACCGCAGCCTGGACGGAGGGGAAGGAGCAGACAGCCGACACCATGGCTTCTGGGATGCCATAGAGACGTACTGTTGTCTTGGTGATGATCCCCAGGGTGCCTTCTGACCCCACAAACAGGTTAGTCAGGTTGTAGCCTGCCGACGTCTTCCTGAGGGACGATGATGTTGAGGAAAGACGTGAACCTGAATTAGAAGCTTTAATGTCTCATTTGGGAACCTGGCTGAAGTAAAAGTTCCATAGTGGGGGTTTGACTGATAAGGGTTTTTGAAGTCCAATACCAATATTTATTCAGCCGATATCCAAAATCTTTGAATTTTTGAATTTTCATTAATAAAACATATTAATAAAACATATTCATGCATACTTGTGTAGAGTCGGATCAAAATGCCAAATCAAAAGTTCAGGTTAAGGCCTTCCCATAGACAGCCAGTGTAGTATTGATCAATTCTACAATAAATATGTAAACAATCAAACTGCATCATATCCATCATATCAGAGGTGAACCACACTGACTGGACCAGAACTGATTTTTAATCAATATTGGCCCCATATCATGGCAAAACGATATATCAACATAAGCCTATTGCATAAAGAATACGGTCCAATGCTCACATAGCAGACAATCACATTGTACACTCACTGTCCATTTAAAAAATTAAGCAAACAGATTCCTAGCTGTGCTGCCAAATTTTGATTCAGCAATACTTGGGCCATTAAGCAACAACAGAATGCAACTGACAAAAAAATTGTTTTACTCAAAAATTAAGCAGTTGTTCAGCTGAAACTTTAAACAGTTGCTTGCAGTATGGACATTATGTTCCTGTCTTAATCTTATTTCATTATGAGCTAAATGGCAAAACTGAAGCTAGATTTACTCTCTCCAGACAATAAAATGTACAGTCTTGTTTGACTTTGTTTTTGTGTTAATATGTTTTTGTTGTTAATATGGTTGTTCACTAGAGTTTGAAGTATAAATGAAGTCTAAGTATAAATATCATGTGACGTATAAATATCAGTAGTTCATAGGGTCTTACAGCAAGGAACTGTTTACTTGGGAGAATTGGTTATTAATGAATGTAACAGGCCTACAGGAATACCAAAACTACTGAATAAGTAATATTAACTCTTTAATAACCAATTAAAGAGTAAATTATGCATTTCAAGGTATATGCCATAATAAGATCCTCTTTCCATCTGCATTGTTGCTGGGGTACCTGGGTCGTCGGCCCTTCCCAGCCGTGTGCACGACCGTCCCGTCAGCCAGCACCACCTCCAGGTTCAGAACGTTTTCTCTCATGGTCCCGTAACGCACTGCGTTGGTGCCGGACGCGCTGGTGGCGGCCATACCACACAGAGACGCGTCGGCTCCGGGGTCTGGGGACGACAACAGCACATCGCTAGCGTTCCTTTAATTATAACAGATGGAAGGAAAATAAACATAAGCACAAAATACATATATTCTTACCTAATCCTATACCTCTAAGAATACCGTCACTATATGGAAATCTAGTTCTATTTATAGGGAGTGGCTAGAAGTTAGAGCTGCAGGCTTCTGCCCTTAAAGAGTAACTAAACCCCACCCAAATCTGTGGTGAAGCCTGACACCTAACGGTGAAAAGTAGGGTACTGAACTGGCCATCTGCCATTGGCTGGTCTTTGTGCCAGGAGATGTCACCTTCCATAGAGTACAACAGGTGGTGACATCACCTGGCACATTCACTTCAGCATTGAGAAAAAGCTTCACATGCATTCTTGGTAGATGTGAGAATGCACAAGATTAAATATTGAGAAATGCTTTTTACTGTATGTGACTGACCAACAGGGAAATGGCAAAGTGAAAGATATCCACATGCTGGATTGATGTTCCTGGCATACATGACTGACCAGGTTTTCTCTGAAACATTGCTGAATAAACCACAAAGACAGCATCGGTCCAGTACAAGGGGCTTTTTCATTATCCTCGTACCTTTTATATCAAACACCTGGTCAGGTCTTTGGATGTGCATGCACTACTTCCTCATTCCAGTCATTGAGGATACTGTTGAGAACCTTGCATGTCACACCCAGGACTTGAGGGAATGGATGGGGATAGAGAAACGTCTATGACGAAATAACATACATCAGTCAGGGTGGAAGTCCCAGTGATAAGTGAGGTCGTCTCCCAACAGGAGGGCGGGGTTCAATCCCCCGTACGGCCATACCTGTCAAAAGTATCCTTCAGGAAGATACTAAAAGGTGCTGCGTGTAGCAGTTTAAAAGGACAATCAGTAATATTTTACTGGCTCGTTGCACAAAATGACCATAATATATCAGCAGGGGTTCGCAAGTGATGTTGATCAATGCCAGTCACTCCACAGTCCGGTCTGTACTCTCTGTTTTGGTGGAAATGATCCACACCCCCCTTGTGTTCGGAACTTCTTTCAGTTTCATTTGCACAACCATGGAAGAACCAACTGCAACAAAGCCTCAAAAGCCCGACAAAGCCCGCAATGACAAAGCCCGCTCCAAAACCAAGTGAACACTGCTGCAGCATTTAAAGGTCAGCTTAGGACTCTGACTCTATGATGTAGCTAACGTTAGCCACACAAGCTACATAGCAAACGTTATCTCCAGTGTTTCCCCTATAATTTTTTCGTACAGTGGGGGACGGGGCTTGTCGCTCTGTCCGCTCCCACATGTCGCTATTTGTCACTTAGATCATGAAGGTGCATCTCGGTAGAAATACATTTGATTTAAAAACATCTTGCGCATTTTCAGCAGCAGCACCATTACTGAATGAATATAGAAACACTACATAAACTTTAGAAAATACTTTAGCATGGGGGGGGTCATGATTTTAGTGGCGGCCCGTTACAGTGCAATATATATAGGGGATACACTGGTTAGCTCGCTACAGCTTTGCTGCGCATAAATAAATATCTGTCAAGCAATATGCTCACAAACAAACAAGTGGCAAGTAAGTGGCTTAAGGGTATTGAGACTTGTGGAAGACACACATTTGCCGATGTTGTTGTAGCTCCTGTGGCTGCTGTTAGATATTACTGATTGTTCCTTTAAACATCAATATATTATTGTCAAATTAATTCTGATACCTTGGTACCGTAAAAAAATGAGCTCATGGTGGAGACGATCGGTAGCCTCTATCTCACACCAGTGGTATTGTTAGAGCTAGTGTTTCTCAAATTGAAGAGCACATTTCCTATAAATGACCCTGTAGCTTCCTGTTGCAAAGAGGATGTTGCTACTTGCTCCGCTGGCACTTGAAGAATAGCGCCCTCTTTCTGTTTTGTGCTGTAAAGCAATCCAGCAGATTTCCCGCCAAATCTGACTTGGTGGCACACGTAAAATGCAGTGTAGAGGTTGACGATCTTCTCTGTGATTGTCTTGTTCGTTTAAACTAACGTCCCAAAATTAATTTGGTAATGATTTATTGATGAAAATGATACACATAGCACGTAAGTGGCAGTAGCAACCAAACCTGTTACTTTTTTTTTTCCAAAATGATATTTATTGTTTTTTTGTTATTTTAAACCCGTTACTTTAACAGTGTTAGCGCCTTGCTCTACCCACTGAGCTACAAAACTTCAATGCCACTGACCGACAGGAAACCACAGGCCGGTGTCTCGGAGGTAGGAGTTGAGGGCCTTGCGAGTCACTCCGGGCTCCACCGTCACGTCAAAATCCTCCTGGTGGAGATCCAGAACCTGGTCCATGTTCCTCAGACTGAAGCACACACCACCCTGAGGGGAGGGGGAAGAAACTTGTAGACATACACATATAAAGACACACATATGTATTTTCATACTGCCTACATTTCGAAATTTTGGATTTCTTCAAGTATGTTCTACTGCTGTTATTTTGCACACTTCATACATCCTGGAATTCATATATTTTCATACTTTTCATTCATATATATTGTATATACATATTGTCAATTGTGTACCAGGGCAGACACATCCAATCACAGATACACACTTAGACAGACAGACACACAAACAGAAAGGGCGTCTTCTCTCTCACCTTCAAGGCGCTGACCCCTCCCTCCAGGCCTGTTCCGGTGCCAAAGGGGATGATGGGAAGGTGGTGGTGGTAACAGATCTTGGCCAGGGCACTGACCTCCTCCACACAGCGAGGAAACAGCACCACATCTGGGGGACGACATCTGGAAAATCACCCACTTATTATTCTCCATAATGTTTTCGCTGTCACAAATGTCCTATCAGCCACGGATGGTGGCATCGTGGAGGTCCATTTGACAACTGGCTGCGCACAAATACTGTGTAAATATGTAACAACCAGGCTAGAAAAAGAGAGATACCTGAAAAAGATTGTTGTGGTGTGGCTAGGTCAATTCAGTAATGAGTTATGAGTAAAAGTAAATAGATTTGTTTCCAAATGTAGTTACTGTGACACAGTAAACTGTCTTGTCTTTAGCTCTAGTCTCTACTCCAAAACACTCTGAGTTGTAGCTTGAGAAGAGTGTAGGAATGTACTAAGATATTTTGTGAAATACAATTTTGTAGTGCTTGCTGTAATCAGATGACTTATTTCTCAGAACTAATTGGTCATAAGGCATTGATTAGTAGATGAGTTGCACCTGTCTAGAGTAGACCCATGTTTATTTATTCAGCACTGCAAAGTCTTTCTGGATACTTACCCTGATGAAGGCAGCATAGCTGCTGAAACATTTGTGAAAATACAATAACATATGCATTATTATATATAGTATATACATATTTTGCATCAGAGTTACGTGAGTGGGCGACTGACTCCTCTTGTTTTTCCTAGCTAGCTAACAAGCTGACAAACAACACAAAATGAGCAGGTGAACATGGGATTCTCCTTTCCCATATCCTCCACCTTTGAGATCCTCTGGTTGTCTCCTGTCCTAGAACCTTGATTATCATTTCCTTCTACTGTCATACCACTTGTTGCTGCATAAGTTTAGAATAAAATGCTAATCATAAGAAAACAGTGAGAGAGAGAGGAGAGAGGAATATGCATTAGCACATAATGTCTAACTGACTGGTGTTTGTTATACAATGAGGGAGAGTGTGTGGCTGTGTGACGGAGAGAGAGAGAGAGAGAGAGAGAGAGAGAGAGAGACTGACCTGTGTACTGACTCGTCCTTGCCGTGTTGCTCTCTGACAGCTTCACCCAACAAGACGGCATCCTCACCACATACAGACCTGAATGCAGAGACCACCCTCTGCAGACCAGCACTCTGCACACACACACACACACACACACACACACACACACACACACACACACACACACAAAGAATACACTCAGGTGGAGAAGGAATCATTAACAGAGAGTGAGGTGGCGAGAGAGAGTGAACATTGTACACTGTAGTGAACAGTACACTACAGCTGAATTGAATAGTACACTGAAAAGTAACACCAATATGTTCTAGGTGTGCATCAATATACATTGTTGTCATATATTGTTTGGTTTTGCTTACCATATAGGTTTGGAATGCCTAAATTTGGATTCATGGATATGAAATTTTGCTATGAGAATCATCAGGTTAATAATATACCAGTTTTCCCAACTTTTTCACATTAGAGGTATGCATTAGTTTGTTGCTGATGTGCTTACTGAACCCAAACAATACATTTTCTGGACAAAGGAGTGAAATCAGAGTCAATGTTGTCAATCACTAATGTGCACAAGCAGATGTTTGTGTGTGGGCACAGTCAGTGTCTGGATAAATGACGCAGTTTCCAGAGTTCAAACGGGTCACAGGGGTCAAACATAGTCACTTTGTCCCTTATCTTATCTTCCACTGGCTTTACTGTATACAGTCTGTACTGTGCATGAGTGAACACACAACACCCAACAGTCCTGCGCTGCTGTTGCACTGCATTGGCATTTACATTCGCATAATACGTGACCTGATACAAAGTATACACTGATGTAAGTATTTGTATTTGTTGCACTTTGCCGTCACTTTGTTGTAATTTTGTTGCTTTAGGTTAACTTCCATACTCGTATGAAAGTACGTAGCTAGGCTATTTTAAACTGCACTTACTCTTGCAGTGTCTCCTGTTCTGATGTTGCGACACTGCACGAAAGCAGGCAGGTGAGGGAGCAGGCGACGGGTCGGTGTCAAGCCGAGCAACATGGTCACCGAACTACAAGCAACACAGCTCACTGAGCACAGCTGGCATGACGCTCCCGGCGGCAATTCACCGACTGTTTGACAGTTGAAACGACTTTGTTGTCGCTAGCGAGAACAAGAACAAAACCTCCGGTTCGGTTTTTCAGAATAAAAGCCTCAACAACGTACAAACGTCCACTCCACAGCACAAATATTGACAACAAAACGTTATTTTGCACAATAAACAACAAATTAAGAAATAAAATACAACTATAAATGCACCTCATGTTTTCATATGGCAATAACTGTTCTATTATTTTGATAAAGTTACCCTTTAGATTTAAATCGAGAACTTATATTTTTGGCTACACAAATGAAACACTACACAGGTAATTTTTCATTTTTACTGCACCTGTCGTTGTTGTTGCTTGGATAAGATCTTAATGTGCTTCCGGAGCAGATAAGCAGCTACAGTACAACCAGTGTCAAGCTAGTCACAATAAATAAATAGCAACTTCCGTCCAGGAATCTTCAAAATAAATCCCTTATAGACTATTACGTTGTGACTTTTTTTTATATATATATATATATATCCACTATCTTGAAAAAGTAGCTTATAATATGACCAATAGCACTAAAGGCTATAGAATGGAAACACCAATGGCTATGCAAGATGCCACATATGTAGGGCTGCTACTGAAAGCTATTCAAACCTGGCACACATGCCTTACCTCTCTTCAACAGCTTACATCAGCAGTGAGGCTTAAAGGCCACATGAATGATTTCATCCTCTGCATAAAATCATAAGACACTTGACTCCTTCTCTTATACAATCTGTGCAGAAAAAAATGTCTGGCACTCACATCATTAACTGTATGGTCTTGGTCTGAATATGGGCCATATCTTTAAACTAGCATGCCATGCCAATATCCAAAAAGTGATTATTAAAATGCAACTTCACTTGCAGCCTAATAGCCTACAGTTTCACATGGAAATCTAAGCACAAAAAGAATAGAGGAGTGCAGCTTGTGGAGGAGAGTGGAAATTTCAATTACTGAATACCATCACAAGCTATTTTGTATAACTGAGTGACATAAAGTAGAAATACTGTAGTACTGGCTGAGTGCTTTCTTATAAAAAAATTTTTTTAAAAAGATAAATGTTATACTTTTATTTTGAAATGTAAATCGCCTTCTTTCGGCCTTATGCTGGTAAACTCTGGCTAGTTTGACGGATCTTGCAGTAGGACGGCATTACGTCATGCCTCTTTCCTATCAGACGGTGGCGCTGCAACTCCAAGTAAGAAACACGTAGTTTCGAAGTGAAAATACATTAGGGAAGTTGCAGGCAGAACTGGGAGCCTCTTGTCAACATCTGTGAGACTTTACCATTCCCCTTTTTATTGACTCATAAAGTAAGTTGACTCGCAGGGTGTGATAAAGGCTTACCGAATTAAGCCTACATGTGGTTGTAATGGAGTGTTGTAATAACCTGTTGGTCTCCTTAGCAATGTTAGCAGATCAAAGTACATACCTGCCCAGCTGTAGTCCCGATACGAGCCGTTCTCGCTTGTGTGGACAGACTGTAAAATACGCCAAACTCGATACAGTAATCTGCCAATTTAAAGCGGCCTTGCTTATCGGCTAAGTACATACCTCATAAAGTATCATTCCAGATCTTTTCTGAATCGTTAGGAGGCACCTCTTAATTCGGCATTAATATAATCCACCAAGTAGTTTTTATTCCAATAGAATATCAACTTTTATTACACCTTATGCCCAGTCTTCATCCACCGAAATACACCGTGGATGGCGTTAGCAAGCAACGTGAACCGATTCAAAAGTTTAGATTTTCTAGAAATAAAGTGCAGCTTCGTGGATTATCTAGGTGCCGAATTCACCAGAAGACACTAACGATTCGTAAAAGATCTTAAGTAATCTTCTACCAGGTATGTACGTTTCCAGATAAGCAAAGAAACATTAAATTGCCAGATTGTGAACGGAGATTGGCGTGTGGTTCTCTCCATAGAAGAGAGAACTAGACGTATCTGGACTAAATATACAGTTAGAGATGATTGTTTATGATGACACCCGATCCCTGTTGAAATCTTTGCATCTATAAATGTCAAGGAAGTATATTTGTTTCATCAGCCTGTTTATTTTAAACTGTAACTGCCACTTTAACAGTGCATTTGCCGTGAGAGGCCATGTATCCCATTGACCTCCTGCCAGCTGTGGATTACAATGACTTGACCTCAGCATCTGAACAGTACCTCTCTTCTCTGGAGTCAAGACCAGATGAAAATGAATGGTTTCAATCATCACACCCCTCAAAGGTACTTCTCTTTTTCATGCATGGCTATGAATATTATTAGTATTATTATTAGTAGTAGCTTTAGTAGTAGCCTAGTATGGTTAAGTCAAGTAGTATAGTCAATTATACACTAATGTCTGAAAATGAATGTGCTAATAATTTATTGATGTTAAAATGATACACGTAGCATCTTTAACTTGCAGGTAAAGTTGATCTCTCAGCTCATTAAATGTTATTTTAATGGAATAAGTGTAACCATTTTGTTTGTCATTGGAGAAAAGGGGTATATATTGGAAAAAGTACACAGTGTTGGTCACCATAGCAGTGTCTTTAGATCAGGGAACAGAGATGAAGCGCTGTAAGTTGTTTTCCTGTCTGGTCAGGTGGCGGTAACAGAAAAAAATGTGAGCCGGTTGCCGTTGTTTGAAGAGGATCAACCTGACTGTACTCTCCTGGCGCTACACCCCCCTGATGATCAGACACAAGGTTTGGGGGCTACGCACACACACACACACACACACACACACACACACACACACAAAGACTAATGCTTTTTCTCCTCTACCTTCCAGTGGTGGCCTTGTACCTGCATGGGAAGTGGTGGTGTGTGGACGATGTCTTACGGACAGCCAGCAAATCCAGGACTGGCCTTGTGCCGGTAATCTTGCTTTGTGTGTGTGTGTGTGTGTGTGTGTGTGTGTGTGTGTGTGTATGCCAGTGTCACTACAACTGGTCTTGAAAAGTTTAGAAATTGTACAGGAGGTTAAGATGAGTTTAAGTGTCCCTCGATGGTCTAAATGCTGTTTCAGAGGCTTTTCCACCCTGACAAGAATACAATTCTGGAGGAAACACTGAATACGTGGGATTTTTTGGCATGAAAATGGTCAAATTTAAAGATATTGAATGTTGGCAAAAAAGTACTGGCTATCGGCAAATACAGTCAAAAACCCATATCAGTCAAACCTTACTATAGAGTGATATGACATAGTTAATAGAGCCTGGGCAATATTACTACTAGTATAAATCATATTGACTGCCAACCAAGATCTTCAAATAAAGTCAAGAAATTACGATTTTGCATGATATCCCCTATCGTGTAAAACAGGATTCCCCTTGCCTCTTTGATTATAATATATATTTATTATAGAGTTGGATGTGCTATCTAAACATGGTGAAAGTATCAAAACGTACGGTCGCCAGCTAAATCCACCACAATCCATATTAGAAAAGCGAGCCTCTAAACGAGCCGTTTGGACTTCCGTAACTTTGTGGCGTCACAAAGGTTCGCTCATTATCATTTTTGTAAGAAATAATAGACTAACAAAGTGTTTTTTTCAAAGCGGTTGAGCGGTTGTCATTGTCTATTACCGGAGAGTTTTCCCTACCTGTAGCTGCCGGGCTCACGTCTCACGTTTTACTCTTGAAACGGTTAGCCAATCAGAGCAGAGGGGTCGTTAATATTAATGAGCCTGAAAGACACAGCGACAGAAACAGCCTGTTCTTGGTAAGGCTCAGAGAGATGCTGGAAAATGAACGTGTAAAAATGGATTGAGAGTGTTTTTGGTACATGACACCACACACACAGCTTTGAATGGACCTCAAGACAGAAAGTGGAGAATATGGGACCTTTAAGGTCAAATCTGCAATTTTGAAATCAAAACTGCGTAGGAACCACGACAGGTGTAGTTCAAAAAAAGAATAACTGTTTATTTACTTACGTACCATTGGAGCTATGTATGTGCGGTCGCCTCTGTCTTTTTTTGGTTCTTGGTTCCATTCTAAGTGTCTCTCTCTGATCTCTACAGGTGCAGTCGGTGTTGGAGAGGGTGATTCTGTTCCTGCTCAGCCAGCTGGTGGACAGGCTGCCACAGGAGGAGGTGCTCTTCTCCCCTCACCCCCGCACCGAGCCCGGCAAGCTGCTGTGGAGAGACGGGGAGGCGGCAGGCTTCTACACCCTCAAGCAGAAAGGTGAGAGGGAGGAGGAGGATGAGGAAGAGAAAGAAGATGAGAATAAAGAGACGGTGGGAGGAAAAGAAGGAGAAGAAGAGGGTGGAAGAAAGTGGAAGAGAAGGAGAAGAAGAGGGTGGAAGGAAGTGGAAGAGAAGGAGAAGAAGAGGGTGGAAGGAAGAGAAGGAGAAGAAGAGGGTGGAAAGAAGAGAAAGAGAAGGAGAGGGTGGAAGAGAAGGAGAGGGTGGAATAGGATGAAATGGAGAAGAAGAGGGTGGAAGGAAGAGAAGGAGAAGAAGAGGGAGGAAGAGAAGGAGAAGAAGGGGGTGGAAGGAAGAGAAAGGAGGAGGAGAGGGTGGAAGAGGAAGAGAAGGAGAATAAGAGGATGAAAGGAAGAGAAGGAGAGGTGGAAGGGGAAGAGAAGAAGAAGAAGAGGGTGGAAGAAAGAGAAGGAGAGGGTGGAAGGAAGAGAAGGAGAGGGTGGAAGAGAAGGAGAGGGTGGAAGGAAGAGAAGGAGAGGGTGGAAGGAAGGAGAGGGTGGAAGAGAAGGAGAGGGTGGAAGGAAGAGAAGGAGAGGGTGGAAGGAAGAAAAGGAGAAGAAGAGGGTGGAAGGAAGGAGAGGGTGGAAGAGAAGGAGAGGGTGGAAGGAAGAGAAGGAGAGGGTGGAAGGAAGAAAAGGAGAAGAAGAGGGTGGAAGGAAGGAGAGGGTGGAAGAGAAGGAGAGGGTGGAAGGAAGAGAAGGAGAGGGTGGAAGGAAGAAAAGGAGAAGAAGAGGGTGGAAGGAAGAGAAGGAGAGGGTGGAAGGAAGAAAAGGAGAAGAAGAGGGAGGAAGGAAGAGAAGGAGAGCGTGGAAGAGAAGGAGAGCGTGGAAGGAAGAAAAGGAGAGGGTGGAAGGAAGAAAAGGAGAAGAAGAGGGAGGAAGGAAGAGAAGGAGAGCGTGGAAGAGAAGGAGAGGGTGGAAGGAAGAAAAGGAGAAGAAGAGAGTGGAAGGAAGAGAAGGAGAGGGTGGAAGAGGGAGTGGAGGAGAAGGAGAGTGCAGCTTTAAAATTGGTGGTTGTTTTCCTGATGATGAGATCATAGTTCACCCACCTGTTGATTTACTGGCCACACTACTTTAAAGCTACACTAAGTGATTTTTTCTGACCACTAGAGGGTGACAGAAACCGCAACACATTTGTAAACACACACAGCAAACCTGCTGGGCTACAGAGCCCTTAAGGACAAACCGTGCATAAAGGCTAATGGCTAAAATAAATGTACCTACAGAGAATTATCGACGGTTACCAGTCTCACTTTGTCAGATCTTTCTCCCGCTGAAGGTTACATGTCCCACAATGACAAGTGAAGAGGTAGGTAGCAAGTTTACTAGTTGAAAACGTTTACTCGCTCGCTTCATCGATTCCGCCATTACCAGTATTTTTTTCAGGGATGGGAGGGGGAGAGAGAGTGAGAGGAGCTAGTTTTAAAAAAAGGAAAAGCTAAGACTCGGGCCGAACGTGACAACAAGCTTTAGAAAAGAGGTGAAAACACAGCTGGTCCGCATGTGTGGCTATTTGTTTATATCATTACGTCTCACGGAAATCTCCACGTAGCACACGTTAGTTTTCAGGATTGGTTACAGGGTCTGAAATCGCTTATTGCAGGTTTAAATAAAAGCAAAAGTAAGGCACTTCAAACCCTCAGCAGCACGTCTAAGCTCCAGTTCTTAAGACAACAGAAAGACAGTAAAAGAAAGGCTGTAAATATGTCTCCAGCTGATTTCCATCTGTAGTGAGTATGGACAGTACAGCGAGAGAACAGAATGTAGCCTGTAGGTTACGCCGGTAACAAGGCGCTGTGAGACGGGAAAGTTATGTGATCCGAAATCAAAACCAGAGGACTCTCCTTATCACCGGGAGTCTCGGAAAATCCTCTGCCTCTGGCTCACTGCAGCCAAGTGGAGACTTTACACCCACTGCCTTCTAAGTCCCCAAGCAGCTCAAAACCTAAATTAAAAGTGTATGTTGGATTGAGTTTAAATCAATGAGTCATGTTCGTAAGGAGCCTGCGCCTCGGGCCTCTGCTTTTATGCTCAAGGTATTCAGGCTTAATCGAAACTCCATATGTGCAAAATGAACTCAAGCCTCCCTGCTGATGTGTTTGGGGTTCATCTCTGTGTAGCACTGGGGAATAACAGCTTACACGTATATTAAAAGCACACAACATCAGCCAATAGCAGATTGCAATTGCAATAACATGCTTTTTTAACCAGTATATGTCAGTCCAACCTGAAAAGTAGTCCCATTAAGGGGAAAAAAGTAATTATAGACATAAATATCATTTTCCATAACTTTAGATTAAGGTAAACTATTGCTGTAGATGACAATAATAACACTTCATTAATTCCTGTCTAGAAATCTGAGCACATTTTTTGGTTCAACTTAAAGCTGCAGTAAGTGAAATTTTCTGACCTCTAGAGGACGACGGACACCGCAATACATTTGTAAATAACACACAGCAAAGCCACTGCACTACGGAGGCCTACAAAGGACATACGCTGCAAAGCACCGTGCATAAAGGCTAATAGCTAAGCTAAACGTACCTATGGAGAAGTTACCAGTCTCACTTTGCCAGATCTTTCTCCTGCTGAAGGTTACATGTCCCACAATGACAAGTGAAGAGGTAGGTTGCAAGTTTACTAGTTTAACAGGTTTACTAGTGTAACAAGTTTACTAGTTTAACAGGTTTACTAGTGTAACAAGTTTACTAGTTTAACAAGTTTACTCGATCGCTTCATCGATTCTGCCATTACGAGAATTTTTTTCAGGGATGGCAGGAGGGGAGAGAGGAGAGAAAAAAATTGACAATAAGCTTTAGAAAAGAGGTGAAAACAGCAACACAGCTGCTGCTGTGTGAATATTGGTTTATATCATTATGTCTCATTGAAATATCCACATAGCACACATTAGCTTCAGGATTGGTTATAAGGTCTGATATCGCTTATTGCAGGTTTAAAATTTGATCGATTTGGGAGGGAGAGCAACCCATAATCAACTGAGACCAATTGCATGACATTACTCTGTTGGAGCGGACTGTGCTACAGATGATCATTTCACGCAGGTAATCATGAATCTGTGACGGATCACATTTCAAAGAGTAACGCTTCTTCCACCACTCCCGGTGTTGTAGGCAGTTTGTGCGGCCGCTGGACCAGCCAGTGCTACCTGCTGCCCGTTCTGGACACCGTGCTGGTGAGGAGGCGCTGGAGGAGGCGAGGTCTGGGCCTTCACATGCTGGAGGACTTCTGCTCCTCGTTCCCCAGAGAGGAGGTGCTGGGAGTCAGCTCTCCATTGTCACCCAGCATGGCGGCAGGTCAGTCAAGGCCCTCCTGCATTCAAAAAACCCATTCATTCGCCTTCCTTCCTTGAGTATGCCTTTGACTACATTTAAAGGGGCGCTAACTAATCTATGACTTATACTGATCTCTATCAGCAACCAAGGAATTGCAACATTGACAGATTTCTGGAATAGTTTACGGTGGCCTGTAATTGACACAAACAATGAAGTCACATTTTCACAATAGAGATGAGTAAGCTAGCTAATCAGAGCAGAGATCCAACAGAAACATCTTGTGAAGAGGTAATGCATCACCATGCTAAATTTTGGAATAACACGCAGGATCTGAAATTTACGATCCTGTGGAAAATGTTACGAAACAGAGTACAGGCCAGAAAGTGAGTATTTTGTTCCCCCCGCAGATATATCACGGTCATTTTGTGCTATGGGGGGAGCAAACATTGTACTTATTTAACCTTTAATGACCATAAACTATGAATGTGTTTGTAGATATGGTATCATACTCTGGATACTGCATGATGCTGTGTGGCTGTCTGTGTTTTCATTGTGTAGAAGAGGGTTTTTGTCGGATGGCTATATTTGGGGGAAGAAAGAAAAGCGTGGACATTGGTTTTCTTCACTACACTGCAATGTCAACCACAAACCAAAAATCCAGCAAGGAGTTGTCATCACAAAATGACTTATGGGATGAAAAATGGTTAATTTTGTTGGTTTTATTATACAAACCTATCATTCCCTAAACTTGACTACTGATGTTTCCTTGTTGGTTACGTCAGTATTCAGCAAGTCAGAGAAATCAGGAGTCCAACGCCAAACCCCAAGTTCCACGTTGTATTTACCAGCTGAAAGCGGAGGTAAACAGTATTTCAAGTAGAAAGCTTGTATTTCCCATGGGATGCGAATGCAGCATTATGGCCTTTACCTTTGCCCTACTCCTTTCTAGAATTTGGGATGTGTGATCAACCTCTCCGTCCTTTGTATAGGAGATCTAGCTGTACAGGTTATGGGCTCATGTCCGCTGTGTGTCCAGTGTGTAGGAGGTTCCTGCAGCAGCACGAGGAACAGCGAGAGCGCCTGTACGAAGTGGAGGCCCCCGGGGGCTGGACCCAACGACGAAACATCTGGCTCAGCATCCAGCTAGGCCGCTACGCTCACACTGAAGGTTCTGTTAGCTGTTATGTGTTTGAAACGTTAGTTAAGGGGTGTCATCCCCCTCTCTCTGCCCTGTCTTTCCTGTCTCTCTCCACTAATAAAGCAGAAAAGGCAAAAAATATAATCTTATAACCTCATTTGACCTCTGTCTTTCCAGGTGTAAATGAGAAGAACTGCCCAACCTCAGGAGAAACGGTGAAGAATGAAGGAGATGACTCATCTCCAAAGGTGAAGATCTTAATTAGTCTTTATGCCTGTTTAAAGATAAAGGAAAAGTCGACCCTAAAACACTGTGAAAAAACAGCTATTGGCATTGCATTTCTGGGTCCATGTTCTTATTTGGTGTATTTTTCTTATTCCTTTGGATAACTGGCCAAATGTAGACAAAGTGACGTCATGCTGAGATATTTCCAGCAGCTACAACAGATCATCAACATCAGCGGTAAACGTCAGGTTTTGGTGTCAGTCGCTCAGAATCAAAGAGCGAGGGCTTCTTCCTAGAGCCGCCATTTTGCACCAAGAGACGTTCAACAATCATACAGGGAGAAATCCATCGTAGAAGAGAAGAGAAGAGAGACCAATTTCTCCGCCAACAGTACCCTCAATAGACCAGAATGCAATGCAGCTACAAGCCATGATGTGTTTTGAATACGGGGTGCAGCCGCGACAATGCCACCACAATGCTCACAAACTAGTTGGCTAAGTAGCTATATTTAGGTGTCCATATGCCGACCTTTGATTGAACACAACAAATTCACACCCCTTCTCTGGGGATTCTGGGAAATGTAGGAAATCTGAAGATAACACTTAAGATAACAAAATACCTCACAGATTGATGATGCACAACGGTGTAAGAGCATCCAAGGGTGGACAGCAAATGTAAGTGAGTATACTCTCTTCCTCAACATGTTTACTCTGAGGCCAGCTGAATTTCTAACTAACGTTCACGAGGTCAGAGAGGTCAGAGGTCAGGTGAACCCATAGATCCGACTGGGAAATCATGTATATCATCTCAGGATTGTGAGTCATAAAGTCAATAAAACTTTATTTCTCCGGACATTGCACCTGCGTTGCATATGCAGAAATTCAAACAGTTTCCCTGAGCATAATCAGTCATCATGTTGCAATGTAGCAATTACAACTCTTAGGGTCTTCTCGTTCTCTCTAGGAGCAGTATCGACCGGATGCCGGCTCATTGGAGAACACCTGTGATTTGTCCGGCCAAGTCCCCCTGCTAATGGGCTCTTCTGAGCAGCACATTGAGCCTCGTGACCCAAGCCGAGGAAGAAGCAGGTTGGCTGGAGCAGGATGCAGCCCGGCAGCCCACGCTGAAGATCCGGACGCTGGACCTCCCCGCGGGCAGCCGCAGTCCCCGAACGGAACGCGATGTGCCCGAATGTTTTCTGGCCCGCTGAAATCCAAACACTCCGAGTCTTCAGACCCTCTGAGACCAAGACCACAATCGGAGGAAATGCTCAAAAGTGCCAAACGAGCCAGAAGGACGTTGAGTTAAACGTCGGACACACACGGAGGCCTCGTGTTGTCAGCCGACCCTTAGAGAGAAGCCACGCAGCCAGGGATGTAGTGGAGCAATAAGCCAGTTTTTTCACCTTTTTATTTGTGGAATATAGTTTAACGACCTTTGTAGACTAAATGATTTTTGTTTATATTGGTGGCTGTTTGCCTTATTATGGTAACTGGTAGTTTTCCCACCTTTTTATTTAACGCTTTATCACTCCACAGATAAAGCTGGGCTCAATTAGGCTGACTTTATCAAGTGAATTGTGCATTCTGTGGACAGCTAGGGAATAACAAGGGACCAAAAGCATCTTGAAATTGGACAGTAGCCCAGCAAGTCTTTCACAACAGTTGGTATGCATGTTTCATATCTTAACTCATAGGCCATGGTTTTCAGTGTCTTTGAGCATTCTAAATAAGTGCAAATAGGCATACATACATGCATACATACATACATAGATTAAAAAAAACCTTAAGAAATAATGTCCATTGACTGTCAGTATGCATTAATGAGGAAACATATCTATAGGACCATCATGCAAATCACTTTCTAATGTTAAAGATGCAAATATGATCATCATTGAAATACATAAGTAAAGGGGAATAAGCTGTTATGTGACCACTAAACAGTATTGCTGTTACATCCACACAGGATGCAAGAGCTATTCTCATTAATTTTTAACGATTCAGTGTCAAGATTTTACCCAATTTTTACATGTCGAGGACCAGGTTAAACATTTTAATGAGGTATGTTTATCAGCCTTAGATACTATCGCTCCCCTTAAAATCAAAACTCTATCCGCCATCAACCCCATTCTTTGGATAAATGAGGACATCCATAGTCTGAGGAGAGAATGTAGGAGGGCTGAGCATTGCTGGAAAAAAAACTGCAGGTCCATTATTTGCGCATGACAGATCTTCTGTCCTCCTTTTACTCCAACATAAAGGATGCATATTTTGCCAACCTCATATCTGTTAATAAGCATAACCCCAGGTTTCTCTTTTCCACCATTAACCATCTGCTCAACGGTAAATCCCTCAAAGACATCGCTGTAACCGTTTCTCCTAGTCTACTCATCATTGTGAACTCCTCTCTCACCTCCGGCTGTGTTCCAGAATACTTTAAGATGGCTACTGTCCAGCCCCTGTTAAAGAAACCTGGACTTGATCCGTCTTTACCGCAGAACTTTAGACCAATTTCTAAATTACCATTCCTGTCCAAAGTCTTGGAGAGAGTTGTAGCTAAGCAGCTTTTGGAGCTAGCTGAAGGCAATAACATATTCGATAAATTCCACTCAGGTTGTCGCCAGCAGCACAGCACTGAAACGGCTCTTCTTAAAATATATGATATTTCAATGCATGCAGATGATGGTGACTGCTCAGTATTAGTGTTGCTGGTTTGACCATGCCATTATGGTTGATAGGCTGAAGGATTGGGTGGGTATCTCTGGCTCAGCTCTTGAATGGTTTAGGTCATACCTGTCGAACAGAAAATTCACTGTCTCTATTGGAGAGCATGTGTCCTCCAGTGCTCCATTGACTTGTGAAGTGCCCCAGGGGTCAATTCTGGGGCCTATTTTATTCTCTTTATATATGCTTCGCCTGGGCCACATTATTTGCAGCTTTGACCATATTTCCTACAATTGTTACACCGATGACACACAGTTGTACATATCCGTTAAGACAAATTACTGCAATAATCTTATTTCACTGCAAGATTGCCTAACTGCTATAAAAGTCTGGATGGCTCACAACTTCCTCCAGCTGAACTCTGATAAAACCAAGGTACATCCCCTGACCATAAATCCAGCTCAATCAGTCAGCACCTTGGTCCTTTAGCCAGTAATGTCAGGTCATCTTCCAGAAACCTGGGAGTAATTTTTGATTCAGAATTGAAATTTGACAAACATCTCAACACCTTGGTTCAGGCGTGTTACTTACAGCTGAGGAACATTAACAAAATCCACCCACTTCTTTCCTCCCAAGACATGGAAAGACTTATCCAGGCATTTATCTCTACTCGCCTCGACTACTGCAATTCCCTATTCACATGCCGTAGCCAAACTTCCTTGACTCGCTTACAGACAGTTCAAAATGCAGCTGCGAGGGTGCTCACCAAGACAGCATGTCGCTCTCACATCACTTTTGTTTTGGCTTCTCTGCATTGCTTACCCGTTAAGTATCGAATTGATTTTAAGATTCTTTTAATTACCTACAAGGCTCTGCATGGTCTGGCTCCTAGTTATATCAGACCTGCTGATCTCACTAACACCAACTAGAGCTGTTAGATCTTCCAACCAAGGGCTCCTTGCTGTCCCAAGGACTAAATTGAAATCCAGAGGTGACTGTGCATTTTCTGTCGTGGCCCCTAAACTCTGGAACATTCTCCCCACTTCAGTATGAAATGCTACTTCAGTTGAAAGTTTCAAATGAGGTCTCAAAACTCATGTTTTTGCTGCGGCCTTTTATTGAATAATGTAGACTGTTGTGTGATTGTACTGTTGTTACTGCTATGCAAAAGCATTCATTGGTTTGCGCCTATGAATTTGCGCGTTTGCATGTATATACAGATGTGCATTTTTGTGTATATATATGTGCATATGTGTATATGTACACTGTACGTGTGTATGTGGGCATGTATGTGCATATATACAGTACCTGTGTGTGTGTGTGTGTATGTGTGTGTGTGTGTATACTGTATGTGTGTATATATGTGTATGTACAGTATGTATGTATGGATATGATTATATGCGCGTACATATGTATGCATGTATGTATGTATATCTATGTATATCTGTGTGTATGTATGTAGGATGTATGTGTATGTATATGTATGTACTTTTGTATGTGCATGTATACATGTAGATATTTGTGTATATTTTACTCTTTTTATTTAGCTTTTATTCTATATGTTCTCTCTTGTACAGCACTTTGTAACTACGGTTTTGAAAGGTGCTATATAAATAAAGATTTACTTACTTACTCCCATACCTATGACAATCCGTCCGTCGGCATGTCGCGTTTCACAAACCGAGCGCACCTTTCTCACGCTCTCGCGTCTAGGAACAGGAAGTCGGTAGAGAAACATCTTGGAGAAGGGAAAAGTTCTAAATATTATGAAAAATGAGCCGAATTTATCACAACACGTCTTTACAAAATAAACCAGTACACAATGAGAAAATAGATCGTGTGTGGTCTCCCTCTGCGTATGAAAGGTAGGGGCGCAAATGTGTTTGTTTTGAGGGTGAACGGGGCTGGCGATGGAATGAAAAGATTTTGCTGAATTCGCCTCGATGCGCTCTGTTCTCTGTTGGATGTGGAGAACCCCACGCCAAAGTCCTCTCAAAAATCTGTCAGGTTAAAGTCGCCTTGCTTTTCCTTAAAGATACACACCTTGTAGAACATTACTTAAGACCTTTTACGAATCGATAGTGTCTTCTGGCCAATTCGGCATTCATATGGTTCACCAATTAGCACTTAATTTAAATAAAAATGTAACTTTTAGAGTTGATACACACTGCTCGGTAACGCCCTCGATGGTGTAGTTCGAATGTACAAAAATGCACACGAACCAATACTAGAAATTCAAATTCTATTGGAAAAAGTGATGCTTTCTCTGTTGGGTGCATGCCGAATTGTAGAATGGATACTAATGATTTAGAAAATATCTAAGTCCCGTTCTACCAGGTATGCACTTTTGCCGATAAGCAAAGAAGTGTTAAACTGCCCCATTCTTTTAATGGCCCTTGGTGTTATTCTCTCATCAGGAAGAGAGAACGGGCTGTATTGGGGCTGGAAGTTACTGCATGTTTTTCCAACAAGTGAATCAAACATTGGATGTTGTTTATGTAATATGCATGCATACTTATGATTGCCTATAGCTGACACTTCTGCCTCAGTGAGCAGAGAATATGCAAATGCAGGTAGACTAATTGTACTGCGCAATGTTGAGACACCACACCCAAACTAACTGGTTTTTATTCCTGCCAGTGGCCCTGGGGTTCTTCTAGAGGGAAAGCTGCTGGATGTTTCCAGGCATGCCATTACCGATGTCAACAATGACAAGGTACTGTAGGCCAGTCTACCACAATACAAAATCCAGCCTGATAAATAAGAACTAATCAAGAGCCTGTACCTATGAGTCTGGGCTGGCACTCGTCTCATCTTGAGATAACCACTGGAATTGATCTGCATGCAGAAGAAAGATCTTTCTTTGAGTTCTCACATTTATTGAAGTTAATGAATACATGCAGCTTCTTTGATCCCTTTATAGTCTGCAACGGGAAAATTGAAATCATTGCTTGATGCCAAAGTTCACCATTGTGTGTGTGTGTGTGTGTTGGCATCCATTTGATTTTAGGGATCATGAACTATAGTTAAGATAATCCAAAGTTGAATTGAATATGAATACAGAAAAGACTGCTTTTTTATGATAATTATACTAAGGTCTCAAAATGAATGTGATAGCGATTTAATAACAAAATATCAAAGTTAGCATTTTTGACAGAGTCCACACACAAACCAGAGACCACACATTGTGGTTTGCTGTCTTTGGCAGGTCCGTCTCTATGTGTTGTACATCAAACCCAGCCGTGTCCATCAGCGCAAGTTTGATGCCAGCGGGAAGGAGATGGAGCCAAACTTCAGTGACACCAAAAAGGTCAACACTGGCTACCTCATGTCCTCCTTCAGTGAGTTGATAACAACCATTAATGTCATCAGAGCTAGACTCGTTTCACTATCAATTCAATCAATCCGAAATGTTGATTTGAACTCGAATTTCATTTGTTTACGATAGAGCATTCCTTCTTTTCATTCATGGCAAACCTTTCATTTAAAAGTGTTTGAATTATGCATTTTTGTTGATTATGTTGTATTGTTTAAATCATTGTGTACTTTACTCATAATGCTATGTGTGATTCCTGTTTTGAGCTTTGGGCATTCTGGGCATTGGACCTAGGGTTAGGGTTAGACATGCAACTTTATATTCATGATGGATATGGATTAGAACACACATCCACAACAGCTACAGACCCATTATAAGCACCTCAGTGTTATTTTGTTTAGACAGTCACTACAAAAATTTTTTCGATAACATTTTGAACTTTTGAAGAAAAACCCACTCACTGAATTGATTGAAGCCAAGTCTGGCAGTTTTGTGTAGGAGATACTAGGTAAAATTCACATGAGATATGATCTAAAAATAAGACTGTTTTTAACTAGCAGGGACTACTTTCCCTGTTTTCATAGGAAGTTACGGTGGTGGGTGAAGGGAGACTGTCCAGCTAAAATCGGGCCTCTATATGAATGCTCACCTTGGATTATGGCACAAGAAATAGTAACATTATATCCTATGTATTGATGAATACAGCACAGCGGATGAATACCTGAAACACTTCCCAAAATAAACTTGCTACATCAGATATATTGATGATATTTCATTTTTTGGATTTTATGATTTAGGAATTTAGGAATCTGCATTTTTTTTATTAGTAAAAGGTCAGTCTTTCTACTTTGGATTATGCTAGTGGCTACTATCACTCAACGTGGTGTATGCTAAAGTGTTAGCATAGAGCCTATTACTCAACATTTTGTATGTATGCTAAAGTGTTAGCATAGAGCCTATTACTCAACATAGTGTATGCTAAAGTGTTAGCATGGAGCCTACTATCACTCAACATAGTGTATGCTAAAGTGTTGGCATGGAGTGTACTATCACTCAACATGGTGCACATCATGGCTAAGGTGACCAATGGGACAATCTCCCAAAACCTAGCCGCAACCTTACCATACATCTAACCACTGAACCAAAAATGGAAAATGTGTTGCAAATGGAGGGAAATAATCTCACTTCTCCAGTGCTAAACTGGTCCTCATACCAGTCCTCACTTGTAACACAAGCTGACAGTACTTCTGATGTGTGCATTTGTCTCCATACAGAGGTGGAGGCTAAAGGGGAGTCGGACCGCCTCTCTGAGGAGCAGCTGTCAGCGATGGTGAACAAAGCGGAGCTGGTGAAGATGACTGACAAACACCGACCCAGCGGGGCCTTGGCCTTCTGGTACCCAGAGTCAGAGATGGACAAAACGGAGCTGGAGACGGGACAGGATGTGCGCCTGAAGACCCGAGGAAACAGTCCTTTCATCTGTGAGCTTTTCTCAGGATCAGATTGGGCTTTCTTTTGACTTGGCACACCGCTAGTCTGGAGTTCAATGTAGAATAGTGTGATCGGGCCCTTTAATTGCTTAAACTACAGAGGCTGGATTTGTTTGGGAAAGCCTAAGGTTTCTTTTAGTGTTCAAAGTCCTGGGACATTGATCGAGCCTTTGTCCTAGAGGTGACCTCCATTGGGGGGGGGGGGGGGGGGATGGGGGTCAGTGAATGAAATTCAACATTATTTTTTTCTGGTCTCCTTCACAGTGACTTTAGTAATCTCCAAGGGGGACACGCTGAGTTCAAACCCTCTCATATTCAGTAGAGGCATCATCTCCTTTGATATTCAATAGCCAGTTTGGGTCAGAGTGGAATGCTTTGGGCTGTTTTGTTTGAGTAACAGTGAGGAATCCACTGTACTGTGTATGGCCTCTACCTCTAGCTTTTACACTTTTTTACCCAATACCCATCATGAGGTGATGTGACTGTCGACCACAAGCAAGCGATACGGTCCCAAGAGCGTAGGTTGAAAGTCTTGAGCTTAGACAGATGGCTTCTCTGTGTTATTTGTATTATAGAGTTATGTGTTATGGATGGGAGGTTGATGGGCTGGTTAGGAAGGGTACCATGTAGTGAAAGGGTTTCTGGTCCAATCTTTAGTACCCACAGCGGCCAATACTGCCCAAGTGCCTTGGGGCAAAGGCACATATCCCCCATGTAGTACGTGTATTAAAGGACAGGGGTTGAAATTCACCTTACAATAGCTGAACATACTGTGATAGAACTTGGGTAGTTGCTTGGAATATGTTGCTGTGATTATACAGTACGATTCCTCATAAAATATACAGTAAATCATACATGTTTACTGTATTGTGACTTCTACTGTGACTTTGAACAAATTGGTGTAGATTTTGCACCATTCAAAAGCAAAGCTGCTGTTTCTTTTGTGCTTCCAGTCTCCTTAGCTAAAGTGGACGGAGGCACAGTGACCAAGTGTAACTTCGCCGGAGACGAAAAGGCTGGAGCATCGTGGACGGAGAAGATTATGGCCAAGAAAGCAGACGCAGACGGCACTCCGGAGGCTGGAGGAGAAGGGGAGGGAGCAGAGGAGGATGAATGGGTGAGGACCTAAGTAATGCATACCTGACCTAATACTCCCGATCAAGGCTGGATTGTACATATTTATTCAACCTGCGTCACATAGAATTCGCAAATAATTTTGACTTTTTGATTTTAATCTACTTGGAGTTACAAGAAATTACAGGAAAGTATTTCAGCGTCCTTTTAGTATTCTTCTGTGATTCACAACTCAGCTGACAGGATCTTAATTGTCCTGATGTCCTAAATGGATTTTAAGTAATCTATGGCCTGTGACACATCTGGCGAATGACAAAGCAGTAGTTGCGTATGTGTTTGGGTGGGGAGTTTTTGGGCCGGAATGTGAGAATGACTCAATAATTTGAATTAGTTTGCCAGAAAGTAATTATTGAGCTATTGATATTGATCAGCAATCCCCAGTCAAATCCCCACAGATGCTGTATATTATGGCCATTTTGTGCTATGGGACAGCAAAAACCTTACTAACACTACCATACTAATTGGCTCTGCTCTGTTACTTAGTAAAATCGTATTCACGGCAGCCTGGCAAGAGGCAAATGGAACTGCATTCTGAGAGCAAGGAGAGCTAGAGATGAGACGGCAGATTGGTCAAGAAGGCCACATAATAGTTGGAAAGTTGCTGGTTTGATCTCCACTACTGACACTGAAGTGTCCCTGAGCACACTGCATAACTTCAGCTGGGTGCACACTACACAACTTTAGGCCTGATTTTAGCTGTCCCAGACAAGTTTTTGAGATCTGAGACAAAATCCCCATGTTGCAGCTGGGCTTTGAGCCGTCTCCAGACATGAGGACATTTTGAAACATGTTTGATTTTGTCTGAAATGATCTTGAAGTGTGGAATCTGTATTATTTAGGCTCAAATAATTGAGCCTAATTATTTAGGCTCAAACCTTACAGGTCGGAGAAGGCCTGACCCAGTCTTTGAGCCGTCTTGGACATCCAGAGGTTTTCAAACGTGTTTAATTTTGTCTTCAACGCTCTTGTAGTGCGAGATATGGGAAACTGTTGGTTTCTCGACAACAGTGAGCAGCAATAGCCAATGACAGCTCACTCAGCACTCTTTAGCTCTTTTGATTGGACTTCATTATTTGGGCTTTAGAATTTACCTCCAGCTCTCTGTCCAGAATAGATAACCCCTGCTGGCCGCACCTCCCCACCCAATCTCTCCTCCCAAATTCCGCGTCTAGCCCTCTTCTCTTTTTCGGCACGAGTGCAACCACAATAAATGCTGTGAGCTGCTCTACCTTCTCCAGCTTCATTTTAGCGCAATCGTGTGGGGAAAAAAAGTCACATTTGCCGTTTTGTCTTGGCGAAACAGCGGGGTAGCGAGATCCGTCGCGACCAAATCCGAGTGAAGAATCTTTGAACGCGAGACCCCGCCGTAACATGCGCCACGTCGTTTAGTGTGCACACCACAAGACAAGAAGCTACAGGAAAGAAGGTCGCTTCATGTGAGTGCTACAGAGAGAGATTTTAACAGCTGTGTAGTAAGGAAACTCAACCTGCGTGTACATGTGACCCAAGGACAGGTATGGAAAACAAGCTAAATGCTATGACACAACATAACGAGAACTTGCCCGCAAAATCCCAGTGTGGTCGCATCTGTTCTTAAGAATATATACAAAGCAGGTGGAGACTAGGGCTCACTTTTCCCTCTTTTCGTTTGTGTGTCTCCCAGGATGACTGAGGAAGGAATATGACCAAACCCTCTGTGCGATCAGCCTGAACTCCCGGCCCCTGCTCCAGTCCCCCACGTTGAAACGGTCGAACTTGGCTCAACTCGTACCATCTGTCTCACGATCGGGCCCTCGCGTCTCACTCCGGGACCGAACCTCTGTCCAAGTTTGCCCCTGTGGGATTGGAGCCGGATGCCTTCTCTCACTTGGAACCGGACTCATTGTTTTGCTCTCTGGCTGTGTGGGATTCGATCCAGAGTGTCTCTGCGGAACGGAGAACGCTCGTTTCCTGTCTATCTTGGCTTGGACCCCTTACAGCAGGACTGGATCTCTAGCTCTGCTTTTTCTATTGGCTTTTGTCCTCTACTCCTACCTGCCTGCGATTGTCTAAATGTGGATTGTACCAGGGTGAAAACATGTTACTTAGAAGATTTGATATTGTAAATGTCGATTTGGGATTACTTCTAGACTTTTAAACAGGCTGCGTTCCCTGACAAAAGTCAGAACTCTGTTGGTACTCCATCCAAAAGTAAGGAAATGGTTATGTAATAGGGACGGCATATCCAAATTCAGTATATCGCAATATATGTGACAATATGTATTGTATCGTATTGTTACTTCTGGATATATACAGTGTACTCTAATGCATTTATACCGATTCTCTTGGCCTGGACCATATTGTATTATAAACATCTTGATCATCTCTTTATCATAGTTAAGATTCAGTAAATCATATGAACTGTGTTGTCTTGACTATGTAAAACAAAAATGACAGTCAACTGGATTAAAGAACACATTCTTAACACAATGTGCATGTTTTATTATTAAAAATAAGAATTTCAGCAACTCAAGAAATCATTGTGGCCCTTGATTATCACATATAATAAGACACACATAGGTATTGTTTCTATAGCTAAATAAAACACTTTATTTACGCACTTAATTGTCATCAAACCTGAGAATGTTCTGTCTTTTTGCTCTGACACTGCTCAGTTTTAGCAGCTGCTCACTAAGCATCGATTCCACTAACCTGTGTTCAGTCAGTCTTTTTTTACTCTAAATACTTATTTGCTAGGAAATGTATCTGGCTGGTGAGATTCTCAATCCACCAGCCACTGCAGCCAGTTGACAAAAAGTTATTGATTTTAAAATGATTTTGATAATGAGCAACCACAGGAAGACAATTTCTTGCTTTATTTTTAAAAGGAAAATAAGTTATAATTTCTATACGGTGGATAATGCACAACACATGTATTTTTCAAAACATAAGAACGTACTTCATAAAGTAATGCAGCAACTGTATAGTAGTGAAAACTGAGAAGAATGGTCTCAAATCAGATTCACCAGGCATATAAACTGCTGAGTAAAGGTGACTGTCGCTTTGAAAGTGTTTTTTTTAGATAAATAGTGCACATTGAGTACATAAATAATCTTCACCTTTTAGTCTACTCAAGTCTCAGATGTCACATTTCTCTCACTATATGTCAATATAATATGTCATTCTTTCAGTCGGGTAGATTTCTTTGGCGACGTGACAAGTTCTCATTTCGGAGGAGGGATTATTTTTCGGATCCTGGCAAAGTGAGATTCACTCTGGATCCTTTCTGTTTGGTAAGGTGAATTCACTAGAGGGAGGAGTTTCTTAAACATTTTCACCCAAGCAATTGAAATACCCAGGGACCCAGAATCCTTAAAAGTACTGGCACTCTTGATATGTGGGGACCCAAAACAATGAAAGAAGGTGTTTTTTCTTTTTCACTCTAAAAAGGCAGTTTCTCTTTGGAACCACTCCAATACTGTCTGTTTGTTCTCCTTGACCCACTGGATGTTGGCCTGGGTTCGCTCTATGGCCTGTTCCACCGCCTGGCTGGCAGAACCCAGCACCTCCTCGTTGTGGTCCGTCTGGAAACGCTTCAGCTGCAGACACACAAACAAACACAGCAACAGAGGACATAATGAAGTTAGAGCATCATAGGTTGGCAGCAGTATTATACCAAACTATAAACTGAGAGGCATGGCTTAGGGTTAACAAAAAGGATAAGAACTCCAGCGATAAAAGGGACTTTGAGATTCAACCGGGATATCCGGGTGCATATAGTGGGTAATTTGACATGGGTCAGTTAAAGGTACGTGACTGGAAAGATGGGAGGTTTCCCTTGACATCATTGCACATTAGTAATATAATTCTAATCTAATGAGTAATATAGCGTCGATAAATTACCTCTGCGAGTTCAAAGTCTGTTGAGAACCTCTGGGTCACTTCCTCAATCAGTTGGCCAAGGGGCATCACGCCTCCTCCGTACCTAGGGGAGGGCAAAGGTATGGGTGGCCAGCATGAATGTTGCATTCACAGATGCAGGGCAAAATACAAGAAATGTAATTGCATTGGGTAACATTTTCTGACAAAATGTCATCTTGCATAACATTTTCTGGCAATTTGAATTGCATTGTGTAACGTTTTCTGACAAAATTGAATTGCACTGTGTAACGTTTTCTGACCAAATGTAATTGCATTACGTATTGTTTTCTTACTAAATGTAATTGCATTGTGTAACGTTTTCTGACAAATTGAATTGCATAGTGTAACGTCTTCTGACAAAAAGGTGAGCCCTAATGGATGAAATGTCTGTTTTTAAATCTCTTCTAATTACTTATTTCCAATGAATCCATACACCGCCAGTAAACACAGCTTGGTGTTTGTCAGATGCTCAAACTGCAGCTCCCTCTCTTATAGTTCACCACTATAAAAAAACATAATTAAATGTCTAATTCAATGGTCTGACTCCCACTGGGCTCACCCATACTGTAAATGTGTACAGGCAAAGTCCGGTAAAGGCACCCACCAAATGGCATATGTTATGTAAATTGAAACCGTGACACAGACCAATTCCACTTCCTAGTAACAACACAAACAGTAAGGTTTATTAGAGGATAGCTGACGGTAAACACTGATTGTATGAGAGGACCTTTGTACCTGATAATGCTGTGTGAGATTTTTATAAGCCACTGTTCATTATATTCTGTTCTTTTACAGCACTGGCTGTTTATTCAAGTACTCTGATTGCAGGTAACTGCTGTGTCACGAGCCAAACTGGATTAAATGGTAAGCATTTCCAGTAAACAGCCTGTTTCTTTAAATTTCCAATTTGAGTGCCATATAAGGGCTTTATTATTAAAAATGGTTTAAAAATTAATTAATTAAAATTTTTAACCATATATATCATTGTCAAATTAAGTGTGATACCTTGGTATAATCACCGTAAACAAATGAGACCATGGTGGAGACGATTGGTAGCCTCTGCCTCACACCAGCAATATTGTTAGTGCTAGTGTTTCTCAAAATTAAGACTACATTTCCCATAATCCCTGTTGCTTCTTGTCCCCTCAGCATCTTTGTCTTTACTGGAGAGGATAAACATGTTAGAAGTGATTTTTCCATCTTCCGTTCACTCCTTCCACCATCTGCCGTTGCCAGAAACTCTGAAAGCTTTATCTCTGTTTGCTCTGGAAGAACAGCGCCCTCTTCCTGTTTTGTGCCATAAAGCAATCCAGCAGATTTCCCGCCAAATCTGACATGGTGGCGCACAGAGGCTGCCGGTCTTTGCCGTCTCGTTTGTTTACTGTGATTATACTAATGTCTCGAAATGAACGTGGTAATTATTTATTGATGTTAAAATGCTACATGTAGCACCTTTAAATTTAAGGAGGACGTTTTTTATTTCACTTTAACCCCCTTAAATCTTTTGTTAACATGCTGCATAGCTTGCATTATCAAGACGAATGCTGGACAGTGCAGGACATACAAGCAGGCAACAATTTGATGCTTTTAGGTAAGTTATAGTTTGAGCTCACAGTGGGACCATTACTAGTAGACCAGACTAGACCAGTATAGGCCACAGTTTGCTTTGACCACAGTGCCAATGAGGCATAACCACAGCATTCTTTCTAAAATTTCATCAAAAAAGCTCTGGATGTATCTCATGGACCAGCCCTGGTTTTGTCAGCTGAAGCCTGATATTGCGCACAAAATAATGCTGTGCAGCAACAACAAACTATCACAGTTAACAACTCGCACAGCATCAACTGTACAAGTAATTAAGTAAACCCTCTTTAATCCACAGCAGCCCACAGGCAGGAGGAGGACCTCATGTCCCTGTAACATGAGGCGGCATGAACTGCAGCGCTACCCCGCTAGAGAAAACACTGAAACTGTTTCTCAACTGGCAGCTCATGAGAAGTGGGTCAGGAGACAGGGTCATAGACAAACAATAATCTTGATAAGCAAATATTGTGTTCAGTTAGACCAGTTCGGTTAGACCAGTATATCAGTTTTGCTGATATATGGGGCTGATATTGGTCTTTTATTAAATACTGGATATTGGCCAGTCAGTGTCGTCCACCTCTGATATGATGGAGGTTCCTCCCTGATCACAGCTACAGAAAAGCTACCATTGAATAGGTGTGGTGGGTCACCCTGCCTTAAATAGCTGTTAACACTAAAACAATTTCATTATTATGGGAATCAGTGGGTTTCAGTGGAGCGTTTTAGTGTCCCATGATGGTCTAAATGCTGTTTCAGATGCTTTTCCACCCTGACAAGAATAAAATTCTGGGGGACATGAAAATGGCCAAATTTAAGCATATTGAATATTGGCACAAAATATCGGCTATCAGGAGCTACAATCCAAAAATACTAGTATTGTATTAGCCTTCAAAAACCCGTAGCGATCTAAAAAAAACTGGGTTAGACTCAGAGACAGAGGTCAAATCTGGGTGTGGATGCAGAACCAATTTAAGAGGCACTAGAAACAACAAGAACGTCAACCTACTCCTGGCTGATGTAGGTCCAGTGCGCTCGGACAAAGTTCCAGGCCAGCGCCTGCCCCGCCACATTAGCGGCTACGGAGTTGATGGTAGAAACGGCGTCCATCTTCCGTATCTTGTTAGGGTCCAAAGTGTACTCCAGGCATCTGCAAGATAAGGAAGGCACCAGCTGATTTGGTAAATGGTCCTCACTCAGTAAAAACACTGTGGTTGGAATTCATGTTATCATGGGCGAGTCTGTAGTGAAAGCAGTCCCTACGGAGACCGATAGGAAAAACAACATTGATATCATTCCGTATAACTCATCAGGTCCAATGGGGAATACAAAGTTAGTATAGGATTGAATGTTTTGGCTTGGGTCTGTTCGGGTCTAAAGGTTAATATCAACCATGTGTGATCAGCATGTTACAAAGATGATGTAAATGTCAAGGATCCTGCAGTTTGATAGTGGTTTGATGGTGGCTGGTGTGTCAATGTTAGTGATGGTGTCTTGTACAGTATGTATGTGACTATCTTCATGCCATAGCTTTTCATAGTATGCAACTGGGAAAAAAAATAATAGCAGATCAATGACCATGAACTCTTTTTTGCATTTTTGAGGATTTTTGACGCTTAAATCTTGTCTCCGTTATCCAACTCCTGGACTGTTTCATTGGTCTCGCCTTACTAATTTCCCTGATTTGAATGAGGGTTCAGTTGAAAATCTTAATTGTGTCGTTTATTTGTTTATGCATTATTATCAGCTACTCCAGATATTATTATTTGGTCAATGTGATAAATGATTAGTCGTAGTTCACCAAACTATCAGCTTAGAGGGAACATTGGTCCTGAATGCTTCCTGATATGATTTATATTTATTTATAGATATGGCTTCAAAATAGATTTCTGGTGATTTTTGTTTGATCTTTTCTCTGCATTATAATGATAAAAACTACAAGATCAAGTTTGGACTCATTTAGAGGTATGGAAAGTACTATACCCAATTGACTTAAACACTAAAAAGATTTGAGAAACACTGTCATATAAAATATGCATGTCACCGTGCTATTAACTTTGCAACTATTAACTGTGCTATCAACCGGGACTCTTTATATCTCAACAAGCTGCAGAACTGAAAAAAATCCACTCGCAAACAAATAAAAAAAAAACGAAATATAGATGGAAGAGGCAGTTTATGTGCTTCACCTGTTGAGCAGCCAGATTTTCTTGGTGCAGGTGAGGGCATAACGGAGGTGGTCTCTCTCTGTGGCGAAGGTGGAGCTCTGATACATCTTCCAGACAAACTCCCACTCTTTCTCCCCGCCGGCGGCCACAGCCTCGCAGTAGATGACAAGCCGCAGGTTGGCATGGATGCTGAGAGAAACACACACACACGCACAGACACTTAGAGGGTTCCATAGAACACATGCAAACATATACTGTATATACTGTAAGTCCACATGCAGACGCAGGCACGTGCAAATGCATGGACACACACACATGCACCCACACACATATTTGTATATGTTGAAGGCACACACACACATACACACCACATTTTACGAATTTTCACAATGTCTTAGTACTTAAAGCTGCACTAGGCAACTTTGCTCCAAATGGCAGCGAGAGGTAACTGTTTGAAGAACTTCAATTCAACAGAAATCCTGTAAGGTGACGTCAGTAAACTGCACGCAGCAACGCTCATTATTCACCAACCTGGCAATTAGTGGGGATGAGACGCTCTTCTCTGTCGCAGCCCCTCTTTGTCATTTAGGCTGATTAGACGGTGTATTTTTCCATACAAAATTTCTTACTTCAAATTTTTGCATAAAATCTTGCCTAGTGCATCTTTAAAGATAAGAAGTACATTGCAAAGTGGTCAATGCAAACAGCCACCAACATTTGAAAAAAATAAAAAATAAATCACACCTACCTTTACAAAATAATTGCTGGCATGAAACTAAAGCTATGGAGTATGATTAAAGCTATTACAGTATCTTAAGACCCTTGTTTAAAAGCTGGTAACTCCATTGAGAATATAATCATGTGTTTCCAAAATATTGAGCAGATGAAGATCAGGTAACAAGTGTATTTCAAAATGAATATGGATATACAGAGATATGAAATGAAATTCTTGGTATGCAAATAAAGGGTGAATGGAGAAGAGAGGGGAGAGAAAAGGCATTACGTTATAGGCTACATTATGTCCAGTTTACTCAGGAGCAAATACATGTAATGTTTACATTCAAATGATAAATTATACATGCTTATCCGGTATTGTCCATACCTGCTGTTAGTGTCATTCCGCATCCAGTTGTCAAACATCCTTGTAACCATCGCATGGCATTCTGGGAGCCCCTTAGAACATGCTGTCGTTATGGCGTTGATCTGGTTGTGCCTTGGGATGAATCACAATTTCATATTATATAAAGGTAGGGGATTAAAAGATTACATGTAATGAGGGTTTAATAATCTGACAAATCTGACAAAAAATAGTAACTGTAATCTGTTACTGAAAACCACAGTAACCAGATTATATTTAGCACTGAAGATTGGTGGTTATGATTACTCACAAATATTTTGGAATGGAAAATTAATTTGGTCATGCATGATTAATACAAACATCATTTCACATAATTTTACATTTGCAACAGTTAATCGGGGTTTTAGATGATAATAATAATGCTATTCAAATTCAGTCTGGAAAACTGAATAATTTGTCTATGTGACTTCATATTGTTTGAATTATGGAGGCAAAGTAATGGAAAGTGTCAATAGCGTGAACGGGGTGAGCAGGTGGATTACATTACTGATTCCAAATTTAAGCAGGTGTTCAATAATCTGTAACTTTGGTGGTGATATGCTCATTTCAAGACATTCCCAATATTATTCCAGTATGTAGCATGGTGATGCATTACCTGTTCACTAGACATTTCTGTTGGATCTCTGCTCTAATTAGCTAGCTTACTCCTCTCTATTGTGAAAATGTGACTTTATTGTTTGTGTCAATTACAGGCCACTGTAAACTGTGCTTGAGACCTGTTGATGTTGTTGCAATTCCAACTGGTCACCAATACAGGTCAATAATAGTCATAGATTACTTAATGAACCTTTAATGCACCTTTTGGCTGCATCATTATGCAGATGATACACAGCTTTATGTAGCAGTCAGACCCAAGGATCTTGACAAACTAGCCACTCTGCTCTACATTTCATCTTCAATTTATTCATTGTACTGCTATCTTTTTCCTATTCTTTGTTGCTGCAATGATGCTATTTCCCCTCAGGGATCAATAAAGTTCATCTTACTGTTGTGAGTGGTCAGATGGGACTGTTGAGGTGTCTGTGTAGTTCTTGAAGAAGCCGTACAGCCCTTTAACCTGCTCCCGTAGGTACGTCTGCAGGAAGAAACAGCTTCACATCAGGGTTTAAATAAGGGATGCACCTTTTTCACTGTTCATCAAGATTCTGGGTACTAAACTTAAAGTATCTTCTGATAAGGGAGGGAAATTAACACCAGCTACCAAATCAAATTTAGACTGTGATTCCACCAGCCACAAGACAATTCTGTCAAACCTTGGAATCCATCAGCTAGTTTCCTGCTTCCTGCTTTCCTGCATCAATCAATCATCAAGTGGAAGTTTGTGAGTGAGTGTGTGTGTGTGTGTGTGTGTGTGTGTTTCATCACACATGCCTGCATGGGTCCCCAGACCTCGGAGCGGTCAAACATGAGGGTGAAGTAACGGAGGTTCTTGAGTGCTGACTGCCAAGGGAAGTACGCCGTCTCATTACGAAGAAACCGGGTAGAATTCAGTGCCAGTGTCACGTTAACAAGTTTGGCCCTGAGAAAGACAGTGATCAAATTTTATTTTGGAAAGATGGGAGAGAGAGAAGAGGACAGTAATCACGATTTGAACCCAGGACATCGCAGGTTGGCCTTATTTCAGATTTTATTTCAGGACAATATCACCCACATTTTGATTAAAGGATCGCAACAATAAGATAGTGGGCAAAGTTCATGCTGTAGTAGCCTATGTCGGTCACCTGAAGCATGGCACTAGCTAGCATATCAATACCAGTATAAAATATTGGCCATTATCACTCCTGAAGACAATGTGAAGGCCACAAAAACCAATAGCTAAGCATTAGTACAATCCTATACAAAATAACAAAATTAGATCACAGTATGACTTTTGATTAAAATAAGAAATTCTGTAAAATGTAAGTCTTTCACAGATTTCTATAGGATAAAGCAGCATGGCAAAAAATGTTCAATATCATAAAGAGTGTGAATATTGATGCTCAGATTTTTACTTAAAATGATGATTAATGAAAACTTGATCTATACTTAATCTGTAGAAAATGGTATTGTACACCTCTAACACTAACACTGTAAGGAATATGGGGTTGATTCCCAACTGAAGCCATGCATATTAAAAATGCAGGCCAAGAAGAGTTTCAAAGTTACCATGATAAATGCATTTGTGAAATGAACATTAGGTCCAAGGTTCATTGAAAAAGGTTAGGAGTCAAAGGTCAAGGGTCATTACCTCGCCAGATTAAAGGCATCATCAATAAGCTGCCCTCTGTTGATGACTGGAATGAGCTGCAAACAGGAACACGATGAATGTTAAAGCTCCATTTTCAGTTTACAAAGATTACCGAAAAAATCTTTTCTACAGCCTCAAAATATATCTAAGACTTTTGTCTAGCTGTCACATATAGTACAGTTAGTCCTTCTATCAAAAGCATAATCAATCAATCAATCACAATAGTGAAAAAAGGCCTCTGTCCAGCAAATCAAAACATAAACAAAGCCGGTGGTGGGGCAACAGTGGGGCAGCATAATCCAGCTATGAAATGGGGATTGAAGGCAATGAGTTCTCTACTGAAATTGACTTTTTCTCAAGGATCAAAGTAGGAATTCAACCCAACAGTGAGAGTAATTGACACTATTTTAAAGTTATCTTAGCCAAAACTCTGCTTTATGGCTGCAAGAGTGTTTGTTGCCTTGCAGTATCATCTTATTGAACAGATAACAATGGGAATAGAGATAATCCTAGCCTCAGTGATGACTCATTTTGCTTTTCAGTGGAAATCTCCATTGAAAACTCATGTTCATCAAGGATATGACTTAATCCATCTCTGTGAAACCAACCAAATAAATCTTCATACAAAAACAAATAACAGAAAACGTGACAGACACGGATTTAAAAAAATACATCTTTTTTTCATTTCTGCCCCCTTCCTTTCTTATTCAGTCAAAATGAAAAATGTCTAGATGGAGGTTGGATTCTAGATACCTCTCGAATGAAAGGTAGAGGCAGAGTCATTGATAACTCATAGTTGGGCTCAATGGTACTTACGTTTGGGTTTGTCTCCAGTTGAGTCAAGAGGCTCCTCCAGTTCTCTGGGTTGTAGTTGACCCTGAAGTATCCGGTAGCGTTGACGTTGGCCAGAACCCACTCTCCAGGCTTAGCAATAAATTTTTCCATCTTGTCTATTCAAAAGACACAATATGAGCTTACTGTACATGGGTTGACAGGTAACTTGCAAATCACTGGCACAGTAGGCTACCAAAACAAAGATAAATAGGGTATGGAGAGGTGACAAGCAAGATAATATAATTCATATCATAATACAACACATTGCTACAGTCACATGTATATCCAATTTGATGTTGTTTTCCATGTTTTTACTTGAGGTTTACATGATCATTTGTCATTTGAGCACGTGCCATGATCCTGGGGTGTGTGAAACACAGTCAAATTCCAGTGTATAATTTCAGAAATTGATGGTTGTCAAATCTGAAAATTTACTTTTTGGAGATACAAGGTTTTTATTCGACAGCATTAACACATTGACAAATCATCGTGTATATTCTGTTACCTGTGACGGTGTCCAATATGACCAGAGAGGGTTCAGATGTCTTTGACATGACTTTGATTGGGACGTGCCATTCAAGACTAAATAGATGGAAAAAATGAAGACACAGAAGAAGGTACAATCAGCAAAAGTCAGAGCCATGTCTACTACTGGCATGGGAAGGGTGCAAACGATCCAGGAAAAGACCATTCAACTTCAGCCTAGTAAGTGTTCGCGAGTCAAGATCAAGATTCTCTTGATCTTTCAATACTTTATTGTCATGACAATAAGGATAGGAGAAAGGTCTGGCTATGTAAGAAAACCATGTAGTTGAAATGTATGTTGAAAAGAGAGAGAACTACGGACTAAACCAGGGAATCTCAAACATTTTCATGACAATTTTTGTCAATGGGGAAACAAAGGGTACAATGATGTGACATTTTCAGTGCTTGAGGATAAAAAAAAAAAGAGTCACACTGCCATTTCGCAGAAAGAAATGGAGATATTATTCTCATAGTCTGTAAAAGCACCTATTGGCCATTAATGACGTACCCAGATTCTGAAGTCTGGTTGAACAGGAAGTGCCTTTGGTAGATCTCTCCATTGGTGGTGTTGATGGTGATGACAGGATAGCCGATCTGATTGGTCCACGTGTCCATCACCGTGGCAACGTCGATGAGAGAATTATCCTCATCCACTGCCTGCAAACACGGCACCAATGCCAATTAACATCTCATCATATAAATGCCATACCTGGATCGAAATATGGTTATTCAGGCAATGTCGTTATTATTGCTAACACGACACATGTTTACAGTCTGCGGCTTGGAAAGACAGAAAAGGCCAACCGAATCTTTTAAGATCCAATACATTTTGTTCATGTGCCAACTGCCGAGGCTTTACCTTTTGTAAATACTCCCAGAGGTCTTTCTGCTCAGTGTTTTCATACTGGAAGGCATTGAGATACATCTAAAAACACATGGAGGGAGAGAGAGAGAGAGAGAGAGAGAGAGAGAGAGAGAGAGAGAGATGTCAATAGTAAACACAATTTCAATATGTACAACCATTCTTTGTTGCCTTAAGCAGATAGTTAACACACTTTTTTCTGTACTTGTTACACCACATTCCCACATTAATTTTGAAGACCTTGTCTAAAAATCTGAAAAATATTAGTAGATGAGTAGATCCATGTAATAATATTATATCATCAAGAGAAATTTTGCCTCTATTATTCACACTGAGAGCTGGAGAAAGCACCCAAACAGCTGCTGGAAGCGGATCCCCAGAGCATCAAATTTTGGAAGAGGACTGCACCTCAACTTCAATGGAAGTGTGTATGCTGAAGAGTAGAAAAATTCTACTAAAGTGAGGTATCATTGAAGAGCCTTTGCCTTTATAAGTTGTGGAGCAGTTGAATTTATAAGAATAAATGATAAACTTAAATATGCTGAAGATAAACCTGAAGATATTGAAATCCCAATTAACCATGTTTTCCGTGCGTACCGACAATTTTATGTTGGAAGACACAGATTCACACAACAAGCACGTGCAGATAACTGTAGTACAGCAAAATGTGTTTCCACTATTTTGTCGGCTGCTTGTAATTTGTGAATGAAGAGGTTGCATTCAGTTAGTCATTGGTTAAAAAAATGATATCAAGGGAAACAGGCAAACATAGCATTCATAAAAGGGGTTTATGTGATTTCGGAGAGGTTTATGTGCATGTGCACCGTTGCCAACTAAAGCCGTGAAAAAATGCACAAAGATACCAAAAAATTTGTATCTGGTGCATTTCCCCCATAAGTGATGTCATGGTGAGCCGTGAAATGACTGAAAAAGTGCAGGGGGGACTGCTCGCGCCTGATGAAATTGCCGCTTTGCCAGGGCAAGGTCACTGCACTTGATCTGTGCCAGCGTGAAAATAGGGCCCTTAGTGTTGGAGTCCAGACTGAGGGACGGTCAGAGGAATTTGTCAGGCTCTTGCCCAGCTCACTGCACAATTCCAGCCCGTTTAAATGATGTGCATACCGACCACAAGCAGTTATTGCTTACTTTGAGCCCAGCTTGGAAAACCCTGTCACTCAGGAGGTCTGCCAGCATTCTCAGCACAGTTGCCCCCTACAGAGGGAAGACCAAATACATGTGCATGTTAGTATTCATAGTATGTTGACTCTGTGTGTGTGTGTGTGTGTGTGTGTTTCTGGGTTGCCCTACCTCGCCGTGTTAATGAGGGATACTGTGTATTCATTGCTGTATTTTTACATCTCTCTCTCTCTCTCTTTCTCTCTCTCTACCTTACTGTAGGATATGACATTAAACTTCTGGGTGATCTCAGCAGGCGTCTGGATGGCATCCAGCCGCGAACTGAGGGGTTCGGACGAGGCCAGAGCGTCCTCCTCTAATGCTGCGTGGAGGTCTCTCACAGGAAACATGTCTTTCTGAGGAAAACAAATACCGACAAGATCACATGTGGCTTGTTAGATTTGAGGGAATCATGACTCAGGCTGCATGCAGTAAAGAAAAAAACAGCGAAAATCTTTTGGGAACCACATTCAATCCTACCAATCCTGCGGTGGCCCTCAAGTCCAACTTGGAGCGAATACAGCCAATTTTCCATTATTTTATGGAGATATCTGCCAGTAAAGCAAACGTGAGAACGAGAGCGCGAGGCCCTTATTTTGCTCTGATGCTGAATGATTCAACAGTTTAATGTAAGTGTGAGGTTAATGTAGTATTTCTGATTTATTCCTGTATATACAACTAGATTATATACAACTAGAACTACAGTTTATGGAGTAGCAGCTCCATCAAGAACCTTCAATGTGAAAAAGAGAAGTGTGGTCCTCAACAAAGTTAAACAACTCTTATCTAAATGCCCAATCCATGATATTCATGGGATAAAACGCTTCAAGAAACATCCTTCTGCTTTGAAAAACTCAAAGGTTTGGTCAAATACATCGGAAATATTTTAAAACTATGGAAACGAATAACACACCTTCGAAAAGTATCTAGGCTGTAATTATGTCTTAGTTGTTTGCATCAGGCTTTCTTTTCATATGTATTTTTTGTACACAATGACTGTGATTGAAACTGAGCGATAATTCCTCACAACAGAATCCTCATTAGAAATAATCAGAGGTGTGACCAAGTCAACTTTGCTCGAGTCCCAAGTCAGTCTCAAGTCTTGAGGCACAAGTCTCACACTGAGTCAAGTCCAAGTCAAGTCCATGTCATTAATGTCAAGTCAGAACATATCCAGTCCAGTATCCAGAGAAAACTTTTCAATGCAATATGGTTTTAATAGGATAAAAACTTGGTAAGAGCATCATGAGTTTGATTTCTATAATCAGTTTCAACTTCAATAAATTCAATCATTCCATACAAATTCAGAAAACAGAATTTAAATTCAGTCGTCTGCTGGAACAAATCTCATCACTTTCAATCTAAGTCATTTACACAAACACAAGATCTCAAGTCAAGACTTTAGAAACCTTTTCAAGTCATCAAAGTACAAGTCAGAGTCAAGTCCCAAGTCCCCAGAACCCAAGTCAAGTCTCAAGTCTTCTCTTCATGCAGCAAGTCAAGTCTCAAGCAATACTCGAGTCCAAGTCATGTGACTCGAGTCCCCACCTCTGGAAATAAAGACTACTTTTGGTTGAAGTGAGCGTGTAAAGATATCTGCTCTTACTATGTGCCAGGTCGGCTCAATGTGATCCACTGCCAAGTAGGACATGTAGGAGGCAAAGCCCTCATTCAGCCAAACTTGGTTCCACCACCTCATTGTCACGAGGTTTCCAAACCACTGCCGGGACACGAGAGAAGAAAACGTCAACAGAGAGGTGGCAGGGCGGCCTAGTGGTTAGACTGACAATCCTGTTTCCCAATCCCAATTTCCTAGAAAGGAACTGTTAATTTCTTGGAAAGTTTCCTGGAAAGAACCATGAAATGATGTAGTAGTTATATAGAAAATGTAAGCAGCCTGGTGGAGTCGATAAGATACTGTAAATCCCTGTATAAATAAGGTTACATAAAAGGTGTGTAAATGCATTTTTTTTTTTTTTACATGCAATTAGAATTCATTTGATCATTAATATTCCATGGTTAAGTTCATCACTGCATCACTGATCTAATTGATCTATCTTATATTTTAGTTGTTTAGCGCTAACTAAACTAAAAATAATCTCCATTCATTTTCCTTTTTTCTGTTTTTTACTCTGGGTAACATGCAAGACAAGTGCTACTCTCCGACCTGATGCGCCAGTTCATGTGCAATGATAGTGGCGATCCATTCCTTGTCGAACAGTGAGGACACTCCATCTTCATAGAGCAGGGCCGGCTCCTGGTAGGTGACCAGTCCCCAGTTTTCCATGGCTCCAGCACCAAAGTCTGGTACTGCAAATTGGTCTGGAGGAATCACACAGATACGTGGGCAAACAACCAAAGAACATCAACATGAGAAAAATTCAGATTTAGCTTGTACATCTGCAGATTTGAGTTTTAGTTGTACAAACATTTCTTGGAGGCAGATCTGGAGGAAGAAATAATCTCATAGGTTGAGTTAAACCTCAGTGGGCGGAGCCAAAGAACCACAGTTTTTCTGGCTATGTAACTTTAGACTGAAGCCCAGTGAAAAAGACAAGAGGTAAGAGAGGAGAAACCTAATATGAAGCCTAGCGCTCTGCTGCTAACATACAAAAAATACTGTTATCTAGGTTAGCTAGTTAGCCTAGCTGACCTTCCAAGTTCAAACTAGCCATACTAGCCTATCGCTAGCTAGGTAAGCTTGTTAGCTAGCTGCTGACCTTCCAACATCATGAATGCCATGGTACTGAATGAATGAAAAAAGAAGTCATTACCATTTATATTTCTTATCCATATTTTGACCAGAGTTCCTGCTTTGCCATTCAAGTTTGCCAGTTAGCTAACTTGGAAAACTGGTTCTTTGGCTCTTTACTCAACCAATCAGATTATTTCTTCCTCCAGAGCAGATCTTCTGTTCATTCATTACTTCATTCATTCATTCACTCATTCAGCTATTGCCTGAACAATTATTCATTTGTCACATATTTCATAACATAACAAGTTCCTTTATCCTCATATGTGGAATTCTTTATGCTGTCTATTATAACATTAAAGTAGATAGTCTATATTGCATCATCCATTCCTCCATTCATTTGTCCTTCATCCATCCATGCGTCCATCCATCCAATCATACGATCCGGTGCCATACCCAGCTTTTTCTGAGGGAACTCAATATTAAAATAATCCTCATAGTACTTGAGGATCTTTCCAGTGATATCGGCTGCATAGTCAGCCTGTCCTGCTTCAATGGCTTCAGGACGAGCATATGTCTGTATGCAAAACACAGAGGCAGATAAAGATGAGATCCATTGAGATTACTGGGGACTTCACTACACAACAACAAATAACAGTTCCAGGAAATATGTGAATGGTTTAAAGAAGTACAAGGAAAGAGTTTGGGTTTATGGCGCAGTATAATGGTGCGGATTGAAACTTTGGCTTGTGTGACTGTAATTCAGCCAATTAACTTTGTTCATTTTCATGTTTGGAGAAGAAAAATAAACTCATTGCTTTCAGTAAAGCAGCAATTAATCTGCTTGCTTAAACCCTTTTGCTCTTTGGGGAGCATAGGTCATTCAACTTTTTACAGCTGGTTCGGTGTTGGGCGGACTTCTCTGCTTCAATTCATCTGCAGTGTACTTACTGTAATCTTCACTCGCTCGTGTTTGGAGGGGGTAGATTTGAACTCTGACACCGCGAAGGCGAGCAGGTACGTTGACATCTTCTTTGTTGTATGGAAACGGGTGAACGTCCAATCGTCGTCTATAATGCTGGACTCTAAAAGGGGTGGAGAGAGGGCAGCCCAGGACAAGGAAAGATTTGCTTTATTTCTGATATTACTGTATATATAACTATGTAATTGTCATAAAGCCAGCAGCACGACACACAAAACACATTCCCTTGTTGTGGTGTACACTGCAAAATCTATAAAACTTTGGCTTGAGAGGACATTAAGACATGGGCCACATTGTACAATACAGCGGCACTGACAGCTTGTTTGCATTTTATTTTTTCACCTGACTGCTCCCAATTTCCCAGTGCTGTAGTGCCTCGCCTATGGATGATGGTCACATCAAACTCAGCCTTCATCGCTGGTTCATCAAAACAAGGAAATACTTTCCTGGCATCTGTGGGCTGCATTTGGCTGGTGGCAAGGAATCTATGAATACAGATAAAGACATTTACTTGTTAGATATTATCAATGCGGCGGTATTACATTCAAGGCAACACAAGATAAGCAATGAATTTAGAAGCGACTTGGATTGGATAAAGCAACTTAGTTTGTACAGAAACCCTGTTATATTACTTGAATTATGGATTTTCAAAGTGTGGGGATTGTTTCCAAATCAGGGGCAAAACAAACAGGCTTGATATAGAAAGCAGATGTGAACAGAAGAATGGAAGGGAATATCATTAACATTTACACAAACACGGGTACCCATGGGGTTGGATGACTGTCCTCACAACACCCAGCGGGCCTGTATTGCAGTATGAACTTTGAGATTTTGACATCATGTTGTTGCTATATAGCTTAAGGAGGAAATTGGGAGTGTCTTGGAATGCAAATGAGTGGATAGTGTTTGTTCCAAAACAGAGTACGGGCCAGAACGTTTTGAAGGACAGAAATGTCAGCATCTGGTCAAGTAATCGTTGAGTCATGGTATCGATCAACATCCCTATCAATCCCTACAGATATATTATGGTAATTTGGTGCTATGGGGCAGTAAAAATCGTACTTATTGCCCCTTTAACAGTTACAGTAGTCATAATGTTCTAGTGGTTTTAATGTGACTTCATGAAGGTAACCAAAAGTGGAACCAAAGTTGAACAAGATCTAGCAGAAACCTGAATATATCAGAGACAGGCATTCACTATTAAACTGAACTGCACTGTATTGAACTAAAATGTACTATACCAAATTGAAATTTACTGGAAATGAGAATATGAATGGGATTCCTATGTGCTTGTACAGCATGGGCCTATGATAACACCACAGTTTGAAACATTTGCATCGACTACAATGGATGACCAATTTCAATATTGAAGACTGGGAAACAGTGGTCTAGAACAGTGGTTCTCAACGTGGGGTCCGGGGACCACCAGGAGTGCTTGAGGGGGTTCCAGGGGGTCCCCAGCAAATTGATAAATTGTTAAACTTCACCATTATTTCATTTACAAGAAGTGAACACAATTAGAGAATGTAGAAAAATGACTATTTTGATCATAGTTTCACTGTTATCTCTCTACCTACAGTACAGATAGTCATGGAATTCTGGACAAAATCATATCTGACAATAAAAATATTCTCAGATTTGGGTCCAAGAGACAAAATCTCATCAAATGGGGGTCCGTGGCTCTAATGTGAACTAAATTAGGGTCCTTGATATGAAAAAGGTTGAGAACCTCTGGTCTAGAACATTGTCATTAAAATCAATCTGTATGAATCAGAGCAGAGGATTGTATTGAAACAACAAGGGAGACAAATGTTAAACAAATACGTCCAAATGAGTGTGCAGATAACAGCTAGGAAAGGACAAATTGTTGATGTACGTTATGATACAAGTGAGTCTTGAGTTTTCTAGGCTTAGAGGGATATCCTGTTTCATTTCCTGGGACCGGACATAGTATAAATAATACTAAAAATGCTGTGTGTGTAAACCCCTGCTAGCACAGTGCTTATGTACACACACATGTCTCCACTCCATGATTTCATATTCTTTAACCCCATAGGCCTGTCGTGACGAATGGATCAATTAATCAGAGGAGGGAATAGCTAAAACAATTAAAACAATACACTTTGATTACTCTGAATGAAATTTATGTTTCTTATGTCAGCAAACTAACGTTGCATTAAACTGGGATATTAGGAGATCCAAAAAAAACAGCCAACTCCTCCCCAACAGCCGCCTCTTGTCTCCTTTCAGACCACAAGGATGTCCGATGCAGTTTGATATGAGGGGGAACTGCAGAGCCAAGGCTATTACTGTCTTGCATTTCCTATTAGTTTTTGCTTTGATGTTGCTTTTGATTCTGATTTTTGTTTCGTCTGTCAGTTTTTAGACTCAGTGACTCTAATTCAGACGTAGTTTTATTGTAGTTTCAATTACATTTTTGTTTACTTTTAGCTTTTATGTGGTTTAATTTCAGTTCAAGTTTTAATATTTCAACAGTCAAACAAGTGAGCGATGTGTTGGGGTCAAGTCTGTTTTCTCAGCACACTGATAAAAAAATTTGGAGGCCTGTGTTGGACTCAACAAAAAAGTAAAGCCCTTAAAATGGCCTCTCTTGGGTGCTTCTGTGTGAATGATCAGACTAAGCTAATATTTTGTTTTATCACACTTTGGCAAAGATTATAGTTTTCCACACACATTGTTTTTGTCTCAGTTTCCTGCCAACTTTTTTCATGGCTAGTTTTAGTCTTAGTTTTTACTTAACTTCAAAGCTGCAGATAACTTCACACTTTGGCAGCCCTAAGCAGCAGTGGAGGTTTTTCGAAGTTTGAAGTACTTCATTATCCAGGAATCATATAACTTGTCAACAAACTGGACACTCAGACATAGATGTCTTGCTCTCAGTGTGTGGTGGGGTTGGAGGTTCAGCCAACGATCAAATTGGATGCTTTTTTGAACACACCTGCAGCTTGGTTTTTTTTCAGTTATTACCAATGGTTTAATCATGGCAGGTTCGCGTCTCCTCTAACCTGTTTTGGATATGGTGAGTTTTGGGGTGCTGCGCTGGGTGCTCCATGTTGAATATGTATGAACTTCAGCTGAGAAAATGTGCAGCTCCTGGAAGTCAGCAGCCTCTTACAGTTTCCTGGTGAGTAACGCTAACTTTAGCTACATCCTCTGTGTCTGAATGGACTCCTCTTCTTCTTCTTCAAGAGCAAGCAGAGCTATCACGAACTTTCTCTTGTCCATTTTATTTTCAACAGCCATCCCATTTGTTATGCCAGGTTAGCTAGCTAACACTAATTAGATAACTGCATTACAACAAGAACGATGTAACGCTCCTTGCGTACTTTAACCTTTTGCTGTCTCTGTTACCAATGAAACTCACAGCTGCACTTTGCATTTGAGCAGAAGAAAAAAAATCCTATGATCACGGCCCTAGAGGGGTGTATTTATTTACATAAACATTTTGCCTAGAGCAGCTTTAATATCCTTAGAGTTCATTTCCTGGAGACTTTTTTAAAAGGAGCTAGTAGCCTGCCCTTGCTATATATTTATTTGTTCATTTAGACAGACAAAGCAGAGAGGACTACAGATACCGAGGGACCAAGAGACGTAGATTTCCTCCACTGGGATTTGAACCTCGGCCCACCTGCAGGTACCCACACATGGGATAAGAGTCGACTGCCCCATGGGCTGCACCGCACAGTGTTGATCTGTATAAACCCATTTTCATATGTCTGGCACCATTTAAGCCTCATCTTGTGGCAGGGGAAGGAAACAACCTGGTTTGATTCCCAGTATCATCAGTGTCCAATATTTACAAAGTGCCTCTCGGCAGTGGCAGTGTCTTGAAATTCCAATGTGCAGGGAGATTTTGTTCCACAACAGAGTCCAGGCAGCAAAGTGAGTTTAGAGAAAAAACCCAGTTCCTGGTGAAGTAATCGCTGAGTCATTGGTATTGGTCAACAACCCTATCAACCTCCACAGATATATTATGCTCATTTTGTGCTATGGGGCAGTAAAAACCTTAGTTATTGCAACTTTAACTATTGGAAATAAATATTTTAAGTAGGTAGGATCTATAAAATCATTCTAATCCTTAGGCCAGTGGTTCTCAACCTGAGGATCGGGACACCACAAGAGGTTGCAGGATGATTTTGGCAGGTTGTGGGATGATTAGTGGAATGTGGAATGTGTCTTTTTTGTGGGTCACGAGCCAAAAAGGTTGAGGGCTGCTGGTAGAGACTGTGCTGAGGGAGAGGGGGTCCAGCACTATATTGGATAACATCATGGCCATGATGTGGTCATACTGCTGTAGATCATCATGTATTGGCCTGAACCACAAATGATGAGTACTTTGTTGATGGTGATACACTCAGCAGCATCCATCATGGAACATCTCTAACAGGGCACATCCAGCTTCTTATCCTATACAACGGCATCTCTCTTTTTTTTCTTAAAGACATTTTTCTTAAGAACATTAATCACAGTTCATGAACTTTCTCATGATGAATATCGTGTACTTTGGCTACTTTCTTGTGTTCCAACAGACAGCAGCGTATAATCTACCTGCCTCTCCTAATAGATCCTTTCATAGTCTTTATGTGTTTGTTTTTTTTCATACACATTGCATATTTTATATATTTTAGTATTTCAGTTTATGCTAGTGTTTGTTATTTGCCCCTGTACACAAGTCACATCTCTAAAAGTAGTAGTGTTAAACTATAAATAATGCTTTATGCATCTTATTTCCTCTTAAAGCTTTAAGGTTATGTATCTAATTTTTCTTTACTTACCTCTCTGCATTATCTCCATTAGCCGGGACTCCTTCGTTGTATTTGCTTACATACAGTCCGTACAGATCATCCATCATTTTTCCCTCAAAAGCCACAAACAGACTATAATTCCCTCCTTTCACCAACACATCATCCACCTTGATCTCAAGGAAGTCACTTTCATCCTCGTGGTGCTTCACGCCGGCAACAGGCATCTTCTCATTTGTGTCTCTGTTTGTCACCTTCACCACAGGCAGTGCCAGCTCCATCTTGCTGTGGAGGAAGATGGTCTTGGTGCTCTGGACGCAGTGGAAGTGAACTGTGGAGTTCCCAGTGTAGACCATCGTCTGGTTGGGGCTGGTGACGTTCATCTCCTCGATAATGTGGGTGTAGAGGTGAGGCTGGAGGTAGAGCTCGTACCTCTCGGGCACCAGGTTTCCCGGCAGCCTCATGTTGGGCGGGGGTCCTGTGGGGAACGTGGGGCTGGGCGTGAATGTCGGACGGGGCGTCGGATTCATCTTGGCGATCTGAGTCTGGTACACAATCACCATGGTGACGATGCCAGCGATGGCCGACACGGTCAGGATGACGGTGATGATGGCGAGAGCCTTGGATATGTAGAACCCTTTCGCCATGGTGGCCCGCTCCGCTTGGTCAGTCCTGGAGGTCCCAGTGCTTGGAAGAGACGAGTTGGGACTCTGTACTCAAGAGATGAACCTGAGCTTCTGTGCCTCTGGCCCGCAATGCTCAGACTGTACGTGTCCAAGTCACCTCCCTCCCATAAACAGGGCTTGGCCTTAGCAATTAAGGGCCCATACTTAGATTAAGCATTAACTTGGGCATCGGCGAAGGAGCAAAGAGTAAGCGCTATAGTGTGAGGAGGACGATGTTCATTGGCCTTGCTGTAAATAATCAGTCAGATTGCGCTCTCACACATCTGGAGGCGGTTAGTGTGGTCTTGCCACTAATGCAGGGGTTAGGTAAACCTCAAGGAACACTCTCTCCTCACACTGCCCTCTCCAAACCATCGCGCACACACACCTCCTCACATTCCCCTATCCGAAACACAGCAAACACTCCCCGAACCATCATAAATCATATGCCTGACTAGGCAGAAAAGGGCTGCTGGAGAAAAATATCCTTCAGGAGTTACAAGAAGCAGCATCACTATGTCCTGCACTTCTGGACCCTGGAGGCAATCTGGGGTTCTAACGCCGAGGAGTCCTGGAGTTGCGGTGCTCCTTCCTCCACCTCCTACCTTCCACAGTCAGATCCGATTTCAACGCAGGGGGTCGGATCTGCTGGTGTGCTAAGCTACAGGTCTGTATGGATCCCGGAGTCCTGACGAACTCCCAACAAACAAGAAGCATGTGTAAGGAGGAGTACCGAGAGGCTCGGGGAGGAGTGCAGGAGGAGGGTGGAGAAAAGAGGAGAAATAGAGGGGGGGATAGAGAACAAAATTATTTGGGAATCATTGAATCAATTGGAAAGCCCCCACCACCACCACCACCACCACCACCACCACACACACAAACACAAACACATTCTTCACCTCAGGAGGGGAAGCACAGGGATAGAAATGGGCAAATGGGACCAGTCTATGAAGGAGGGCTTGAGCTGGGTGTGGTGGCGGTGGTTATTTGTGCTGAGAACAGATGTTCCTATCGCGGGGTCAAGCAGATCAAAACGTCCCGACCATATTGGAACACTAAGATGGCACAACAGTGAGGGGGAAAAAAGCGACTGCAGTGGGGCCAGACCCAGGTGGAAAAGCTGCCAATTGAGGCCACTTTCCTGCTTTGCATTAAGTATTATCTAGAATATATGGGCTGTTAGCGATGCAATCATGTTTATGACAGTTTCCCATTACGCATGACCACACACTGTAAACTTTTTCCACATGGAGATTTTGGGGTGGCGGTCGGCCTCAAAGAATACAAGTTTATTTTTGCTGTCAGATGAAAAGTCATCACGGAACTAAAGGAAACAGGCTGATTTTGACTTGGTAGGTCCTGGGGTCATTGAACTTTAATAGCCCATAACGGACCATGAACTTTCAATTCAAGATTAGAAATTTTAGAAATAGTCAGTTATGGGGTTTTCACATGACAGCACATGAAACCGAACTACCTGACTAGATTGTCTCATAGAAAAATATAATGAAGACACCAAATTATAGGCTACACAAAATCACTGCTGCTGAGATAAAGAAACACATTGATTATACATCAATGTGTCAATCAGTGAAACACATATATTATATCCATATTCTCATGGAGTTAAACACACACAACAAAGCAAAAGCAAAACCCTGAAACTATTCTCTGGTGCCTACTTCTCCCCTAGTAAAAATTTTGCGTGAATGAACTCATACCAGAAAATGAAAAAGCTCCATTCTTTCATTATATGGAGAAACATGGTACAGAACAGGTGTGACACTAAAAGGTTACACGGCCTTATTCTCAGGGCCTCCCATTCACTATTGGTCAGAAACGAGTGTCTGCAGATTGTGTATGTATTGTTCCCACGAAGGATTCATTTCTTACAATGCAGGAGGGAAGTTTTGGGACCTCAGTTGTCATCAGTTAATCTATCTATAAACTCTTATGTTATGCATGATGTGTGTGGGTAAACACACATGCAAACATGCATCCACACAAGCAAACTAGCTTAAAAAATACAATTAAGATTTAGTTTGGGTCTTTATTCTTCATCCTTTGAAATGTTCTAAACTCAAACTTTCATCATATCACCAAAATCTCAAACATACACTGATATATTTTGAATAGCATAAATACCCTCAAGCAAACATCTGCATCTCTTTGTTACAATACAGAAGCAAAAGTAATTGGAGGCAAATCTATTGGAATTCATTGGTCTAGGAGACAATGTTACACTAGTGCAATTGTAAACACAAGCATGTTTCTGTTGTAAGACCGTGAGAGAGAAAACTTCTGGGCCAAAAGAAATCTTTGAGAGCAAGGACCTCTATTGGTTAGAAGGAAGACTGCAACAGCATCGACTCCATTCCTCAGATGAGTAGCACATGATTGAGGCCTATGGTAAAAAGGAATAAAAATAAAAATGTACAAACTTGCTATACATGTGAAATACATTGAAACCATTATCACAAGAAGACATTTTACCCACAAATAGAAAAGGCTAGAATTCAGTCAGTCACGGGTATTTGAGGAACAATAACCTCCCGTGACAGGAATGGAAGTGTCCAAGGTCCAAGTTTCCAGGTGTAAAGAGTAATTGAATTCCTTCATTCAAAGACAGACACGTCAAATGTTCAAATCCCACACAATCACATCAGCTCTCACTGCTTTGGGGAAAAAAAACACCACACACAATGAAACACAAGGACCACTCAAGTCATACAGTCACACGTTAATAAAACAACCTAAAAGGGGGGAATCAAGTAAAATGTGTTTGGTGCAAACTGGTCCAGTGCTGGAATGAACCCTGATTAGCTGTGCTGCATTCCTGACCGTCTATGATTAGAATTACACCAGCTTAATACTGGCTCTTTTGAATGGACGCTGTGCCAAGTGTCTAGCAACCATTTCAGAGCAGTGATATGGAACCAGCAATCAGCGCTCATCATTTTGCGAAGCCTTCTGGTCTTCTACTGTTACACCAAGTCTTTCATGGCCACATAGATTAATGTCTGTGTTTCTGTATTGCTGAAATGTACATAGTTCAAAAGTCTTGCTTTTTACCGTCCATTTTATGAATGGATTCTACAAGCACATAATCAATTTAAGTCCATTATAAAACATTTACAGCATGTGCATAACTGAACTTATTTGTCGCGACTGTAATCCCTCTGTTTGTGCCATTGTCTAGCAGAGGACTTCGTTTTTCTATGGTCTTGTGCATTCATTGGAAACAGTAGACGACTGTATATCTGTACAGCTGGGGGTAAATGCAACTGAATTCAGTTGACATCCAAATGTAACAGCACTAGTTGAATTTATGCATCAGTTTTCTCACTAAATTGGCTGCATTTAAATTTTTATTTTCACAACTTGGAGAAACTACCACATTCTGTTATCTGGTTCTCTTTTCACAATACATGGGCTGCCTAGAACCAAGCGGACCCGGCTCGGGTAATTCTTGTCAGTTTGGTCATTTTTCCAGCACAGAGCTTGAGTGGATATGAATCTAGGCTAGCACAACACAGTGCAATTAGCATGAAGCACCTTCGCTTTTTGGAGATATCAGACTGGAACAGCAATTAGCTGTCTGCTTGTTGGAAATACACCTATTGTCCACATTTAGGAAACAGCTTTCTGTTTGGGAATTGGAAACAACAGCCCACAATCCTTTGCTTTCACTTCATGCCTCAGACCCCTCCTGGTAAACAATCATTTAATTCAAATGGGGACACAAATTGCTGCATGTAAAAGCAATGTACTGCTCTGTTCTGGCATCTACCAGCCAGAGCCCAGGTATGTATTTATTGTCCAATCCAAACAGTAGACTACCAAAGCCAGCTATCTAGATGCTGGACACAGTAACAGGACTGCTCTAGGATGGCCGACAGCTCCCCGTAGCTCTCTTCTCTCCAGGTGGGGAGGAGTCTCTCATTGTTGAGGGCCTGGAGCTTCGGCGTCCCCTCCCGGAGGACATGGTAGAGGCACGGCCACCGGCTCTGGATCCTCAGCCTGGTCCTCCTGTCCAGCGTGATACCGCGGACGATCTTCTTGGCCCGGAGCTCGCGCAACGCGGGCAGGTTCAGGCAGGAGAAGACCAGGCCTCGGCTGGGCGACACATCCAGGAACTCCAGGGACTGAGACTCCAGAGTGTAGGAGATGCCGAGGTTCCTCAGCGGCACCAGGATGTGTAAAGTCAGAGACTTCAAGTTGGGCAGGGATTTGGTGAGGGTCTGCAGCGTTGAGGGAGTCACTCCCTTGAAGACCCAGAAGTACTTGAGCTCGAGGACTCGGAGGTGCTGGAACTGGGTGAGCAGCGACACGGAGACGTCAGACCAGTCGAAATGCAGCCGCATCTTGGAGATGCGAGGGCAGCTGTGGGTGAGCTTGGTGAGCAGCTCCTGGAAACTGGCCACCTGTCAAATCAATCAAACCGTTAAACCATCTCCCTATCGATTTGTCTATATAACAAATGACATACACTAGCAGAGATTAGACAGCCTTCCATATCCTCACAGAGGCAATTAAAACATAATCACAATCAGACATATTGATCAGGTAAAAACGGGCAAGGCCTTAAGATTTTTATGTGAAAATCCACCCATCATATCAGCGTAATTCACAAAGTGGGGCTGGGACAGAGAAAAGTGTCCCATCCTCATTAATTGAGATGCCATAAATCCACCCTACTGAAATTCTGGTGTCAGATATGGTCACTTCTCCACACACAGGATGTGACAAATCTAAACATTAAAGTAAAATCCAAAGTGTCTCCTAAACAGCAGTGAGCAGCGCTCCGTCCAGAGAAAGCTGGACTCACCAACATTAGGCTAGATCTTTCTCCTCTCTTGTCTCTTTGGTATCTTTGGTATAAAGTAGGGCTGCCCCCTAATAGTCGACCAAACGTTAGTCGATGAGAAGAGTCTTAGTCGACCAAGTTTTCATTGGTCAGTTAGTCGCAGGGAAACCCCCCCCCCCCAAAAAAAAACCCCTCAAACTCCATTCGGGAGCTGCGCCTTGTCGTGAAAAAGTTATTAGACCAGGGTTGCACTTGGCGGGTGTATTGCTGGGGACCCAAGGACGTGCAGTGTCGGATTTGGTGCAATTTGGACATGCGACACGTTCAATATTAATAAACTTTGAATAAACAAGCGGACGGCGCTCTGTGCAACAGCGGGGCTCAAAGCAAGCGACTGATAGCCTACGCCTATTGTGTGTTTTTTTTGGGTGAACCAGAGTGTATTTCACCGGTGTTTCTGACAGCGAGAAGCCGCGACTTGGGTGTGTTTTTTAAAAAAAAAAACCATTTAAATAATTAAATTATTAATATCATAAACGCGCGACGACTAGTCGACTAATGGCTTGAACTAACGACTACTAGTCGACTAGGAAAATCTTTGGTCGGGGGCAGCCCTAGTATAAAGCACCACAGACTGGCCAGGTTGGTAAACATGAGCGTGCTGTGTGCAGTTTACTGACCTCACCTTACAGGATTTCTGGGTATTGAAGTTCATATTTTTGCTGCCATTTGGAGCCGCCAACGTGCAAAGTTGCCCAGTACAGCTTTAAAAAACCCTGACAAAACAGGCTACCTGATCCATCTTGGTAATGCTGTCCTGGTGGGAGCTGGAACTGGAGTGCACTCTGAGATCCAGGGGCTCCAGGAGTGTAAAGGTCCAGTTGAGGTCCAGGTGGCTGAGGTCTCGGCAGTGGACGTTATCCAGCAGGTGGCTGAGCAGCTCGCCCCACTTGTTGCAGCGATCCCCTAGGTCGAAGCTGGCCTTCATGGTGAGCAGGCTGGCCCGGCGGGAGACGAGGTGGTGGGTGTAATGGTGGACCCAGGCTTTCCATCGCTCGAACTCCCGGTTGGAAACGAGCAGCCCCTCCTGACCTAGATGGAAGACGCCGCGGCGGGAATAGTCGGCCACCCGCCACAGCTTCCACGAGCGGACGAGGCAGCTCCAACTAGAGCAAACCAGGGCGCAGCTGCACTTGTCCACCTCATTCAGGAAGGACAGGACATGCAGCTGGCACTCCACTGGCAGGAAGTTGAAAGGGAAGAAGTCGTCCACTGCTTTCCTGCGGCTGCTTACAGGAACCAGGGGCCTCTTCCGTGGTGACATGATCAGAGATGGGCAAATAATGTTGGTGGTCATTGGTGGAGGTCAGATTCTCCACCGGGAAGTCTTGTGGTCTGGCTTTGCCATAAATATCTCTGGCCTGGTGGAGTCTTGGGTTAGAAAGAAGAAAAAAAAGAGATGGAAAATGTGTCTATAATGTAGACTTAAGGACTATACCGACTTTGGGGAAGTTGGCCCATTGGTCAATTTACCCTTTATGTGACGAGGATTGCCAAAAAAAAAAAACGCCACCAATTATGGATTACTAAAAGGCAGAGGTGGGGACTCGACTTGAGTCACATGACTTGGACTTGAGTCGGACTGGAATCACAATTTTAATTGCTTGAGACTTGATGCATGAAGAGAATACTTGAGAGTTGACTTCACTTGGGTTCTGGTGACTTGGGACTTGACTCTAAAGTCTTGACAAAAGATCTTGTGTTTATGTAAATGACTTAGATTGAAAGTGATGGGATTTGTTCCAGCAGACGACTGAATTTAAATTCTGTTTTCTGAATTTGTATGGAATGATTGAATTTATTGAAGTTGAAACTGATTATAGAAATCAAACTCATGATGCTCTTACCAAGTTCTTGTCCTATTAAAACCATATTGCATTGAAAAGTTTTTTGTTTTCTTTAATATATTAAATTGATACTGGATTGATTTGTTCTGACTTGACTGGTGTTCTACATTTAGACTTGGGACTTGACCTGGGACTCGAGCAAAGTTGACTTGATCACATCTCTGCTAAAAGGTCAATCTTCTTACGTCAGACAAAGCAAGTTAAAGCACTTAACGTACTGTATGCTAATGTTAGATATCTACCAGAGACACAAGAGATGATTTTGGTGGTACTCCTAACATGTAAAAGATATGATGAAAAACCAGCTAATTTCCCCAAAAGTCGATGTAGTCCTTCAACACATCCTGCTGGACAACACAAAGTATGTTATGTGTGTATATACAGTATACACGTCTCTTCACTTTTACCAAGACATTCTAATAAAGTCGCGAAGTGATACAGGTGGTTAGCCAACACATCAGTTTACAAACGTAGGTCCTTTGATCTGACATTCTGTTTTGTTGGTGACAGTTAGCTGACTGTAAGCTTGTGTCAAAATAATGGATGCAGGTCTCTTAGCTGCTAGCTACATTATCTGGACTAGCTGATTGTGTTACGCCATTGTTCAGAGATAAGAAACGTATCGTTACCTTTTGGTCGAACAAGCTGACGTCCCGTCGCTAGTTAAAAAACTAACCTAATGCTACTAGGTAGCACAGAGAGGAGACACGGCAGCTTAAAATTAAAATGAATTTCTTTGTATTATTGTGAATTTAACACACTCAGCTTTATATAAAAACGTACTAAAACATATAGTCACTTAGACAAAACCAAAGTACAAAATGAAAAGTGGATATATAATCTAGCAGCTAGGCCAGCTAGCTAGCTAACAGCTGAGCTCTGTTGTTGTTTTTGTTTGGGCTCGCTGATGATGGCGTCATCAACATGCGCTGTACCGCACGTTTTGTAGTCCGACGTAACACCGCCGGGCGGAGTTTCGTCGTTTCCAAAATGAGCGTTTCTGGATGTATTTTTTCTTTTTTAGAATAATGGTTCATACGGCGATGCAAATCATAAACTGCATTGCAAATCAAAACATACGCCATAAGACATGACGCTGCCTCAAAAATATGATTTGAAGTGGATATTGCAATAGTGAAGAAGCGTCAGTGCCCCCTGCTGGTTGCATTTAAAACTCCAAGACAAAACACTGAGACGACAATAAGACGACGTTGGAGTTTACCAACTAGTACCATAATGATGCTGCTGCTCATGATGATGATGATGATGATTATTATTATTATTATTATTATTATTATTGGTAGAAGTAATGGCAGTAGCAGTAGTAATGATATATATCCTAGGTGACTAGTAGTGGAAATATCTAACGAGACAGATTTACGTATATAATGTAAATTAACATATTTTCTTCATATTCCTATTGTCTCTCTCATTTGTATGTATTGAATATATGTCGATATTTTTTAAAACATTCACTTATGCTATATGTTTCACATTTTTGGCATATGTTCATATTATGCATATTTTCATTCAAAATTTCTTTGTCTCAGTATCTATTGCTGTATTTTGAACGCCCTCATAATAGTGTAATTTTATATATATATACATATATATATATGTATATATATATTCATTTCCACTTCATATGTTCCTGACACTATGGAATTGCCCGATGCATCATGTTAAATACCCCGATTTGTATCTGAATCATTTTCTATCTTTTCTACTTTGACTGAAATGAATAGCAGCGTATCAGATTTCACAAGTAGGTGGCGCTGTCTGCATATCAATGCCATAGACAGGTTATGTGAAAGTAGGCTTGTAACCGCTTGTAACACTTCGAGAACAAAACAGTTATCACAGTCAGGGCGTCAATTGCATCTAATATCATTTGCCACCGAAAACTACGAATCCCACTTATATAAATTTAGTCAGTGTGATAAATTATTAGATGTATGTCACCAAACTATCATCTTAGAGGGAACTTTGCCCATGAATGCTCCTCTGGTGTGATTTATTTTCAGAGATATGACTTCCAAATAGACTTTATTATTATAATCATATAGTTATAATGATATTATAATGATATAAGGACTCCCTTAAGATTGAAGTCATCGTATATCGCCCATGAAATATCACATCGGGGAGTAGAGTCTCACCCGAGGCTGTATTGTGACACAGAGTGACTTTTGAGAAAAAAGAAAACGTCATATACACTCTGGATAGGCCACTGACAGTAACTGACCGAAAATAACCTACAAATGACAAGTATGAAAAAAATCATGTCCCTCAGGCTCCCTTTTTTTTTTTTTTTTTTTTTTGGCTGAATGTGCGAAGCCAGCCAAGCTTATAAAGACATTTTATAATGACCAGATTGAAATAGAATAGAATAGAATAGAATAGAATTGACTAGACTAGAATAGCATAGAATAGAATAGAATAGAATAGGAAAAGCTCATATTTTCCTTGAAACAACAGAATTTGATGTAGGCTTGCCCACCATTACCCTCTAATAAATAGCCTAGCTATGTTCTGCCGTAGAATAGAATAGAATAGAATAGAATAGAATAGAATAGAATAGAAGCCGTCCTCTATGGATTTTCTGGCCAAGCCTAGGTGACGGAATGTGAGGGTAGAAATGTGCCAGATGTTTATGCTGCCTTCACTGACTCCTCGGATAATCCTGCTTCTGATATTCAGAAGTTATAGATACGACTTGTCCCGCAATCAACTGGCTTTGGTCAGAAAATAACAAAATGGACACGGTTTCGTTTATAAATCAGTTTAGATAGTAGCTCTGATATATGCATTTATTAATCAGAAGACAATTTATAAAGCAACAGTTTTGCTGCAGCAGCGGTATGAAGAGGAGAAAATGCACGTCAGACTTGTAATTCATTCTTTAATTAATTTCTCAAAAACAACATGCGTGACAAGTCGCACAAAGACTGAAAATACAAACATACAACAATAATTAATATTTCATAGAAACAACATAAAATACATCACTTCTACTAGTAATTGTTGACACAACTTTTATGGTCTAACCCTAACCCTAACCCTCTAAACATCACATCTCGGCAACTCAGGTATCAGGAAAAATTCCCACTTCATACATTGGAGAATTCTTTTGACAAAATTTCACATGCATAAATGTAAATACACCAACAGCAAATTGTTTTTGCCAAAGAATGTGAGCAGTGCACTGTCATTATTAATACCTCAAACAATGACAATGCTGTGAAAACTGTAAACATTTGTAATCTACAAAATGTTTGTATAATAAATATACACATACTCTACCATAGATATTTAAATAAGATCATCTAAGGTTTCTAGCCCTATTTTTTTTTAACCTCCTGTTGCCTTTCCTTTTTGTGTGGATTTGTTTTTTTTCTATATACTTGATGTATAGCCTACTTGTGCCAACACTACTACTACTACTACTACTACTACTACTACTACTACTACTAATAATAATAATAATAATAATAACTTAATAATAATAATTAACGCTTTCCCAGTTTTATATACCACTTTGTTTTTTTATTTATGTGTAGCTGAAATAGAAATCCCTATATTTTCCACAGCACATGAAGGCGGCATCAGGTTTGTTTCGGTTCCTGCTGGGCTGTGTCTGGGCCAGCCAATGGGGAGAGAGAAAGGGTGCGGACGTGTGACGTGATATCGACCCGACCCCCCCTAACCCCACCCCGCCCATCCTCTCCGTAAATCGGCGCGTCGCTCTTATTTTATTCATTCGCTGCCAGTGAACGGTCCTCCCTCTAGCTTGTCTACGTTATCTCTCAGTACAGAGCGCGTTCTCACCTTCGAACAATAAAAAAAGAAAAAAAAGAGTAGAAAAATCGTATCACTGTGTTCTTCATAAACCCGGTTGACGTCCAAGAACCAGAATAAATCCTGCTTCGACACAAACCGGAAGATACACAGCACCTTAATCACTCAAAGGGGGCATTTCACTCGATTTCTTTCCAAAATGAAAACCAAATTCATCAACGGGGTTTCTTCGTCTCCCTCCATGTCGCTGGGGCTGCTGGTCACCGAGAACGCCTTGCAGGTCCAGCCCAACACCGAGGAGGACTGCAAGGACCTGACCCGCCCCGACCAGCCCGACCTGGACACCAAGCGAAAGGCCTATCTGTGGTGCAGGGAGTTCCTGCACGGCGCCTGGAAGACGGTGTCCGAGGACCACTTCCACATCACCATCATAAGGTACAGGCTCGTGCTCATCGTACTGTCATGAGACGTTGAAGGGGATCTGCTTGCTAGGCCTCATGTGGTGTGGGGTGCTATATGCAGATATTAACCCCACAGTATGGTCTAGGTGTTCTTATTTATATGTTGTCTATCCAGTTTCATGTATTTCACGGTCAAAAATGTCAGAAAATGTGGTCTTTAAGAAGCAGAATCTCCCAGGAGACGTGTTTTTACATTGGGTTGCTGCTGTTATTATTCTTCTTCTCCACCCTACTGGATAAACAGCACAAAGTGTACATATAGGCCTAGGTAAAGCTACCATACCTGTACTTCTGTGAGGGAATAGGGGAATCATGGGCGTCAGCTGGGTTTGGCAAGATGCGGCAGTAGCCATACATCAAGCCTAAGTGAGTCCCCATCAGATTTTGTAGTTTTTCGCATCATATTAAATGGCAAAGATCAAGCGAAAATCCCCAGAATTCATGACAGCAAAGTCTGACTGCAGAATAATGTTCATTTCTAAGCCACAAATCTTTCTAGCAATGGCATTGGTTTGAAACCGCAATGTAAAAATGTCATTACAAAGTGTAAATAATATAATTTGGATGGAGAGCTTGTGAAGCTGTGATGGTCAAGCCGTCACATTTGTGATTACTACAGCAGAATAAAATGCAGCTAATATTCGCGATTCATTTTTCTGCCCCACGATACGCATTGTCACAGCGATATATTGAATTTAAATATATCGTTCCATCCTTAATCATTGGAACATTTAGGATCAATGCTCCCTCTAAATTGATAGTTTGAGGACCTAGACTTATCACATTGACCAAATATTATCTCATCAGTCCCAAAATCTAACAAATATCAATCTTGTTTTGCTGACAAATTATATTAGATGTAGCGACTTCGCCATACCTCAGAGTTTTTAGTGGACCGACGCGCCTGTTAAAGGAATGATTCCGTCTCATATCTCTTTCTGGCCTTTGCAGGGGTGGTCTGAGCAACAAGCTCTTCCTGTGCAGCCTCCCCGACAGCCTGGACAGTGTTGGGGATGAACCCAGGAGCGTCCTGCTGCGCCTCTATGGGGCCATCCTACAGGTGGGACGCAAATCTCTCGACACTACACCATAACAAACAGAGGCCGCACCACTATACACACACCGAAAAGTCACGAGTCAAGCAAACGCCTCTAGGCTGTGTTGTCATGTCCGGAAAGCAAATTTCCCCCTTGCTAAAGCAATGTGTAAGCAAGTATATTGAAGTGCTTAGTCAGTATTAAGATTCAGCAGCTTTTAATGGAGGAAACAGTGCTGCAGGAATCTAAAAATCAAACATTGATTGTCCTGTTAACTAAATCTATGACGATGTTTGGAATGTCCACCATATCACAATGATGAGTCATGTATCTGGGGTGAAAGTTCACTTTAGTATGCAACAACAAAAAACAAACAAATGTAACTGTGATGTGACAGTGCCACCACCACAGATTGTTGTGTGTGTGCGTGAGTGTTGTGTGCGTGCAGATCATATGCTTATGTGAGTGTATGCCTGCATGTATTGCCTTTACGTGTGTGTGCGTGTGTATGCGTGCGCGCATGTTCGCCATTGTTGTGCGCGGTGATGTACCCCCATGGCTGTACATGCATGTGTTCTTTGCCGTAGGCTTCCCAAAGGAGCGTGCCTTGAGCACTCTTGTTCCCAGGTGAACCCACCAAACAAACACGGTACAGTATGAGATCTCTGAAATCTCAGCCTACTACAAAGACGTAAACACACACTCATGTAGCAGAACCCCCGGCCGTCCCGCTGGGAAGACACAGTATGGAGGGGGGAGAAAAAAAAAGTGCTATAACACCTCTCCTGTCTGTCTGTTTTTTCTCTGTCTAAATCCTTGGCTTGTGATTCTTCCGAGAGTCCGAGAACGAAATGTGCAGGAATTCTGCTCGCTCAGCTGGAAACGCCAAAACAACAACCCGAAACAGTCATTGCGTCCGCGCCGTTCGGCTTCTTGTTGCTCCACAGTGTGCACATAAGAGGGGAGATAATGTATTTTTGTGTGCATAGTTAACACCCAGTGATAGAAGCGTTTTTATCTCCCAAGATGACGTGGCTCGTGTGTCCAGAGTTCATGATCCCAGCCACCCAGGGCCAGACGCATTCGGCATTGTAGCTAATGTAACCGAACTGCTCCAAAGGTAGCAGCTTTAGTCACCGTCCGAAACCGCAGCGGATTGATTTCACTCTCACAAAATATCGAAGGACTTCAAAACATTTTCACAAGACTTGCGAAAACAACACATTCTAATCGTCCGATAGCAAGAATGCTGGCATTTCAGTTTGAGCCGTTTTTTTTAGCATGTACTGTCTGTTTGTCCCACTGTGAAGCAGAGGTGGGGGCTCAAGTCACATGACTTGGACTCAAGCCAGACTCAAGTCACAATTTTAACTGCTTGAGACTTGACTTGGTTCTGGTGACTTGGGACTTGAATTTGACTTGTTCTTTGATGACTTGAAAAGGTTTCTAAAGTCTTGACAAAAGATCTTGTGTTTGTGTAAATGATTTAGATTTAAAGTGATGAGATTTGTTCCAGCAGACGACTGAATTTAGATTCTGTTTTCTGAAATCTAATGGAATGATTGAGTTTATTGAAGCTGAAACTGATTATAGAAATCCTGGTTCAAACCATATTGCATTGAAAAGTCCTTGATATTTAGTTTTCTTTAAGATATTAAATTGATACTGGACTCTTGACTTGGTGTTCTACATTTAGACTTGAGACTTGACATTAATGACATGGACTTGACTTTGACTTGACTTAGTAATCTACATTTAGACTTGGGACTTGACTTGACTTGGTAATCTACATTTAGACTTGGGACTTGACTTGACTTGGTAATCTACATTTAGACTTGGGACTTGACTTGAGACTTGACATTAATGACATGGACTTGACATGAACTTGACTTGGTAATCTACATTTAGACTTGAGTCTTGACTTGAGACTTGTGCCTCAAGACTTGAGACTGACTTGGGACTTGAGCAAAGTCGACTTGGTCACACCTCTGCTGTGAAGTGATAAACAAGAGTAAGAAAATCCCCAAAAAGCCAAAACAAAGACCCAAATATGGGCAGTCTATTATTCTCGACCCTAGGTCGGTCCACCGGATCGGTTAACGCTTACCCCATTCTTTGCCTTTTAAAAATTGTCATTTGCGGCCATTAAGTGATTCATTTTCATGTACGCATTAACCGCCGGTCTAATGTGTCCTACATTAAGTATTAACTGAAGTCTGTGTAATTGCTAATGGATGTATAACTCGGTTAGCTTTTATTGCTAGGGATGTCTGAGAGAGCAAAAGCACTGTGTCCTTCACCAAGGTAACTGCAGCCATCTCCGTCAGGCCAGAGCAGCCGCGCAGGAATTAATGATGTCTAATCAAAAAGCTAATATGATTAAGGAAGCTAGAGATGGTTATTGTCAAAGGGAGTTTGTCCTCAGTGACTAATGATTAAACGAACCCTAAAACATGCTGGAGACAATGTTTCTCAGCAATGAAGATATGCGAGTAGCGAGTTGGATAGTGAGCAGATGCACCAAATACATACGTTCGTCTTTTTTCCCTGCTAAAATATGTACACCTGATGAACCGCTAACGAGAGGAGTATAAATAGCCTCAAGCCCGCTTTGCCTCACCCATCTGTAAAAAAAAAGAAAAAAAAAAAGAGTTTCAAGTTTGAATTTTGAGCTGTGCAATGTCTCATAGACATCCTGAGGATAGGAAATATGTTTATCTCTCTCCTCCTCAGAAATAATACCTGCTATCTCTGCACTATCTGCCTTTTTTTCTCTGCTCTTCCCTCTCTTTCTGACTGTTGCGTCATGCAGGTAGTCGGGGGGCCTCTGCACTGTCATGTCCTAAAGACTTGGTGTGTGTTTGAACTCATACTGTACTGTCTGCACAGCGGGCATGGTTAGGTTTGTGATGTAACGGTCTTGGACGACTTCACGTGTATTCATGGATAGTTCTTTCCTTTTTCTTTTGTTGATAGATGTCCTGTAATAAAGGGGATTCCCGACAGTCAAACAAAGAAAATCACTTCCAAGTAAGTAACTGATGGGGCCACCGTGTGTTTCTCTGCACCAGATCCACCCAGCTGTTTCAGTCCACACAACACTCACCATCTCATGTTTCAGGTGCCCCCGATGTCTGAAAATGTTCTTTTTTTCCCCTTCACTAATAAGTCTCTTGTTTCTCATGTTGAGCTCTCTGTCCATATGGTTTTCATTATGATCTGGCCAAGTCGTGTGAACTCCTGAGGCAGCAGTCACTTCAGGGGAATCGCTGGGATTGGCTGAACCTTCATCCCCATCTGGGGTTTTGAACTCCAGTTCAGAATTGATTTAACGCCTGTCTCCACCTTCCAACTTCTGCCACAGCGGAATTGTGTAATGATTGAGTTGGGAAATACTACAGTCATTTATATAATTCAGTGGAGGTAGCTAATTCAGCAAACAAACCTGACTAAAGTACTCTGATTCTGATAAAATGAGCCTGTCTGGCTGACTTGAACCCATCTGAATTGTCCAAAATGGGGAAATCTTGGAGACAGGCTTGTTCAAAAGCATCAAAATGATCTGAAAAAGATCTGTGAACCAATTCGAAGCAACGCCTGAAGTGTTTATTCATGTTTAATATGTTCAGAGAGTCACTGTAAACCTCACACCCAGTGACTTAGAAATCCCTTTACCCTCCATCCCATCATGTGATCACGACCCTTTACCCCGTACAATGCGAGGGTGACTCACCGATCCCCGTCATGTGACCGAGGTGAGGTCATCACTCAGCTATTGTTATCATTCTGGCACTCAAGCATGACGTTAGTCCAGAGCACTGACTTGGCATCAGCTTCCGTTCCCTAAATCCAACAGTTTATCTAGTAGTGAGGGTAGTGCAGAACTGATCCCATGCCTGTCTTAGGGTAACCTGGCCTCAATCCACCTCCTTAAACAATGATGTCTGGTCATGGTAAATCCTATTTGGAACTAATCCCTCAATTTAACGTGACATTGACCTGACTGTCTGCTGTCCACTGTTTCACTTCAGTTTTAACAGTACCTGTTTGCAGCCTATACAGGTGTCCTTATCACATTTGTCCTTAGAAATGGGTTCACTTCTGAGGATGGATGAGTGGAACAAGGGCATCAGACCGGTTCCGTTTGGTTCAGAAGTCGAATGTGGCATGTGGCAAGACAGTCTAATATAATCTACCCCTTATGGGCTTATTGACACACATAACAGAATAGATAAGTATTGAGGACAAAGCAGCAGCAGCAGCTGGCGGGCAGTTCACGGTGCACCTGCTGCATCATTCCAAGGCCAGTCACTAAATATCTCAGAACAGCAATGGTGATATGAGACTCAAAAAGATGCAATGTGGTCACAGATCCTAGATCAGCCCTCGGATTGGTACTCTCTGCTATTCTTGTTTTGATGGTGCTATGTGTAGCATTTTTAAACATCAATATATCATTGTAAAATTAATAGTGCTACCTTGGTACAATAACCGTAAACAAATGAGAACATGGTGGAGACGATTGGTAGCCTCTGAGTGGTATTGTTAGAGCTAGTGTTTCTCAAAATGAAGACTACATTTCCCATAAACCCCATTGCTTCCTGTACCCCCTCCCCCTCCCTGAAGAGGATCACTCCTTTCACCATGTGACATTGGCAGAAACTCACAGAAAACTAATAGAAAACTTTAGCTCCGTGGAACCTCAAATAGGATACTCTTCTTCCTCTAAAAGAGGAAGTATCTGTTTCCTGTGAAAAAACGTTGCATTAGAGGAAGCAGGTGCCTATTAGGAATGTTGAAACTCTTCTGTGTCTGAATGGTGAGCTGGTTCCACAGCTATTACTTGTTGATAATTAACTTTTAAATGGCTGGAAGACTTGGTCTGGGAGAGTGAGCCAAATCAAACAAACCGCCAAACGAACCCTGGTATTTAAAGTAGGTCGTCGGAAATGAAACCGGGGGGGGGGGGGGGGGGGTTAGTGGAGGACTGCCAGTCAATATGTGCATGGGATGCTGTCACAGTCTGCATACAGTAACTCAAGGTGATGACTGGCACAGTCTATTCATCTAACTCATCTAGAACTGCCATTGTCTATGACCAGAGTATACATAATGGAGCTTAGTGTAACATCTAATGCCCAAAAGAGAAGTCTAGGACAGGAGTAGAATTGTTTTTAGCTTTTCAATTTATTTTCAACATTATGCCAATGAATTGCAGTTGAGAAGTAGCCATGTGGCTAACTCTGGCACATTCACAGGCCCACTGAACGTTGTCCCTGTAAAAGTAAACGTAATTGAGTAACACTATTGGCATGCACCCAATTTATCAATGCTGCGAAGGCTGAATTGAAAGTGCCACGCTCCACGAAAGCACAGTCAACATTGTTATCGCTGGCACAGTTCTGAACCGAGATAACAGGTTACCGCACTGCCACTGGTATATTCTGCAACATCTGTCTTCAAGCCCCCAGACTACACCGCGTTTGTTAAGATTAGCACTATAATAGAGATCATGTAGCAGCAGAATCCCTGCCTTGATACTTTGCTCTGATCCTTTATCGTCGACTTGGCACATCTGATATGTAGGTTAGTTTATGCTTCCATAGGCTCTGAATGTAGGTTAGTCCACAGTTGCACTTTCTGTGCCAGTGCAATTACCGTAATAAAGATGACGTACTCGCTGACTCGCGTCAATATTATTAAAGGCGTGATGCATCCTATAAGCTGGTCACCCCATGGGGTTTTGTATCTACTCTCTGCTTCGCACACAGGCCTGCAGTCTGGCAGTATGTGTGTCAAGATGATTACGGTAATGGGGATCACTCATAGTGGGGATTTGAAACAGCATGTGATCAGCACTCTGCAGATAAAGTATTACATAACATGGGTGTGTATTCTCTGAGCATATACCACATGAATTAAACGGGATGTGCCGCAGAGGTCGACTTCTCATATGCTCAACATGTTCATGCTCTTTATATATTTTTTGCACTTTGCCCTTGTATTTTAAATGTTTCTAGTGCATAGTTAGATAGTGATATATGACTCTGCTGTGTGGTTATTTGCCTTAATTTTTTCCTTAAATAAAAATGTAACTTGACTTGATTCAGATGATTAATCTACTGGATAGATCTTTATGTATGTTAATCTGGTGAGGCACACATAATCCTGAAACTGGTGACTCCTGCAGGCAAAGATGTGCTCATTGATTTCCTGGACAAGTTCAAGGTGTTCAAGTTCAAAATGGAATGTGAAACTGGAATTTGATCTCAAATGACGAAGCCTTCATTCTCAGTAGTGTGTCAATACAGTGTAAAGTTGTTCCTTACTATGTTTCACAAATGCTGCCGTTGCATTTCGGTGCACCTTGCTGGTCGACTGCTGTTTCAACTGTGAGCGTTTTGTGACAGTCCATTTACTGGTGATAGATGGTGCCTCCAAATAATTAAGAAGTTTGGTGACCTGCCTGGAGAAAAAAAAGGTCAAATAAAAAAAATACCAGTCTATAATATCTCCTAAGGCGAGAGATCCATATTGAGTTTCTCTGTAGGTGGCGCAGTATAGTTTATTTTTCAGAAATATGCTCATAGCACGTTTCCGAATAACGTGCAGCATCTAGGAGGCCACAAGCCGGGCAGTATTGTTTCCTTTGAGCTGGCTTCCTGCTGGACGGCTCGCATGAAGCGCATTCCCTGGCTCATAGCCAAAGAGTCCAGATCCAACTCTCTCTCCAACAATCTATCTGAGTGTTATTTACTCTAGTTAAGGTAGGAATATGGCCTACAGTAACGTATGCCTAGGTTACTGGAGCGCAATGTTTTTTTATCACAGCTATTTAGACAGCTATGTATTCCACACTAGAGTAATTTAGAGCCGGACGATATCTAGAGCAGAATTCTCTCTCTCTCTCTCTCTCTCTCTCTATATATATATAATATAATGCGGTAATGCGCAGATTGCAGCATTACCTGGAAAGGTAACTAAGTGAAATATTAAGACTCTGTTGCTGGGTTGTAGACCTGTAGAAGCATTCAGAATTTTTGAATCCAAATACTTGCAGGACTTGGAAAATGCCCTTAATTTGAAGTTTGTCTGACTAGTAAGCTAATTTAAGAATCATCTGTTTGATAACCTTAAACGATATGGACTTGAATCTCATAATGATCGTCACCTGACTGCCATTTAATTAATATGACAGCTTAGGTGTATAAATTTGTCAGGACTAGAGTTAATTCACTTTCAATTCAATTAATTCAGGAAGTAGATGGAAATTCAATCACTGAAAGTCTTTTGCTGCGAAATAGGTTCTTAAAACCAGTCAATGAAGAAATGATTGAGGATGAAGGCTCTGTCGTTTCAATTTATATTTTCAGTAGAGCACACACTGAAAGGGAACAACAGTGCATTTGTGGCGATCATATACAGATCTAATTAATGAACCTTAACACAGATAGAGCATAGTCTATCTAGCCATATATAGCTTTTGGCCTGTGTTCTGTCAAAGATAATCCCTCCTGCCACATTACATGTCAATCTCACTTTTTCCCGTTGTGAGAGACTGTTTTTTTCCAGTTGTGCGAACATTTCTCCAAGGCAGAAATAATCTCATTGGCTGAGTTAAACTTCAATGGGCGGAGCAAAAGAACCACAGTTTTCCAGAACTCAAGTTAGCTAACTGGCAAACTTGAATGGCAAAGAAGAAATTCTGGTCAAAATATATGAATAAAATATAAATGGCAAAGACAAAGATCAGCAGGCTAGGTTGCTAGCTAACCTAGATAGTTATAAGTGTGTTTGGCTAGTTTGAACTTGGAAACTAGCTAGTTAACCTAGATAACTTAGTTTGGCTAGATTGCATTTTTTTCCAGTTAGTAGCAACAGCGCTGTGGTTCTTTAGCTCCGCCCACTGAGGTTTAACTCAACCAATGAGATTATTTCTCCCTCCAGAAGAAATATTTGTAGAACTAAAACTCCAATGTGCGTTTCGGTTGCCCACAGAATAAGCCTGCTATATAATGAGTCGCGGACCTGTTGGCCTCATTAGCCTTGTTCCGCTAATTAGTTCACGATCCCAGTCCTCTCTGCTAATGACCTCCAGCCCATTTGGTACGAAGCCCAGTCCTCTGTCTTCCCAACACAACAGAACCAAGTAAAATCAAGCTAGTATAGAAATCAGTAGAGCTGTAGAGTAACTTTTCCGCCAGGCTCCTGGTCACACGATTGTGTCGGTGGGAGAGAGGGTTTAATTTTCCCCAGTAACCTTGGGCCCCTGTTGAGCTCTAGGCTTTGTCCATGTATGTATGTGTGTGTCCCACTCTAAGATAAAGGGAGAAATACAAAGCTGTCTTCTCCGCTTCGGCAGCTACAACAGTGACTGGTGCGCTCAGTGGGCCAACTTGGCCCGGAGTTTACAATCCACCTCTTGTCTTGTCCTCACCGCTCCCGACGGGCGAACCCAACTAACCCTAACCACAGCATTTCTCCTTGTTCTTCCTCCTTCACCCTTCCCCCCTTGTCTGGGTTTCCACTTAGAATGAATGTGGCTGACAAAGAGAATGTCTTCATCCGTGGCTGTCAATCCAAATCTCACTCCCACCTTCCATGTTTTCAGACATCGCTACCAGTAAAACCTTTTTTGTCTCATTTCTCATGCTGTTCCCATTGCAGTTTACAGCACTGGTGGTGGACTGCAGATGTAAATGTTGTTGTACTGTGAAGGTTTTTAACTCTGTGCGTGTGTGTGTGTGTGTGTGTTTTCAGGGGGCAGAGGCCATGGTGCTGGAGAGTGTGATGTTTGCCATCTTGGCGGAGAGGGAGTTAGGACCTAAACTTTATGGCATTTTCCCTCAGGGCCGACTGGAGCAGTATGTCCCTGTAAGTGACCATGTTGTTTTTCTAGCTGCTGTTTGTGTCTACATGTGTATGTGTTTGTGAATGTTTACTTGTATTATTACATTTGATCAATATACACTACCAGGCAAAAGTTTGGACACACCACATTTTTCTTTATTTTTACTATTTTCCACATTGTAGAATAATAGTAAAGACATCAAAACTATGAAATAACACAAATGGAATTATGCAGCGACCAAAAACATATTAAACAAATCAAAATCTTATATTTTAGATTCTTTAAAGTAGCCGCCCTTTGCTTTGATGGAAAGGCAAAGGCTTTGGAAAGAAATTCATACATAGGCATCAACTTCACTATTTATATTTGTCTAAGAAACACATTTCAAGCATTTGAGCAGAAGCCTTTAGATCAAAATGGCTTTAAGAGAATGAAAAACGTAGTACATTCAATCAGGTGAGTCCAAACCTTTGACTTGTAGTGTGTATATGAACTGAATTTAAGATTGGAGGACTTTTTAGCTCGTCCTCGCTATGAAAAAAGGCTCATTTTAAGGTTAGGAGTTAGCCTTAGGGTTAGAATTAGGGTTAAGGTAAGGTTAGGGCAAAGGTTAAGGTTGGGCATGTAGCGGCAAGGGTTAAAGTTTAGCATCAGGCGCTTGGGAACAAATGATACAGTGCAATTTGTGTGCACGATGTTCTGTTCAATGATGCACGATTGATTGATGTTCAGAGGAAATTAATAAACCATAAAACATCTGCTCTCCTGTAGCGAAACAGTAATGTGTTACGCAATTCATTTTACACACAGAAGATAAGAACATTATCTGGCTATTTGGATATAACAGGACTCAGTCAGAATGGAATGTCTCTCGTAGCAGTTAAACTGGTTTTTAAGCCCGTCCATTTTTTTAAACCCAGAGATCTTTGTTTTTTTTAAAATGCGGAATGAGTTTTGTTTTTAATACAAAAGGTTCTGAACATATTATTTTGACCTGAGCTGACTACATGTAAGCTAACAGCATTAAACTGTGAGTGTATTCCAGAAGGCAAGCAAATTCATATTAGCTCATTTGAACATGGACATATACAGTATACAGTACATGTATTATTTAGAAATTGTTTATGGAGGAGGTGATCAGATATATTTGCAGGGTCTTAATCAGAACATCATCCTAGACCAGTTTCAAAAGACTCGAAAACAAACTCCTTTAATTTAGGAGTTCATAAACTTCTTCAGCTTTTTACCCAAATTTAAGCAATTCAGTCTGTTCTCAGAAACTAGGCTCATTAAAACATGTACTCTTGTTATGTGGGGATGGGATGCTCTTCTCTGTTGCAGCCCCACTTTGTGATTTAGGCTTATAAGCCGGGTGTATTTTTACATAAAAATCTTGCCTAGTGCAGCTTTAAAAAAATACAATCTCATAGAAATCAGTGGTTCTGAATGAAACAAATCACCTGTTCTATTAATCTGTTAAAACGACAGAGCCGTAAACTGGACACCTGCGAGTTAAGTGACCTCAGCATCTCAGCGGAGGTCGCAGAGAAGATGGCCAAGTTTCATGGTATGAGGATGCCCTTCAATAAGGAACCAAAATGGCTGTTTGGAACCATGGACAAGTAAGTCTTTTAAACTTTTTCTTTTTGTTTCCTTTCTTCTTCTTCTTCTTCTTCTTCTTCTTCTTCTTCTTCTAATTTTCTAGAAAAGTAAAGAGAAAGAAAAGAGAAAATACTATATACACACAATCTGTAATTAATTCTTATGGCAGACGGTAAGAAAGACCTTCTGAAACATTCGGTGGAGCATGGAGGCAAGATGAGGCGTTCACTGGCTGCCAGGTTAATAACTTAAGGCCTTCTATCAGTATTTGAATCCTCAGTTAACACATAATGGCAATGTTTACTTGTTATTGTCAAATAAAGAGGTCGAGGTTACCCCATCATAATCCATTTCCGTTTAAATTGCGTTAAAGTCTATATTGTTGGATGTTTACAAGGCTTACATTGCACAATGTCTGTCAACAGGCTGTGATAAAGTTCCTGGTCCCCTTCCTCTGACCTTCCCTGTAGGAACCCAAACACTAGTTTACAAGTGGCCTGTGTCCGGTTTGCAAGATTACCAATGTTAGTCAATTGTCTGGCTTGACATTTTTATTGGAGAGTTTTGTAAAGTTTAATGTTAGAACAGGATGAAGCACAGAAACATAAAAGGTAACATTAGCTTGTCGGACCTTAGGCTGGGATTCTAGTAGTGATTTTAGTGACAGAATTTAGATAATCCAATTAGATTAGATGAAAGCTTAATGGGTTGTTAAAGCAGTAAACAATAGGTTACAGTAAAGAAAAAATAAGATTCAAGTAAGAATAGCAATAGGGCAATATCAAACCTAATAAATGACAATTACAATAGTAGAATGTAATGAATAGAGATATAATTGTCAAAAGATCTAGCTGTATACGATATATAACAAATGAGAACATGAGAATTGGAATTAAAAAGGTTTTGAACAAGGAAATCATGTATTTTTCACTGCTGTGGTATTGCGTTACATCGAGTTGAGTTAACATAGCTAGCTAGCAAGCGCTAATTAGGTAGCATTAATAAAAAATAAACACAAAAAACTCAAAGTGATTCAGAGCTCACCAAATACGATCCTTGGAGAACGGTTCCTTGGGGTCTGAAGTCACTTTCTGTTTATTTTTGACTAATGCTATTAGAGCTTGCTAGCTAGCTGTGTTAATTCATCAAATCAATATCAAAGCAGCAAAAACTACATGATTTCTCTCAAAACTTTGTACTTGGACCACTACGTAGCATTCAGAGCCTGTCACACCATCCACAACCAGAGTCAACCAAGTTGTTTGCAGTGTGAACACAGTGTTTCTCACAACTAGGACAGGAAACTATTTTGTCAACAAGAGTGGCTGGTAAATACCAAAACTCACGTGCTTTCACCATATTATTTACCATTTTATATAGGTGGTGATGATATTTTTTTTACCTGTCAAAGTGGCTGGTGCAGAAGGCAAAGTTTTGCAACCACAGCCAATTTGGTAAATGTGGTGATGGTGTTAATTTCTCACCCTGCCCACTGTACATTTCCTGAGTGCTCCTTGTCTCCATGTGATGATTTGTCCTCCAAGTCCAGTATAGCAGGAAGTTCAAGTTGACCAACAACTCTTATCTGAGAGACATGTAGGTCAGAGGAGAGATTACCTGTTTCACCTGTTTTATGACTCACAGTTACTTTTATCTCTGATATTGCTTCCGTTCCACTGATAAAACCTTCTTTGGCCATCTTGTAAATCCCGAAAACTGTGCTAATTCTATGAATCATACCATTTGCCATGACCTTGTGAATGGTGATGTATCCAAATGACGTTTGTCATAACCTTGTGATCGATGATGCATCCTGAGTTTAGTGGACTAGACCGTTTGTAAAGACCTCTTGGTTTATCAGTGTCTGTGACTGGGCCAAGAGATTTGAGTAAGCTCAAACCGCCCTATACTGTAAACTCAGCTCAGGCTATATGGTCATACTGATGTTGTCAAAATCTTTAAATGTGACATATATGATATTAATAGTGATAATGATACTACTACTACTACTGCCTCTACTGCAACTACTACTACTACTACTACTGCCGCCACTGTCACTACTACTAGTACTATTATTACTACAACTCCTACAAGTACTACTATTACTATTACTACTAGTGCTACAACTACTACTGTTATTACCACAAACACTACTACTACTACTACTACTACTACTATAATTACTACTACTATTAATATTACTACTAGTATTACAACTACCACTATTATTACTACTATTATTAATTGTAATTGTAATATATATGTATACTGTACATAGTCGAAATAATGTGCATCTAGAAGTGGAAAGACAAATTTCCATTCCCTTGTGTGATTGACAATAAAGAAATCATCTTTTTTGTCATGTCATGAGTACAAGTCCGGCCTTTATTAAGCTCTTTATTCTGCACAAAGCGCATAAACTGCCTCTCTTACTTTTATTCTTAGTGAGTCAGGATGACATTAAAGTTTCTTGAGAGCACTCTTTCCTCTCACATGCATATCAGTCAACATGATTTTGATGTATTTCAGTCACTTTGCGATATCAAATGAAGCAGAAATGTCTTAGAAATGAATCTTTGAGAGAAGTAGAGGGGTAACTGTGTGACTGTAACACTCTCACCAGGTACCTGAGCCAAGTCATGAGGTTGAACTTCACCAGAGAGTCCCACCTGCGTCGGTTCAACCGCCTGCTCAGCTACAACCTGCCTCAAGAGATGGATATGCTTAAGTATGCAAACACACACGCACGCAAATATACTGCATACAGAGTCAACAAACACTCAACACATGCATGGAAAGTTTCTACTCGTGGTGTTATGTAACCAATGTCTAGGTCCTATGATGTTGTTTACCTCAGAAAGTAGATTATCTAACAATAATAATTCCTTTCCAGTCAAGGCCTGTTTTGTGTTAGTGCCAGATCAACTGGCGAGCCAAAGGGCTGAGATCACATTCAAACAAACCACTAATTAATATCACGAGAACTGGTTATGCTAGCATTTTAAACAGTGACGGTTCATTTATGTATGGAAATGCTTGCTGTCTGTATGCGTCCAGAAAGGCAAAGAGGGTCTTGCAGCTAGTCAGCTAGTAAAGTGAGAAAAGGTTGATTTAATAATAGGCATGGGCCAATATTTGATAATACTGAATATCCGTGGTATCGAATATCGTGTGTTATGTTGCTTAGGTCATCAATTGGGCAAACTTTTAACTTATGAAGCTATAAGGATAGTAAGGATAATAATAAGGATAGTAAAGAAAAATCATAGTTGTAGTGAAAAATGTATCATTTTATTTCAAGTGGGTTCACTTTGCCACAATCAGCCCATATTCCTGGAAATGGCAGAAATTAGCAAATTACACCAAATGGCCATTGTTTTTGCTTGAATACTAAGTAATCATTATTATTATTATTATTATTATTATGAATTGCCTAGACATTTGATATAATTTAGAAGAAATAAAATAAAATAAAAAAATAAAAACCTTACTTAGTGCCCCTTTAATCATGTAAAACATGCAAACCTGGTGACGATTTCTCAGCTGCCAATCTTTCCCACTTCCACATGACCCAGACTGTCAGGTAAATGGATCAAGCCTCATGTTTGTTCCAGCTCCTCTTTTCGTTTTAAGCTGAATTAATCCAGGCCTGGCTTTGTGCTTTACCAGACACAAACCAAAACAACCACCATCTGTTACCTTTGGAGACCTTTTGCTTGCATCACCGACACATTTTTTAGTCTTTGTATATTCAGTTTTGCAGTGTTGTCACCTTGGCGAACATAGAACCTAGACATAGGTTCAGCTTCCTTGGTAATATTCAGAATATTTTGTTCATTCATATTTACAGGGATGAAGTTCTTGAGCTATAATCCAGGACACATGAAACCCCGCTGATTGAGTTCATTTTTCCTGAGCTGTAAATCTTCCTGTGTATCTGCAGGTCTCTGCTGGAGTCCACCCACTCCCCTGTCGTGTTCTGCCACAATGACTGTCAAGAAGGTAAAACAACCCCTTATGCTGTACATTTGCTTGTCACTTTAGTGACTTAAATGTCTTTTTATGTACTTTCTTTTATTTACTCCAACTGTGTGTTGTTTTCAGGCAATGTCCTACTGCTGAAGGGCCGCCAGAGCTCAGACAGACAGAAGCTGATGCTCATTGACTTTGAATACAGCAGCTACAATTACAGGTAAGTTAGCAGCATGCGGTTATTGTAACAGCTGTAACACAACTTACTACCACACCACATCTCTGATAAAGTATATTGAAGACCTTCCATATAGCTAACTCTGTTGCTAATTGTACAGTTTGTTATATTGTTAACAATTTAAGTTTTTGCATGTGATATTTCAGAGACGCGTTTTTAGCCCCATTGACTTACACTAGCATTGTTAACAAAACAATTTTTGGTTGGAGTCTGGTTCGAGGTTTTGCTCTTTGAATCAACTGAAAGGACACCAGCTTGTGATAAATCAGAGAGGCTTCTTAAAAGTCTGACCGATCCCTTTAAGTGCCAAATTTGCTCTGACCAATATCTTCAGAATTTGCGTAGGATGGGTCTGAGTGGTTTTCTTTGCACTGATTTTGGAGCATCAGCAGAGAACCAAAATCAGATGTTTTTAATTTCTCTGGAACAGCAGTGGCCAAGGAGCCGCTTTATGGCAAAATTACTTACAACAGTGATACAATGAATGCAAACTAAGCGCGTAATTTTGCCACAGTAGGGGCATACAATTCCAGGTGCATGGACAACATACTACTACATAGTCCAGCTGGCCTCTAAATCACACCCAATCATAAATCTCACACCTTTTAAAGTCACACTAGGGGCAATGTGGTACAGCGGTGCATTTTGTTTCCATTTTTGTTTCCTTTTCCTAAGACACCGTGGTTGTGTCCCGGTGGCTGGAATTAGAAGCGTCAAATGACATGTCAGTTATCACTACCAGTGCATGTGGGCCTTAATTGACCTTATTCACACGGCGGCCATATTGAACACTTGGGGTGGGAAACTCTACCCGGAAGTTTGGCATATATACAAAAGTAGCATTACTTAAACACATAAGTGAGGACAAAATACAGATAACTGTTACCAAATTAGCTAGAAACCTCGAACAACAACCAGAACGACTTTTATCAGGAAAGTTAGCTAGCTTACTAGCAAGTTAGTAAGCTACTAGCTGCTATGTAGGCTAGCAATAATGGACTAAATATATTAAAATGTAAACATATGCCTCTGGATTCTTGAGCTCCATTCATTTCAAATATGTTTTTCAGTGGGGAATCTGTGAAATGATAAATATTATATGATGTATCTTGGTACACAACAGTAGGACAGAGCTGGGCTGCACTTTGTTCTTCCAGGTAGAGTTTCCCACCCCGAGTGTTCAAAATGGCCACCATGTGAATAAGGTCAATTGTGTGAGTTTGTCGCAGGGTGTGAGGTTAGGGCAGCCCCATTATATCACCAGTAAACAGTAGGGGTATTTTTTAGCACCTTGATTATCCACATTTCCCCATTAGCTTGCATTACACGTTTGATATCATCAGAAACCCTGGAATCTCTGCTTCATTTACAAGTACAAGTGAGTTTAAAGTTGAGTTTAGTGGGTAAAAAAAAAACACAATACGCCACAAGTGTGTGAATAAAACGCCCTCTGCAGACTGCGCTAACCAGAGGCCTTGCTTACGTCAGGGGGGTTTAAATCCGCCTCGGCTGCCTCTGCTGTGTCACCCTCGCTTCGTCTTCCACATTTCATCTGCTCATCTAAGCATCCCAGCGGAGTGGACCGGTGGACCGCAGCCAGTTCTTTTTCCTCCCATCTAATCTTGGCTCTGCACTCCGGGGGAAGAAGAAGGAAGGGGGGGGGGGGGGCAAATAGCGAGCCAACTCGTGAGAGAAAGAGAGAGAGACAGAGGGAGTAACCTAGATATTGAGATAGCGAGGAAGCAAAACAAGAGGAAAAAGGCTGGAGCTTGGCTTGTGGCTGTCCTCCATCCATATTCCCTCTGGCATCTATAATTCACAACCGCCTTCCCTCTGATGAAATATTCACTGCAGCTGTTATGTAACCGTGATTTGGCAGGCCAGCGGGAGCAGACAGGATAGAAGCAATGGAAATGTTATTTATGGACAAGGTGCTCCAGTACATTGTCCATACAGTCCTGTACATTGTTCATAGTCTCTAGCCAAAGATACCAGGAATGGAATGATATAGATCGAATAGAATAGAATAGAATAGAAAAAAAATGGATGGAACCTTATTGCACAGCTAGAAATGCAAAATCGCCTCTGTTGAGTGAAAACCAGTAATTCCAGTTTTGGTGATTTTCAGGTTTCAACTTCCATTGAAGGATTACATGCTCCTCTATGGGTTGAAAAATCTACAACCTTTGGGTGTATGAAACCTTTTTAAAACCAATTAGATAAACTCAAAAATGCATCGTCATCAAGCTGAAAACAAAACTGTTTTTCTTAGTTCCTGATACAAGGTTTTCACCTGACAACAGCAAAACATTGTCTGCACTCTACTAGTCCACTGCTTTACTACCCGTACCTCTGAGTGCATGTTAGTCATTGTCTTCAAGTGTGTGTGTGTGTGTGTGTGTTTTTGTGTGTGTGTGTCTGTGAATTCCTGAGTGGCTCATTTATGGGAAACAGCGTAGTTCACACTGGCCTTGGTTCACAGTCGATTCCCCTGCAGGGCAGCTCCCCCTGACAAAGCACTCTCTCTCTCTCTCTCGCTCTCTCTCACACACACACACACACACTCTTCCAGGCCCCCTCCTTTTCCCCTCAGCCTTAGTCTCTTAGCATGTCCCCTTTAAGTCTCCTCACATGTTACACGGCAAACACATGTTCCTCTGTGTACAAATGACATACTACCCGCACACACACCCAACATGTGAACATGGGTACAGTAATGCATGTATAGGCACAGCACACACACACAAGCAAGGATGCACACATTTATACACACAGATTTTCTCTCTTTTTCTCATTGTCTGACATGAAATAGATGTGGAGACAGAGCCAGATGAGACCAGTTCATTGCATCAGTTAGGGCTCCTAGGCTACAGGCCTGGCAGGTGTGGGAGGCTTTGTGTTGGAAAGGTTTCCCAGCTACATGATAATACCGCGGGAGTCATCGTGCAAGTGTGCATTTAGAGCATTTGCATTTGCTTTGGTGCGAATCAGTTACTTTGCTGCATTTACGCATCGGTTCAATTACGTTTCACACAGCAAAATTTCATAAAAACGAACCGTAATTCATCAGCTAAAACCACGTGGGAGCAGTCATTTCCTTCATTGGTCATAAATTTGGTGCAGGACTTTCTTCCAGGGCGAAACTTGTTCTTAATCCATAATTCACAGCATGCTCATCCCATAATGCATCCTGCTTCCTGTAGTCCGGTGGGATCACTCTGAACAAAGCTGTGAGAAACCTGCGTCAACAAGGTTTCATGTTCTCATATAGACAAACAACCCAACTACTAAGTAGGACAGCACACCAGGGTTTGAAATAACAGCTCTAAACCAACTAGGTGTGAAAACACTCCCAACACACACGTGCACATACCTATAGCTATGTTTCCATTCAGGTTTTGTGCAAATTCTAACCGAATTTTTGAAAAGTTAACAAACTTAAAATGCAAATCAGGTGCGTTTCCATTAACGGCTTTAAAGTGAATAAGTAGGTTTGCGTGTGCGGGGTGAGACAAGATCACAAATCTCCCGAATAAAAAATGGAGAGAGAGGCTTTCCAAGAGTTACTTGCCATCAAAGTAATAATTATTTTGTCATGTAATCTACTGGTGGCTGTATTTTTTCCTTCCTGGCGGCGAAATTTTTGCGATACTCTGGGATTTTTTTTTTTTTATTTGGTGTTTCCATTCAGCTTATTCCCATTCGAAACTTCAGCCTTCACATAAAATGGCTTGATGGAAACATCACTAGTGTCCATGTGGAGCTTTGGGGACAGGACAGCATAGATACACACCGAGAGGCAGGGCACAGTAAAGCCTAGGTCACACCACCAGACTGTAGAAAGATGGCTGTCACACACATGAAGACGAGGGATCACACACTATCCGATTCTGTCATTCCAAAATCATCCAGAACAATTCACTGTTACAAAGTAGGTGTATCGTTGTTTGTTGGTACAAAAGCTACAGAATTTTGTATGAGACTGCTTTACTTTATCTAGAGTGGAGCATGTGGAGTTGGGAATCTTGCTGATATAAACTACGTGGGTGGACGTTGCTGTTAAAAGTGACTTGTCTTCCGGTTAATTTTCTTTTTCTTCCCCCTGTATCTAAACTCCAATTGGCTGTTGCCAGTGTCACTCTCAGATTAGAGTCTTTGCGAGTCTTGAATTGCTTCACACTACACGAGCCCAACCAGACATCAAATCTTGTGGTGCTCCATCCTCCAGTCTTGAACCTGTTCACACTGCAGGATAATCAGCGTTAAAATCATCTAGTGTGACCTAGTGTTAAGTAATCAACGGAGTAAAAACAGGAAAACCATGCCAGCAGCGTACACACCCCTCCCCACCTTGTAAATGCCCATTCAAACCACAGATTTATAGATCATAGATCAAACAAATCTCTATTTTTGATGTTTGCCATGTCGACATTCACATATGAGTCTGTACTCTACAAGTAACAAGTACTGAATCTACACAGTAGCATTTTCTCTCTACTTGTTAGTTGCCTGTACACACTCACATACACACCCACAGTTTCTTTTTTCTGTGTTCTTAAGTCACACATACAGCACACAAAGGCATTTTATATCCTTTATCTCATTCACATAATTCCTATCTTCCCAGACACAGTGAGTTATGTAACATAAACCCCAACAGATGCCACTGACAAACAGATAGCTTTACCTGTCTTGGTGTTGATGGTTGATTTTTTCATTTATAGTTTCTCTCTCTCTCTTTTGTATCTTACAGGGGATTTGACATTGGCAACCATTTCTGTGAATGGATGTATGACTACAGCTGTGACAAGTTCCCCTTCTTCAAGGTTGATGCTCAGAACTACCCTTCCAAGGCTCAGCAGGTGTGTATGGAGGGAAGGCTTATGTCTCTGTCCTGACAGTAAATGACAATAATAAATGGACAGTTTGCCTGCACTGTTTTCACCGGAACTTCATGGTGGACCGTGTTCAGATTTATTTTGTCATATTGCCAATCCTCCTTCTCACTGCTAGAAACAGTAGTCAACTCATAACTATTTGCCAGTGTGCCAAAAAGTTACTGTTACACTGTTTCTTATGTAACAAATTAAAAAATAATAAAATTACTACTACTAGTAGTAGTATTATAATTTTAGAATTTATTTTTAGAATTGACTTTGTATTATTTTTATTTGATTTTTTATATTTTTATTATACATTTATATTATTATAATTATTTATTATTAGTAGTGGTAGTAGTAGCAGTATATGTATTATTTATTTTTAATTACATTTTTTATATTATTTTATTCTACTTTTTGATTTTATTTTTTAGTCTGCTATTATTATTATCATTATTATTAATTCGAGAAAACTTTATTCAAGATTCAAGAAAACTTTATTGTCCATTAGTGCAGGCAATAATGGAAATTTGTGTAGTAGTAATAGTAGTAGTAGCAGTAGTATAATTTTATTTTTTATTTTTACTATTATTTTATTATACTAATTACTCATAGAACATACATAGCTTGTATGTATGTAGGTATAGGCTCCTGTTAAGCCAATTACTACATTAAGAACCCAGAATGACCTTTTGCCATCTATCTACAGCTGCATTTCATTGAAAGCTACCTGAGGGAGACTGACAGAGGGTTTGACAACCTGAGTGACGAGGACCAAATGAAACTGAAGGAAGAGCTGTACGTGGAGGTCAACAGGTGAGCACTGATATAGGATATAGTGTGATGTGACATGACACGATATGAGACAGTATGGTACTTTAATAAGCCTACTACAAAACAAATTGTATGGTCTGTTTGATTTTAGGTTCTCCCTGGCATCCCATTTCTTTTGGGGCTTGTGGTCCATCATCCAGGCCAGGATCTCCACCATTGAGTTTGGATACCTGGTGAGTGCCATTGTTGGTTGTTTATACTTCGTTAGACTTAGTTAGGTTACTTGTATGCTTTTTTGTTATTTTTGATGGTTATTCTGCATGAGGGCCAAAGTAAAATATACCACACAGTTGGCTGCAGTTGACATCATTTCTGTCAATCCTTTGGTTAACTTTACCCTATGTCAATATACGGGCGGTATAAGCAATCTAAAAAGATTTTAATTTGATTTTGATATATGTTGCAGTAAGCATCAACACATCTCGCTTGGCTTGTCCATTCAGTATTATTTACATGAATGACAAATTGGTTACTGAACTACACTACCCAGCAGGCTTTTAGTTAGTGGGAATGTTCCGTCTCCTGCAAAGGGAACAAGCTATGTTAGCTAGCTAGCTAGCTACAGCTTCACAGGCTGCAGTGAAAAAATGTCGGTAGTTACTATCACGAGTCTGAGCTCATACTTTAGCAAAGTCCCAAATTGCAACTCAAGAGGTGAAAACCTAGCCATGCGCGGTAGTTCTCCATCGTTACAAAGCCTGTCCTGTACGTTTCTTCGCCCTAAAATAACAGAAACATGCAAATCGTCTAAAAGCTTATGCTACATAGTGTGCCGAGAGGTGAATCTCAACACCATTTGTTGCTTTGTTTAGTTGCAGTAACACATACTACTTTGTGGTCAATGGAAAATCATGTTAGCCACTTAGCCGCTAGTCAACTACGGGAAGGCTTCAGCCTACACTTGTTGTTGAAAGTTGCGATGGTCAGTCTTGTCCTGTAAGATGATGCAATGTCAATATTTACTGTGTCAACGTTAAGAACAGGTCAGAGCAGGTTAGGTCAAACTGCCATACCAGCCTGGCAAGATATCAGGGAGCTAAATAGAGGAAGGTTGGCTGTTTCCATCACAGCTGCCACCACTTGTTGTACAGGTTACCAATGTTCCGGAAGATTGTAAGCCCATTAGAAGCAGAGATAAACTTTTGTTACAATATCATTAGACAAGCATCATAAAATGACATTCAATATGTCATTAACTATGCAGTTCCACCATAAAGTGTTCGTCCTCCTAAATGTCTATGTTTATTGTATCACGCTCAGTAATTATCAGTCACTCACAGTGTGCTTATTATGCGCTTATGATGCCTAATGAGCACTGCGAGCATTAGCAAATATTGGTAGTAGTTGGTCTTTTTTATTAATTCCATTGTTTAAACATGGTTCTTTTTAATATTTTTTAAAAGCAAAGTGGCTTAAAGACAGAATGAATATTGATCTCAAATACATACATACTACATACTTTCATTTTAGACGTGTCACCACCTAAAACTCTAACTTAAACTTGCTGTGCCATTATTTTTACTCTTGAATGTATTTGTATATGCGGTTTTGCACATATGTACATGTATGAGACTCATATATATTGAATTGTATTCTAGGATTACGCTCTGGCCAGATTTGATGCCTACTTCCAGCAGAAGAAAATTTGGGGTGTCTAATGGAGGAAGATGCAAAGACCTGGACTGACAACACATTCAGCCAGTCGGCGAGAAGAAGAAGAGATAGATTGAGAAGAGTCCACAACCATGCTTTACTTAGACTCCCCTGCAGTGGGAGGATTTGCTGGCTAGTGTTTGTGTTGTGTTGACCAAAGCCCAAACTGGATCTTCTGGCTAGGTGCTTAAAGTACGCCCCACAATCCATTGCAGCTCAGAGTTTACATTGCGTAGCTCCCAGAGGGCCAACAAAAAAAACAAACGAAACATCGACTAACCTTCATCACTGGTCAGAACTGCTCTCTGCTTCTGCCTTGTTAAAACTATATCACTAACACGGGGGTGAAGCTGTTGAGCTGGAGAGTGGGTTTCAGTTACAGGTAGATTCCCATTTGGAAATGTTAACATTGCATCAATGTATATCGATCTATCATTCCCATATGGAAATGTGCTGTGGGGAAAGAACCAAAATGTGAACGTCTCTTGGTAGAGCCTTGCTTTCTGAAGCAGCCAATAGCTAACTACATATATTATATATAGATCTCAATGTGCCAGTAACCTGGCCCTATCTGTTACTGAAGGGCTGACTTGTTGGCTGCCCTTGTCACCAAACAGGGTGCAATCATGACTGCACTTGTCTACACTTCTACACACACTTTTACACACTTCAGTTATTCATTGGATTTTCTTTTGGTTGCTTCTATTTACATACTCATCAGGCCAGGGCAAATGAAAGTTTACTGTATTTCATATGCTTTCAAATATTTGAACAATTGAGGTGTGCTTGCTTGTCTGGGCGGTTGGTTAAACTCCACCAAATCAAGCTGACATCAAGTTTTAAGTGTTTCAGTTGTCAGTAATCCGCATAAACCAGGTCTTATACTGGTTCTTTCTGACTTCCCAGCTAATGCAGCTGCTTTATGCTCTTGTTCTGATCAACTGTGACTCTTGTTGGACGACCTGTTTACGCTTTAAGACATTCTCAACCGTCCTGTGAATATTCTGTGATCTGGGGTAGCTTCAGGCAGCGCCCTTATGGTGCGCTTATATCATTAATATGGAACATTGTACCATGACAACAAGTGGAGCCACGTAACCGTGTGGTTTATACATCGGTTAGCTCCAGCCACGTTATTTGTTTCAGCCTTTCATCAGCTTTATGAGGGTGGGAAGTACATCTAACCAGGCTAGTGGTAACAAGGGAGCTAATTAACCATCTTTATAGCTTTCACTTGTTTTTTTTCCACTCTTATGAATACTGCATTGAAGAAAAATTCATACAGTACACAATGCAATGGTAATAACCATATGGAAACCGTAATATCCTCAAGGATGTTCCTTACTGTGGTAATGGATTCTTTGGTGATGCCACTGGTACTTTGGCGCGAGTGCCTTCTACCAAGTTGCCTCATCATTGTACCCATAATCCAGAATAATGAAACACTTGGGTATTATCACTCAAGTATAACCTGAAACACACAGCTACCGCACCATACAATACAGCTGAATTTTGACTGTGACAGATTGTGAAAATGACTTTGAATGAGTTGTCACTGGACAGCTGTATAGTAACTCTGTTAAAGGGGCATTAAGAAATTGATGGCTTTTATCAACCTCTATCAGTCACAATGGAATTGTAGCATCATCGACAGATGGCACAAGTTACGGTGGCCTGTAATATATACGGTGGCCAGAAATATAAGACTCACAATAGAATGAGTGAGCTTGCGAATTAGAGCAGAGATCCAACAGAAACCTCTAGTGAAGGGGTAATATATCACCATGCTAAATACTGGAATAATAATACTGCTTAATACTGAAAACAAAATGTGTTGCGACACCGGTATGATTATGGACAATACAAATCTTACTTATTGCCCCTTTAACAAAGGGATTCAGCACATGCACTGTAATAGAAAAAAAATCTGTGCTCTGTGTGCATCAGCCTTACCTCTTTCATATAAGAGTATAAGCTACTACTCTGCTTTTAGGCTTTCTTAACAAGGGAATCTCATTATTTGTAGATGTTTGTGCTCACATGGGGGATACCATCCCCCTTCAACCTCTGTCAGATCACCCTCTGCTCTTATGCACTGAGCCTTGTTCTGAGGTGTACTGTGTCTAGCAACTCTCAATTCATCCAAAGATCCTGAGACTAGCTCATAGGTCTACCTTACCACACCAAATCATCATTAATACAGTGAACACTCAAATATTGCTGCCAGGAAAGCCCTCAGTTAGCCTATAAATGAATACCTTGATATTTTCAATTTTAGCTTATTTTCCTTGCTGGGCACTTGTGACATTTTGGTGCGAAAGTTTCTGTATTATTTTCCAAAAAACAGCTTGTTGCCGTTGTTAGCATTCATCATTCAATCCAACGGGTCTGGCTAGCCGCAAGCTAGTTTCTCAGCTTGCCGCTGCAGTAATGACACCAATTAGACTCAATTAGAAATGCTAACCCATTGTTAGCATATTCCTCATTCAATCCAATGGCTCTGGCTAGCCACAAGCTAGCTTCTCAGCTCGCCGCTACAGTAAAGACGCCCAATTAGACTCAATTAGAAATGCTAACAATGACAGCAAGCCTTTTCATGAAAGGAAAAGGCAGTTTATTTAGTCAAATTATTTATGTGAAATTCAAAATCAAGGCAAGGTAATCTGACCACATAACCAAGGACATTGCTGCATACGGACTGCACTTCACTGGTAACAAATACCTAGCCTCATTTGACACAAATGTATGGCTATAGCTAAAATGTATAGCAAGTAACAGGAAGAAATGCAGTGCGTTGGGCATTGGCTGAAAAACCCCGTGCTATACTGTGTGTACTCTATCTGCTGCTACACAAAGGCGGATATGCATATCCACATTTTTTCCCAGCTTTATAAACTCCAGCGTACACCACCAATGTGTGTACCTTGTTTACCCGTCAGGCACCTGAATTTAGCACCAAAATTAGCGCACGACTGTAAAATCATGGCTTTTGTCCCAAAGTGCGTGCTAGGCATTACCTCTTACCTCTCGTCAGAGAAACGGGAGGTCCGCTATACAGTGTTATGCAGTACACAGAGCTAAGGGAACTGAGCTGGATGGAGAACCGTGAAATGAAACCAGATTACTACACCAGTCACCTGATACTGGGATCCTCATCCAGTGTTTGAATGTCTACTGTAGCACCTTTGATCTGAAGAGTGAAAGAATTCTTACGTACTTGACTGTTTTCATGTTTAAATATTTTGGGGGTTGTTGAACTGTGATTATTAGTTTTATTTTATATGCAAATGTATTTTGTTGTATGTTTTGTTGTTATATTTCTTTCGGGATGTTTTTAATGTAGAAAATGATCTTTTTGAGACACTATGAGACCGGGGATGCACCAGTAGCCAAATGCATACCTGCTGCACTTAGCTGATAGGATATTGGTATTAGAGAATTTCCAATGGATTGGATTGGTACTCAATACCAGTCGATACTTAAAGTTTAGCACTTGGACTTACTAGCAGCAGTGAAAACGTGTTATTGGTGCATCCCTCTTGAGACAATAATCACTAGTCTAGTGCCCTTTGAGCTGCCAGTGGTTTTTCAGTACCATGCAATGGCACTTTTCAGAAATGTTACAGTAGTATTGCAAACATTTTTCTTCTTCCTCCTCCTTAAATGGAATTAGTATTTTTCTTAATAAGAAAGTTTTGTCTTTCATTGTTGAAACAAGTGTCTCCCTATTGCTACATGCTACATCAAACTGTTTTGATTGTGATTTTTACATTGCATTCCATGAACAGAGTCATTAATGGACATCCATTTATAACTGCTGTACATTCCATAACCCATATATGTATATACTGTATGCCACTTGTTGTTATTCAGCTTCCATAGCATGTACATTTCGGACCAAAAGAACTAAGATCTTAATCTAATTGGTTCTTCCAATAAACTGTAATTTGTCCCCAATGGAGACCAACCAGGTTTCAGAATAGACGCCCTCACTTCTGTCTCTGCTTCAATGCTATCTAAAATTCACTAATACAAAATGTAGAGGGTACATTCTATAAAATATCCAAATATAAGGAATGACAAACGTGTACCTAATCACTTTAAATATTTTTGAGAATGTACATTGTGTTAATGTAATACACTGTGTTATATTATTATTTGAATAAAGAACGTCCTACTATTAATCAATGCTGTGACAGGACCCAACTACGCTATTATGTGACTTACAATGTTAACCCTTGCTATCTATGCAGCTATACTGTATGCACAATGTACTCTTAGAAAAGAAATACTGTGCGAAGACTTACTTTGTAACTGAATCGGTGACGGGGGAACTGCATTGTGCCACTACAGCACAGAAAGGACCTTGGCTGTAAATGTACTTTTCTGCTTTGCACAAATAAAAAAAAATAAACAGAAAACAGTTGAATCTGGCTCCGTTCTATATTTTTGGACACATATGGACATTGGGCACATTGTTGCATACATCCATTCATTGTAAAACTGGCATTCTCACAATGCGTCTTCAACATGTGAGATGGGAGATATAAGAAAGGCCCTTTGTTAATACTGGACGGATGCTGTCGTAAATAACTCCTTGGGAAGAATACTCATAGAGATAAATGCTCAAAGTTCTCATTAGCTTCATTTACTTATTTTTACCTCTATGTCATCTGCTCATTGATGTTAAAGCTGCTCTCGGCAACTTCATACTTCGGCGTCAGTGAGAGATTACAGTTTACATTTTTTGAAAATTTTAAGGACTTCATTACCCAGAAATCCTGTAAGGTGAAGTCAGTAAAGTAAGTGTCTTCTTCCTAGTGTGTGGTGGGGGTGGAGGTGGTGAAGAGGTTCAGCCGTTGTTGGTGAGTCCGACTTTCTCTGAATGGAGCGCTCCTTCACTGCTGTTTAGGAGACAGTTTGTATTTCGATCTTAAGTTTTGATTTGTCACTTCCTGCGTGAAGAAAGACCAGCCAGGGTCCATAGATAAGAATGGCGTGACGTTTCAAATGGGCCACGCCTGCAAAGTGCGGTACAAGTGATATGCCCCGCTCTATATTTATGGGCAAAACAAAAAAAATCAACGTTTTCTGTGGTTACTTTTTCTGTGATAATCTATGTGAAATGTATATGCTGTAAATAATTTGGCATTACCTTTTCACAGTTATCAAAGAACTGCATGATCATTAAAATGCTTATTTTCTGTAAGTCACAAAATGCTAACAAGCTAGCAAACGTCCGTGCAAACTTCATGCTAGCATTTTGAGACTTCAAGAAAAACATTTTAATGATCATGCTGTTGTTTGACAACCGTGAAAAGGTAACGTCAAATTATTTACAACATATACATTTCACAGAAATTATTACAACACAACAAAACAACCACAGAAAATGTTGATTTGCTGTTTTGCTCATAGATACTGAACAGGGTTTCACACTTGTACCGCACTTTGCAGTCGTGGCCTTTTTGCCACGTCATCGCCCTTCTTATCTATACCAACACCAGAATTTCATTTGGGCAAATATGGTGAATCTACAGCTTCTCCATTAGTGGGGACGGGACGCTCTTCTCTGTTGCAGCCCCACTTTGTGATTCAGGCTAGTAAGACGGGTGCGGTTGTACATAAAAAAAATGTGCCTATAGTGCAGCTTTAAGCAAGAAACAGCTAAATGGAATCCGATTTTCGCTGGTGAGACAACTGTGAAAAGATTCAAAGCCATCAAGATATTTTTAAGGAGAGCCCCGAGGTGCACACTAGGACATTCAGTACAGATTTAGGAAGAATGCTCATTGAGATAATGGACATTGAGATGAGTGGGATGGTGGAATGCTGCAGTGAGAGCAGAATTGAGTCAGACTTGGCCTGGCAGACTGGAGCTGCAGCCTTTGTCCACTGCCAACTGCACCATCCATACAGAGCCAACGAGATCATCTCAGCCAACATCGTGATTCTGCCAAAAACAGCATCCATTCACGTTGTCCTCCTGTCCGACACGTTGTTAGTAGACGCTTTGTACTTTGACGGCACAGCTAGGTCAAATTCAACAACAAATGTAATTTTCCCCGCAGTAAAAGTACAACTTGCATTTTAATTTTTCAGATAATTAGAAAAGCCACCCCAAAAATGATGACAGAAATATGTCATTTCTGTCTACTTCACCTTTCTGGAGCTTCATGACTCTGCAATACCTCTAAACAGACAGATAAAACACATTACATATTGTGCAACTCGTGAAAAAAGTAGGTTGGATACACATTTGCCAGTGTTTGGTTTATGTAATGGCCTAACATCTGCAGTGATGTAAGCCAAGCCACTCTCTCAGGAGGATTTATCAGTGGTTGACTCTGTACTTTTCCCAGTAAGGACACTAGGCCAAATGCCCATAATACACAATAAAGCTGGGTTGGTCACTGGCAATGCTGCTCTTATCAAAATGGCTTGAGAAATCCTGTTTATAATACAACCCTACACTTACCCTACACTATAGCCAAGTATGATGACACAATTAGGCAACTGGACCAACTGACTTCACCTCTATCTTCTGCTGCTGTAATCCGATCACTGATGAATATCTGAATATCTTAACTTACCGATATCTTGTTAGATTTTTCTTGCAGGAAGCAGCATGTATATGGAATTTTTAGCTTTTAAATGAACTACACTACAATTACTACCACCACCACTACTACTACTACTACATTCCAAAACAGCTCAAACCTGCCAAAATGCATTTTACCATAAAGCAGATCCAAGTTCTCACTCACACTGGACCAATGGAAAGTTACTGTGCTAAGACAAAAGTTAGAGAGAAAGTCTGAAAGTCAGACACTTGGCACAGTAATAAAAGGGTTGTAAAATGTGTGTGTGTGTGTGAAAGGTTGAAGGTACTGCTGTAGTAATCAGCATGAGTAGGATACGCAGGGGCAAGCCAAAAAATGTGGATGGATGGATGGATAATTCCACTTCAGTGTGATATAGATGCCAATGTCATTACATTGATGTGCTCGCATTTTGGCAACAGAAGTACTGTTTTGCTGCAGCCAATGTAATGGAGATACATTGAGATACCTTGCTCTAAACACTGAAATCGATCGGTTTGGAAGGAAAAATGGCATCCAGCACTGCTCATGCATTCATGTCATCCCTGCCATCCCCTCTTTCTCATTCCCAAGTTCACTGTCACTCTATACTGCCTAATGAAGTAGAAATGCTTAAAATATGCACCAAAAAGGGGAAGAAATGGGGAAGAAAGGGAAGAGGGACAAGGAGACGGGATGGTGGGAGCAAACAAGAGAAAGGAATACTGAGGGAAAGGAGCGGGGGAGGATGAATATTGGAGGTGTGTGACTGTGTATGTGTGTGTGTTTATGTATGTGTTTAGGTGTGGATTGATAGGAATGCAGACAGGCGGAGCAAGGAATGGGGGAAGGGACTGAGGTGAGAGGTCAAAGCCTGACTACTACAACTTACTGAGGGTTGGAAATTCTTTCTTGCCATATAGCCAGTATGTTCCATGATCCTCTTACTGCATGTTTGTGGGCGTGTATGTGAGTGTGTATGTGTGTGTGTGTGTGTGTGTGTGTGTGTCCTATACTGTATATTCTGTGTTGTGAATTCCTGGTAGTATTAACAGCTTAGCGTGAAAAACGGAAAAACTGGACACATCCTCTTCGTCTTCATCGTCGGCTCGGCGTTTTACTCACAGAGCATCGCTAGCGTTCCAGACTGATGACATCACCGAGGCGACTCCATAAAAGGAAAAACAAAAATGGGAGGGGGGTCCCGAATGCTACAATAACACTGGATGTACACATTGGGGTAGAGCACGTGCATAGACCGTTCATGAGCGTGGAGGGGCCCGTGTAAACACTGCTGAAGAGGAAAAACACTGAACCAAGCATGCTTCCTCATTGTGTAACAGAGTTGTACTGTACTTTGGTATGAGATCCAGCGCCAGAGGTGGAAAGTTACAACTACTGTGGTAACTTTATTTTAGTGCGTTCTTTCATTAAAGTCATAATCTGCAACATTTTCATATGCTGCTCTTCATTGCCAGTTGCTAAAACCCAATAGTGATTCAACCTATATCCAGTTCATGAAAGCTTTTCCATTTGTTGTTCTAAACACTTGGTGTCTGGTAGCTCTTTCCTGGGAAAAAATGGTAACACTTTACATTAAGTGTTCATGAACTAATGTTAACTAATGCATTTACTAACATGAATTAAACATGAATAACAACATAACAAAGATTAGGTAACATTAAATGCACCTGAACAACTGCATAAATTAATGTTATTATACATGTTTATTAATAATGTTAACTAATGTGTTTACTAACATGAATTAAGCATGAACAGTGACATTAATGTGTTTACTAACATGAAGTAAACATGAATAACAACATTAACAAAGATTAGTTAATGTTAAATGCACATGAACTGCATAAATTAATGTTATTATACATGTTTGTTAATGTTAACTAATGTGCTTACTAACATGAATTAAGCATGAACAGTGACATTAATGTGTTTACTAACATGAATGAAACATGAGTAACAACATAAACAAAGATTAATGTTAAATGCACATGAACAACTGCATAAATTAATGTTATTGTGCATGTTTGTTAATTTCTTAGCTAATGTGTTTACTAACATGAATTAAGCATGAAAAGTGACATTAACAAAGATGAGTTCATAGTAAATGCACAATAAACAGCTGCATTAAGTAATGTTGTTATACATGTTTGTTAATGCCAATGTATTGTCTAAATAAATTGAAACTAACTCTTCATGTATTACTTCAACATATCCTACATATCCGACTAACTAAAGTAAGTCACAACAAGCATTACCTAATGTGAATAGTGTGTTATTCATGTAATATATACCTGTTAAATGAAATAAAAAGCATCGTAGATGATAACCATTTTAATAGATCTTCTCTCATTACTTACTTGGAGTATTTACTCCTACTTGTACTTGAGTAAGTTCCAATGAAAGCCATCATTTACTTAACTGATACTAATATTGTCAGTTTTAAAAGGAGCAATCCCCAAATCATCGGATGACGATAATAATAGTTTGCAAAGACAAAACGTCTTGGTAACCATGGAGGAATAGTTTCATCGTATGCAACAGAGCCGTAGTGAGGCCTTGGTTCCCAGTGCTGGTAGAGACAGACAGACAGACAGACCAGGAAATATGCGCCCTAGAGGAATGTTAACAGAGAGACAAAGAGTAGAGGGGAGGGGGTGGACGGGTCAGCTACGATGCTTTTGCAAGGCGAGGTGCTTGTTTACATATATGTGTCTGAAAGAATCCATTCTCCTTGGTAAATAAGATAGAAGTTGTGACAGCAAATGGATCTTTAAAGGAGCATTCTACCACAAAACAAAGCTGAAACGCATCTCAAAACTGTCAGACTTTTCATGGCACAATCTCAAATAGTTTGATAGTATAAGTGAATGAGTTTGGATTTGTCCACAGAGTTATATAAAACTGAATGAGTAAATAAATGATTAAATAAATAGATGAATAAGCTACATGCCCTAATGCCACATTGAGGAGTATTGGAAGGGGAAAGGCTGTGAGAGCTTTGGTCTTAAGGCAAAAGTCAAAGTAAAAAATGGCCCTTTTAGCTCTTCAAGTTTACTCAAAACAGATCACCTGCGTCAGTTCTTTAGGTTCAATCAGTACAGGTTGGATAGGTAAGAGGAGAGGACAAGATAGGACAGGACAAGACAGGACAGAACAGAACAGACAAAAATGAGGTAGGGGGCTCAGGCAGGTTGCAGACAAACAGACCAGGGCCTCGTTTCCCTCGTTTTGTGACAAAAATGAAATACACAACAGAAACAATTATATATGCTTTGAATCGCCAAAGAGACATTATTTAAATCGCCTGTAGAGAGCTTACAGCCATCTGTTATCTCATTTAATACAATAGGCATACAGTATGTCCGTGGGTTTAATGTTAATGTATGCTTTTGTCTTTTCTGTTGCTCCAGATACTTGCCCTTGAGCAGCAAAAGCTCACCACTCCAGTTGCCTCAATCACCGACGCCACCCATTTTGTGTTTTGTCTCCTCTTTCATGGTTCTCTCAGCACCAGAAGACTTTTTTTTTTTTTTTTTTTTTAAATATCATAACTCAGTGTTCCCCCTCTCCCGGAGCACACCACTCTATTTCACCACACCCCTCCATTTAATACAGAGATCATTAGTGGGACAAATATAGGGTCTAGGCCTAATAAAGAAAAAAAAAAATATAAGCTGAAAATAAAGTTACAGGGACTGGAATCTGATTTGTTTTGACTCACCCCCGCCGCCAAAATCTCCAACCTGGCAGGATGACAGGTCACCAAAACTCTGTCCAATAAACAAGCTACTTTTGGGTCCATGTGACTTTTGTTTATAAGCTCTGGTTCACTTGTAATTGGGCAGTGTGAACCTAAAAGCACCAAGTAAAATTTTCCACTAAGGTTTGGACCAACAAAACCAAACTATAGGTGTGATCGCACTCTGAGGGTGTCCGCTAAATGACAAAAATGTAAGTGTAAATGATCTTTTTTTCTCCCTCGGTGACTACGATGGAGTTGCCCTAGAGCAAAGCACTAAACCCCGTCTAATCCAGTGGATCTGCTGATTGGTCAGGTAGTTGGACCGTGTCAATGTGTACAACAACAGTATGTAATAGGGTGTTGCTGAAAAAGATCAGTGTGCTTCGTCAACCTTCCATGAATGAATACAGTTGCATCTTGTCATACATTACTAAGTACCAGCACTCCACAGTAACTCGGGAGGACAGCTGAAATCAAATCTCAGTGCCCTGCTTTGTTCAAATACAATACAATGTCTATTTGTATGCAGAAGTGGATATATTAACCTGATATTAGTATTTTCCTGTCTGAGAACTAGTGCAAAATCATCCTCAATTGTCAGAAATTGAATGGAGGCGATTGGAGATGGAGTAAAATTGGCAGTCAAATAGCGCCACCTGGCTGCTGCCCAAAATTTTGCATTTCACCTTGGTACAACCCAGTTGTATGTGTCCTTCAGTACCGAACCTGAAGCCACTGAAGCATCACTACCAACTTTAACATTTTTTGATGACTCCCTAGAGAACACAGAAAGAAATAACAGAGTGCTCAGTCACTATACTTTAGTTGATGTTGTGTCAGAGGTGGGGACTGGAGTCACATGACTTGGACTCGAGTCAGACTCAAGTCATAATTTTAACTGCATGAGACTTGACTTGATGCATGAAGAGAAGACTTGAGACTTGACTTGACTTGGGTTCTGGGGACTTGGGACTTGACTCTGACTTGTACTTTGATGACTTGAAAAGATTTCTAAAGTCTTGACTTGAGATCTTGTGTTTGTGTAAATGACTTAGATTGAAAGTGATGAGATTTGTTCCAGCAGACGACTGAATTTAAATTCTGTTTTCTGAATTTGTATGGAATGATTGAATTTATTGAAGTTGAAACTGATTATAGAAATCAACCTCATGATGCTCTTACCAAGTTTTTATCCTATTAAAACCATATTGCATTGAAAAGTCCTAGATATTTCTTTAAGATATTACATTGATACTGGACTCTTGATTTGTTCTGACTTGACTTGGTGTTCTACATTTAGACTTGAGACTTGACATTAATGACTCGGACTTGACTTGGTGTTCTACATTTAGACTTGGGACTTGACTTGAGATTTGTGCCTCAAGACTTGAGACTGACTTGGGACTCGAGCAAAGTTGACTTGGTCACACCTCTGTGTTGTGTTATAAGTAGAATTTGCAGTTTTCTAGTATGAACATTTACAGTAACCTCACTAAAGAAACCCAGGGACAGCCGGTATTCAGTCAGTCAACACATATGTAAGTGAATGTGTGTTAAAAACTTGAAATAGTTAGAAATATGTTCCGTCCTTGCTTGTGTGTACTTATTATTCTAATGTTGGATAAGACAGCATTTGGCACTTGAGAAACATGAGAAAATGGCACAGAACAAAGTGTAAAGGTAAGTATCTATCAACAGGAGGGAGGATCTACCCGTAGCAATCAGAGAATTTTCTTCTTGTCAGGGTGGAAAAGCTTCTAAAACAGCATGGGACACTAAAACTCTCCACTGAAACCCAGACTAATGAAATTCTTTCAGGGTTAGCAGCTCTTTAAGGCAGGATGACCCACCACACCTATTTAATTGTAGTGGAAACTCTGGGATACATTACAGCCTTCAAATGAAGAATTAATTTACAATTTGTAGCCTTAGGTACAAGAATAGTTGTTAAAACGGCATCATATAATGTGGAGTTAAGAAATGAAATCAAAATACTGAAAATAAATAATTCTGATATTTCTTTTGGAGAATTAATAAGCAAAGTGCCCTTCCAGAATTGTTCCTTCATTGATGCTTTTTGATTTTCATCAAGATATTTGTTTACCATTATTGTTAAGAAGGCCTGGACATTCCAAGCAAAGAAGTACTGTACCCTCCCTAAAAAGGCACCAAAACTGAATTTACATGGTAGAAAAGCCTTGCACAATCTGATGGTGTTGAAGCAATGCCTTCAATGCGATTTCTAAACGGCTGCTCCATGGTGGTCCAACCTGCTATGGAGCCAGAACAGTGACTTTGAACAAAAAAAAACCATTGGCATTGAAATGTTTTAATTGATAACAGTATTGGAATTGAAAAATCTTGGCATTGAAAAAAAAAAGTAAATGTAATAAAAAATTGGCATCAAAAAATTTTACAAAATTTTTTTTCGAAGTAATTTTTTTCAGTGACAGTTTTCTTGTCACTCTTTTGCCATTTCCGGCAGCCAGCATTGTTCCCAAAATATGCAGATTAGATACAAATCACGCTCCTCTGCCCCTCCACTAAAAACATCTCCCCTTGACGCCAAAAGAGTAACTAGAAAACTCATTGAAAAAAAATACTTTGTACGAAAATAATTCAATTTCTGTGTTCAATGCCAATGACCTGTTTTTTAATGCCATTTTTTTCAATTCCAAATACAATGCCACCTTTTTTTTTCAATGCCAAATACTGAAGTCACTGTTCTGGCTCAATAACTTTAATCCCTCCTCCTAGGCCTTAGTATTGTGTAGATGGTACCATCAAAGTTCAAATGCAGTCGGGAGCTGGGAGCTAAAGCTAATGCTAGCTTTATCTCCCAGCTTCCGAAAGCTGTGTTTTGTGAAAACGAGTTTGATGTTTGATGTTAACATCTATGCGATAAGGCCTAGGAGGAAAGGTGAAAGATTGAGCCACCATGGAGCAGCCATTTAGAAACCGCACACAAAAACTCTTGGAAGGGACGAAAGGTCATTTTGTATAGAAGTTTTTGGGAAGCTAGAAATGGCACGTACAAATCAACGCCATCTAGTGTCACCTTGAGGCTAGGTTAAGGTTATGGGTAGGAAACTAAACAACTTGGTTAAGGTTAGGGAATGGCTTTGGTCATGGTTAAACAAGAAGGAAAAACTGTTGCTAAATATCTAAATTTGACTTCAAGTAGAAATTTCCTTCGAACAAGCTGGTAATTGAACAAAAATGTATACACCTATCCACCACCCCGACCGCAATGCCCTTACTTTGCACTTCTTCAATGTGACACTACTTCCTGTTTATAGTTGTACCTCTTTCACGTAACTGTTTCACACTGGGAACATGGAATTTTAACACTTTATGTGCAACCAACACGTAATTTGGTGTTAACAAGTCGTGTTCATTATCAAACTTGAGTATGCTCAGTGTCCAGTAGTGTAGTGATTCTCAACATGGGGTCTGGGGACCACCAAGGGTCCTTGAGGGGGTTCTAAGGGTCCCCAGCAAATTGATGAATTATTGAACTTCACCATTATTTAATTTACAAGAAGTTGACACAATTAGAGAATGTAGAGGAATGACTGTTTTGATCATAGTTTCACTGTTATCTCTCTACCTGCAATACAGATAGTCATGAGATTCTGGACAAAATCATATCTAAAATAAAAATATTCTCAGATTTGAGTCTGAGAGACAAAATCTAATCAAATTGGGGTCCATGGCCCTAATGTGTACTAAATTAGGGTCCTTGATATGAAAAAGGTTGAAAATCACTGCAGTTTATCTTGCAAATGTTTTGAATTACCTGAAGATTCATATCTTGTCTTGTTCACAATAATCTATTTAAATCTATATTAATTTATTAAGGCCTCGGAATCTTTGATCACCGTGAAAATGTTTTAGCCTACTTTGTAAAGTAACATTAGACTACTTGTGCATTTTTTTTTATCAAGCACTATTTTTAAATAAGCAAGTTAAATGCTATTTCCTCTAAGCGCCTGTGTGATATGCATGTAGGCTAAGCTTGCTTGCTTCTTGTTTTCTTACTTTGCCATTTGATATACCCAACGCAATGTTGCTGAGGGTGTGCCACTGTGAGCTAAGCTACCAAAACTTCAGACAATAACATAGTCAATCAACATTCATCCTCCAGCATGCCCTGGACACTTTGCACATTGTGTTCTTGTGCGTTAGATCTGTACAATCTATCCTAAGTGGAAAGGACTGTCTGTTCTACAAATGGTTTAAAGGAGTAATGTAGGCCATCAGTAACAAATCTGGTTTCGGTTTGTAGTTAAGGTTTGGTTCATTTCTACATGACATTTCTACAGTTCTTTGGGTACAAAAAGGAACAAAAACCCCTGTTAAATGGTTTTGATACATTTAATTGTTGGCTAAAGGTATTTTGCAAAAAAAACAATTTTCATATGAACTGTGGAATCTGCGTAAGGGGATGTTACATTAGTTTCACTCTCTGTGATTGTCCCTTTCTTTCTCGGTTTGTATGGGAATCCAATGCAAGAATGCAGAGTGAACCCAAGTGGGTGTTGGTTTGTACATTGCAATCCTGGTTGATCTATCATTGCTTGTGTAGTGTCAGAGCTAAGGCACAGAATTATTTACATGGGAAGACCTATACAGGCCTTTTACATCAGTATTTTAGATGTGTGACACACACTACAAAACTTACTATGACACAATCAAGATAATATTGAGATAAGATAATATTGATATTATTATTATTATTACACTTTGTATCATGACTTTCCCCATGCAAACATGGGGAAAGTCATAGGGAGGAATTAAGAAAAACAAAACACAAGATTGAAACACAAATTACATAGATTTACAAGTGAAGTTTGGTTACAATGGCTCAGTGGCCTACCATGCAGGCCACATGAGTGCAAGGTCGTGCGTTCAAGTCCCACTCATGACATTTGTTTCTTGTTATCCCTGTCTTTCCTGTCTCACTTCAGTGAATACTGCCCAATAAAGTAAACATGTCTGACACATAATCTTTACAAAAATTGAATGATGGTTGTGCAGCTTAAAGACTACTTTTGCTCAATGAGGTAGTCAGATCGTGTATATATAGGCCTACTTATTTGTAAAATTGTCAATTTTTTTTTTTAATAAACATGAACCCATTTCTACAATCTGTGTTATATTTAGGAAAACCTATGACTTTAATCCTATGAAATGGAACTTTGTTTTTGAACTGGAATTCACCTAAATGCACCTTTGGACTCTTTCCCTTTAAATAGCGTACAAAATATTGTCTGAGGTTATATTCCTTATGGCCACTGAACATGACAAGCATCCACAAGGAACATCATTGTACAGCAAGCCTGCAGTTAACAGTGTCTCTGTGTACAGGTGACACCTGGTGGCTGAAATAAGGGGAGCAGCACTGTACCATACAGGAGGCAGGATTGTATGACATGTCGGGGGACACTTGTGTACGGTGGGACAGCACTGTGCGGAACACTGTTGCTTGTTTCTCGGTTTAGCATCTGTTTGCTAAACAGCTAGCGAACATTAGCAGTTGGCTAGCTGTCTTCCTAAAGCCCCTCTCCACTGGCCACCTGGGTTGAGGAGTGAGAGCAGCCCGCTCTCTCTTTAGTCTCCAGGTTGTTAACAATCATGGGGCAAAGAAGCTCTGATGCATCTACCGACCGGCCCAGCTAAGAACGGAGCTTGTCAAAAAGTCACCGCTGGCCATGCTCGTTTCTCCGGTCAACCTCCCCAAACATGAACAGTAGCATTCTTCTTCTTCTCGTCAGTTTCCGGCAGCCAGCATTGTTCCCAAAATATGCAGATTAGATACAAATCACGCTCCTCTGCCCCTCCACTGAAAACATCTCCCCTCGACGCCAAAAGAGTGACTAGAAAACGGTCATTGAAAAAAATAAAAAACTTTGTACGAACATAATTAAATTTTTGTTTTCAATGCCAATGTCCTGTTTTTTAATGCCAATTTTTTTCATTTCCTAATACAATGCCACCTTTTTTTTTAAGTGTCAAATACTAAAGTCACTGTTCTGGCTCCATAACTTTAACCCTTCCTCCTAGGCCTTAGTATTGTGTAGATGGTACCATCAAAGTTCCAATGCAGGAGCGGGGATCTAAAGCTAATGCTAGCTTGCTGTGTGCAGCAGCGTAGAATCAACATTATCACCTAGCTAGCATTAGCTTTATCTCCCAGCTCCCGAAAGCTGTGCTTTGTGAAAATGAGTTTGATGTTTGATGTTAACATCTATGCAATAAGGCCTAGGAGGAAAGGTGAAAGATTGAGCCACCATGGAGCAGCCATTTAGAAACTGCACACAAAAACTGGAAGGGCTGAAAGGTCATTTTGTATAGAAGTTTTTGGAAACGTACAAATCAACATCATCTAGTGTCACTTTGAGGCTAGGTTAAGGTTATGGGTAGGAAACTAAACAACTTAGTTAAGGTTAGGGAATGGCTTTGGTCATGGTTAAACAGGAAAAACTGTTGCTAAATATTTAAATTTGACTTCGAGTAGAAATTTCCTTCGAACAAGCTGGTAATTGAACAAAAATGTATACACCTATCCACCACCCCGACCGCAATGCCCTTACTTTGCACATCTTCAATGTGACACTACTTCCTGTTTATAGTCGTACCTCTTTCACGTAACTGTTTCATGCTGGGAACATGGAATTTTAACACTTTATGTGCAACCAACACGTAATTTGGTGTTAACAAGTCGTGTTCATTTCACGTAACCATTTCATAATGGGAACACAGAATTTTAACACTTTATGTGCCACCAACATGTGTTAACAAATAGTGTTCATTTCACATATTTGTGTGAGATCAGATTGGCTATGCCAGATCAGAAGCTATGCCTCCCATAGGGTCTGACATCTACGCATTGGCTAATTACAAAATGTCTCCAGGCAAAAACGACTGCTTATAGAGTGACTTTGACTTACCGGGATGGTATGTGTGGGCCTTCTCTCCCTGCAATGTATTCATGACAATGTAAAAACAAAGTATGGGAAAAAAAGATTGCATGTCTTTGTACTAGCTATCTAGCTAACTATCTTTTCCCCAGTGTAAACATTACACTATATCTTGCGCATGGAAGCAGAACTTCAAAATAAAAGCCCCCTGTAAGCTGTGCTTACTCACACTTTGCAATATACTAGTCCCTACAATTAGGTTGATGCTGCGGTGCAGCATGATAAATGACGACAAGACCCACAGACGCAGGCATGTTGTTTATGTAGGCTTAAAGGGCATCTTTCTGATAAGAGGGCAATGAGGCAGGTGCCTGGATGCCAGCTGGCTCCTATGTGTGCATGTACCATCAGCATTCCCAAGCTGCCTTGATAAGAGAATGAATCATGTGATAAGAAACAACAGTTTGACTACAGAATGAGGAAACAAATTGTGATGCAAGATGCTTAGGGCACACCAGGCATGTTTTGGAGCAGTTTAACTGGAGTGTTTCCTCCTTTATTTGGGTCATTCGTCCAGGTGAGAACAATGACATTTGAACTCTGTGGTACTAAATAACAGCACAGAGATGTCTGAAAATGTGAATCTCAGTCCACTAACAAGAGAACTGTAGTGTGGTTTGTTAGGAGTGAGATCGTAATCTGAATCAACTACAGGAAATGACCCCAAAACGCAAGGGTTTATGGGTATAGATAGCATTCGATCAGCGTCATCACGGTCGCCGAGGCCATATTGTTGACATAGCGCTGCAGCTGTCAACTAGTGACAGCCTAGGTGACAGCATGGTGGCTAGCTAATAGGAACCATTATCGTTATCTCTATTGTCTGTTACCATTTCTGTTGCGTTAGGATCTAGTACAAAATAGCGATGGTGTCCTGCGTTATACACGGCTGTAGTAATAACAGCAATAAAACCCCCAGGGTTAGTTTGTATGCTATCCCTACTATCCACAGACGTAAAGGGAAAGAGAGGATCTGCCAGCGCAGGAGAGATGTGTGGATAGTTAGGAGAAACAGTCGAAACAGGCGAAACTTGCAGCCAGCTCCTCACAGCAAAGTCTGTTCACCTCATTTTACCACAGGTAACAGTGAACAGTTGTGTGGTGCTTCTCCAGCTTCTCCACCTCCTCCTTCTCTGACTTTTATGCCTTATGGCGGATCGCAAACAGGTACACCACACAACTGTTCACTGTTAACTTAATAGCTAACCTTATTGGCGTTGGATCAATCATGACCAATCAATTTACAAACTCTTCTTCCCTTAGCTAACATTAATGTCTACCTGTGGTAAAATAACATGAGTTTTCAGTGAAGTGTAACTTTTTTAAACTTGAAATGAAAGCCTATTTATATAATGTCCTCTGTAGAGGACATAGAGAGCCTAAGTCCCTCCCCTTCCGCTGTCCCCCATGGGACCTTATTTCGGAAAAAATATGTACGGTAGTCAACGGCGAGAGACAAATAATTGTTTGATCCCGTTTGAATTGTGCCATGACTTATACATATGATGTTTTGTCAATTTAAAAGATAATTTTGCAAGTCAAGAAAGTGGCAGTTTGTTGTAAAACAGTACAGTAACGTTTAGTTTTGTGTGAAACCGCTCAGTGAACTACATCTCTCGTCTCGCACAATATACGTCACCAACACCAACATGGAAGGAAACATAGGAAACACACAGGCATCGCGTTAACGTTAGCCCCCACTGTACTAAAACTATCCTAAACCAGTTTAAATCCATTCTTACTGTCTACCTTCCAGGTTGTGTATAATACTCCTGCTATCTGAGAGGGACTTAGCTTCAGCGGCTCTGGGTAGCTTGTGGAGAGAGGAAGTTACGTCACTTGCGCTACTTTTGGGTGTGTAGTCTTTCTAATTACGTATTTTTACAGTCTTATAGTTCAACAGTTTTACGACAAACTGCGACTTTCTTGACTTGCAAAATTATCATTTAAATTGACAAAACATCATATGTGTAATTCATGGCATAATTCAAACGGGATCAAACAATTATTTGTCTCTCGCCGTTGACTACCGTACATATTTTTTCCGAAATAAGGTCCCATGGTGGTCCACCGGAAGGGGAGGGACTTAGGCTCTCTATTGGGTCTCACTTTTCTTATTTTCCACCTTCTGCACACAATTGGACACAGTTATTTTCTTGTTTTCTATACATAATCTGTGCCTAATAACTTGACATTCTGACCCCCTATTCTAAAGTGAGGGTTTGTTTTAATCTATTAGTAGCTACCAAGGCATTTATTATGGGCTTATAAGTGGTTAGTAAGTGCCTATTAATGGACACCTAATATAAAGTATTACCAAAAATCTTTAAAGCAATAGAATAAATTAGACAAACCAAAAACTTAGCCTACATATCATTATCAGTCATAATAGTGCGCTTAGTAGTGTTTAAGTGATGAGCTAATATAACAATTTAAAAGGAGCTAATAATGCATTTTTGTATGATTGGATAATCATTTTATATGTACTGAGTCCTGGTGTCCTCTACAGAGGACATACTATAAAAAAATAAATAAAAATATATTTGTATTTTTTATCTGTTGTAACTTGTTTTTATTACTCCAAACACTTAAAGTATATTATGAAATTCAGAAACTTTTTCCCCCTGGGTCTCAGGAGGATATGTGCAAGGGTTTCATATGTGTGTGTGTGAGTATACAGGAGTATATATGTATGTGTGAGTGTTTCACATATGAATGTACAAATGTTTCACTTGTGTATGTGAGAGTGTTTCACCTGTGTGTGTGTGAGTACACTGAGTATGTATGTGTGTGTGTTTCATATGTGTATATATGAGCATAGTTTGCAATATGGCCTATGCGGCTCCTCATAACATGCACATACAGTACATGCACACACGTAAAAATAGTTTGAGAACCACTGTCTAAAGTATTTTTAACTGGTATGATCATCAAATAAGACAAATTACAGTAAAGAGCACAGACAACTCCATCATGCTTTGCTAAAGTTACAGAGACTGGATTCAGATTTTAATCCTGGTTTTTTGATCTTGCTAGCTAACTAGGTAACGCTAGGTAGATCAATAGCTGTGTAAACAAATCTGTGATGCTTCTTTTGCCTTGCTAAGCATGAATGGTGTTGAATCAGATTCCTTGTTCAGTCTTACTTGGATAGCAAGCTTTATATTTGTATATTTATAGCAAGTTAAAATTACTCACCAGATGAAATGATCCGAGCAGACCCTGTCCTGCATAGATACCTGTCTTTATTGACGTCTTTGTGATTGATTGAGGCTATCCATAGTTTCTGTGATAGTTGTTTTGCTTTGCTTCTCCTTGATTTTTGGAAGTCTATAAGAGTATTTATCTCCTCCCGTTTTCCTGCCTTATTGGAATAGCCAACCACACCACCCAAGTTTACCATGGTCTTTGTGTGTTCACAGCAGCAGGTCAGACTACTCACAACATTTTTTTTGATCCATGATTAACTAAGTTGTTTTTATTTCAGAATGGCAGGAAACTGAATGTTTCCTCACTTTTACAAAGTTAGCTACACATATCTGATTGTAAATCTTAACAAATTGATTTTTTTCCATGCTCCATACAGTGTTGACTGACATATATGCTTGGCTGTCCCTGAATATTGAAAACTGGCATGAATTTGATATTACTGATTTGATGTTTTGACTGACATACATGCTTGGCTGTCCTTGTATGCAAAATGTAGGGAAAAGGGAGTCATTGTCATATGTGGAACTGGGCTTGATGCTTCAGCAGGAACTGCAGGAACTGTAGGGATAAGCCATATCTTTTTTGGCAAGACTCCCAGTCTATATTCTCCATGGCTTTGGCGGTTTTGTAGTTGGTCGTTACTTTCAAAAGCAGCTCAACTTCGTTGTCTATCCAGACAAAGAAGTCTGGCTTGCTTTTGTCCGTTTTTTGTCTTGATTTGGACATCTTGTTGGAAACACTCTACTATTGCAGCCCAGACAACACTTCCGTAAACAGTGGTAACGACCAAGTGGCCAAAACCACGGGTGAATTTTTAAGCCAATAAGGAAGTGGCAGCAAGCGGCAATTCCTCTAAAGTCTGCTAGATGCTGGCTCCAAAAAGATCGAATTGATTGATTGAATTCTCACTCAAAATATAAAGTCAATACATTTGTTTGACAAGAGGTTATGGTCTCAGTAGCTAATTTCACTTCTTCTAATGTGTGTCCATATGGCGATTTTCAAAATAATTGCGTCATTAATGGGATGTAACGGTTATAAAATGAGGTTGCTTTCCAAGTGCAGTGATTGACAGGTCGCCGATTACAGGCCAATCGCAGGCGGCACTGTGGCTCTACGGACAAAGCTCAGGTTCGCTTTGGCTGCACTGGCTCCAAAAAATTTTAACGTGGCAGCAATCATAAACCCAATCTTTTGGCTTCAAAACGGCCCTTCAGAAACCTATGGATGATGTCACACTCACTACATCCATCTTTTTTTTTACAGTCTATGGCGCTGGTTCTCAAATGGGGGTACGCGTAGCCCTAGGGGTATGTTGGGGTACTGCAGGATGTACATGCTAATTTTTTTCAAAGTTTTTTTTTTTTTTATCGTGTCGTGAATAATTCCTAAAATAATTCTACTATAATAAATTCAATTAAAATCTGTGTACTAACGTACAAATTCAATAAACTATATATTTGATATTCAATATTCCTTTCCCAATGAGTGCCATCTTGTACAAGCGGGTGTTAATTCACTGCAAGCTAAGTTAGCAGCCAGTTTTGATTTCAAAAGCCAGACGGAAATCGAAAAAATTAGTAAGTGGGTAAAACGTGGTGGCAATGAGAAAGAAGGGGAATTTGTGAAAAAGAAAGCGAAAACGGAGGCACCAAAATATCATCAGTATCAGGAAGAATATGTTTTTATGAGATTTACGTACATGAGCTACAATCCTCCCCAGGCGTTGTGCTTCTTTTGCGGGGAAAAATTAGCCAACAGTTCCATGAAGCCATCCCATTTTTTAAAAGAAAACTTTCTGACTTCAGATCCCAAGTAACAATGCGAAAAGCCTCTACTATCTCAGCCAAAGCACTCAAGGCTTCTTGTCCTTGCTAGTAGCTAAAGCAAAAAAGCCATTCACCATTGCTGAAGACTTGCTACTTACAGCCGCTGTTGTATTGGCTGAGACTATGCTGGATAAAACTGCAGCAGACAAACTAAAAACTGTGCCTTTGTCAAATGACACTGTTTCCTGCAGAATAGATACGATGGCCACAGACATTGTTGATCAAGTTGTGGGAAAGCTTGGCGAGTCATTTTCACTCCAGCTCGATGAATTGACAGATGTTAGTGGACAGGCACAGTTTGTTGCTTTCGTGAGGTATATTGATACTGACGATGTTTGTGACTTTGTACTTTTGTACTTTACGTTTGTACTTTTCTGCAAGAGTTTGGGGGGAAAAACGACTGGAGAGGACATTTTTAGTGTGGTTAATGCGTTCTTTTCTGAAAAAGGCCTGAACTGGAAATCCTGCACCAGTGTATGTACTGATGCAGCTGCGTCAATGACAGGACGTGTGAAAGGACTCATGGCGCGAATTCAAAAGGAGAACCCCGACGTGCAGTGGACTCACTGACTGTATCATACACAGGGAAGCACTGGCGTCCAAGAAAATGAGTCCAGTGTTGCATGACGTTCTGTGTGATGCTGTCAAAGTAATTAACTTTATTAAGTCAGAGCCACTTAATGCACAACTCTTTCACAGCCTTTGTGAAAACATGGGAGCTGAACACACACAGCTGTTATTACACACAGAAGTGAGCTGTGGAGAATACTAAACAAGCTGTTTGAACTGCGAACAGAAGTGCGCACCTATCTCTCAGAGCACGGATCTCCCCATGCCACTTTGTTTGAGGACACAGACTGGCTTGCAAAGCTATCTCAATGAGCGAACTCAATGTGTGTCTGCAGGGCAAGGATACCAACATTCTGAAACTGTATGACAAGGTGGGTGAGCTGTGGAAAAGGGTGTGTGCAGAGGGAGATCTCACCTGCTTTCCCCAGGTGGATGCTTTCCTCTCCAGTGAGAATGTGGAGAGAGCTCCAATGAAGGCAATAAGGCTGACTGGCACAGCGGTCACTTATGTTGCGAGAAACCCATTTCTCTTGTCTGAAACCAACAGAAGCAAGCTTCCTGTCAGCCATCAGGAAAAACTCCTGGATGTGTCATCTGACCGGGGCCTACAAATGAAGTTTGAAACATCCATTCTCACACAGTTTTGGGAGTGTGTGAAGAGGGAACACCCTGAGTTGGGAAAGAAAGCTTTGGAGCAGCTATTGCCTTTTGGATCCACATATTTCTGTGAGGCCTCCTTTTCTGCAATGACTTTGATAAAAACAAAGCAAAGAAACAGACTGTGCCTGGAAAAGAGCTTGATCACTGCAGTCGCCTCCACCCAGAAAGACAAAGATCCTCAGTAGCCTAAAGCACAAGCCCATGTTTCTCACTGAATTGTAAATGCCACCCTTCTATTTAATCTTGATGTTTATACTGCCAAATCACATGCATACTACTGTGCATACTGTACATTATTTATGTTCATTTTTACTTTTTTGCTTCCAAAAATGTTTTGCGCTGGTCAGGGAGTATTTGGCTGAAAAAATATTTTCAAGGGGGTACATTAGTCAAAAAAGAACCACTGGTCTATGGTAACGACATAAAGGTCATGGTTCAGAAGCTTGCGCATGCCCGATAGATTTCACCGTTTTCCTATCTTTTAGAAAACAGCAACAAATTACATGGTTTGTCCATCACAATTTCACAAGCTCTCCATCAAAATTATTTGCAGTTTGTAATGACCTTTTTAGCACCGCGACAGCAGGGGTTTCATAGATCACATTGTCAGTCAGTCGGTCGCTCTGTTCACCACTTTATGGTCACATAGGTGAAAGTGTGCTGCACGGAGTTAGATTGCAGACTCTCAATCGGGAGGCCCATTTTTGATTCCCGGCAGGGACGCTTCCACAAAATTAAATGTTGCGGGGCTGTTAGACTCTTAGTCTTGTGTACATTGTACTTTAGATTCTAGGAAGCCAATGCCATTGCTAGAAAGATTTGTGACTCCAAAATACTTAATTGTCATTGAAGTTTAATTTATTACATTGTATCGTGGTTGTATCGAATCATGAAGCCCATATTACATATTGGATCATATCGTGACATAAGCATATCGTCCCATACCTAGTAAGCACTTTAGTTCAAGGACACTTTGACGGGACACATGGCTTTTACATGGCTCAAACTGACTTTTTCTGGTCTAACCACTAGGCCAGCATAGCGTGCCAAACATCCTGACTGAAATGGGGTGGGTAGCATGTGCCATCAGCATGTGTACACGTGTGAATTCCACTCATTCTTTGTCTAAGATCTCAATCAAACAATAACCTTTTTTTTTTTTTCTGTAGTGTTGTTTGTTAGGAGTGATTGAATCGTAATCTGAACCAACTACAGGAAATGACCCGAAAAAAGGCAAGGATTTATGGGTATAAGGAGACATGTTGACATCTGATATCCAGCAGTTCCTTGTGCTTAGAAAGCCTAGCATAATAAAATGAATTGAGGGCAAACAGGAGTCTGGACTGAAGCCGATATTCAGCTATATTTCTTCACGTATTCTTAACTGGTATGATCATCAAATAAGGTAAATTACAGTGAAGAGCACAGACAAGTACATCATGCTTTGCTAAAGTTACAGGGACTGGACTCAGATTTTAATCCAGTTTTTTTGGTATCCGTGTTAAAGGGATAGCCATATCATATTTCTAAAAAACACATTGACAGCAATTATTTATTCATTTATTTAACGCAGGCTTAAAAACGTAGCACTTTTAGGCCTGCAGAAACATTCTAAATACCATAGCAACCATACCTGTTGAAAGACCACTGGCAAGTTAGTGGAAGACTTGCACCTCGTTGTTATAGAAGCTTGCTGGTCAACCTACATGAACACATGGAAAATTTGACTCCATAAGAGTCAATACAAGTGACTTCATGACACCCAGTTTGCCTTTCACACTCTTTAAGATAATAATAACTTTATTTATATAGCACTTATCAAAACACAGTTACAAGGTGCTTTACAAAACAGAGAGAGAAAAATAAGTACATAAAAATTCCATAAAAAGGTAAAACATCAGAGGTTATAAACACATTAAGTAAAAGCCAGTAAAAGGTTCAAGTAAAAGCCAAATGGTAAAAGTGTGTTTTTAACAGTGATTTAAAAGACGACACTGAAATGGCTGACCTAATCTCCCCAGGCAAGTTATTCCACAGTCTGGGGGCCCTAATGGAGAAAGCGCAATCACCCTTTGTTTTCAACCTTGACTGTGGAACAACCAAAAGACCTGTGCCTGAGGATCTTAGACTGCGCCTTGGCTCATATGGGTTTAAAAGATCAGAGATATAAGAAGGAGCCAGCCCCGTGAGTGCTTTAACCCCTTGTACCCTGACTTTACCCTTCAATTTCCCCTTAAGTAGTTTCAAAGTTAGAAAAAAAATGTTTTTCCTAACAGTACAACAACATCACATCCATATTCCGTATCTGCTGTTCCAATGCTTTCTTGAAGCTCTAGCTGCTTATATTGAATGAAATATTCAAATACAAGACACCATGTTTTTATGGCTGCACCATTACATCAAATGGAAAAAATCTAGATGTTTGTGCATCATTATATACATTATTTAAATTTGAATTTAAAATAAAGTTCTGTGGGTTTGATCAAAGCTTGGCCGTGCAACCTGTGTTTGTAATGATGGACCCAGTGGCGGGGGCAGTAGGGAAGAACAGGTTAAAAGTGATTAATAATGTAGTCTGGATATGTTTTGGGAGCTAAGACAGGAGTACACAATCTGTGACACATGCTGTCCTTCCTCTCCCAGTGCTCTCTGGTGTTCGAGCTGCACCCTTTCTGCTTCCCTTCGGATCGGTCGAAGATCTCATCACCCTCATGTCAGAATCAGAATCAGAATCAGAATCAGAATCAGATTTATTTATGCCAGGTACATTTTCACATACTAGGAAGTTGACTTGGTGGTGCAGTGCAATATACAGACATTTAGACAGACAAACAAGCAGCAATCAAGCTTTACAAATAGAATTTAAATATCAAATATCAGATACAAAGAAGAAGAAAGAAGAGATTCCTGAAAAATATATATATACAGTATATACAATAAGTGTGGTGACTAAGTGGGTCAGTGAGGGGCTTTTTACAAGGGCTCAGTAGCAAGTTGCATTTGACCAAGTACCAAAAATGAATAGTGTTACTGTACAGTAGGGGTGTAACGATACACTCAGCTCACGGTTCGGTACGATACACGGTACAGGCTTCACGGTTCGATACAATGACGATATTTTTAACAAAGTTTAAATGGAAACAAATTATGACTGTAGAAGATTCTTTCCTTATTGCTTAGACATAAAATGTAAAAAAACCCAATATTTTCAACTTGAAGTTTAACCTATTCCTACAGTTTCTTTTATAATGGTTTCTTTCTTTGTTATATATTTTTCAGTGCAAAAAGCAAATAATAGAATCTGTTGAATAAAATAAATCAGCTTTTAACAGCGGATGCTTGTCTAAATGAAACAAATTGTAAATTAAAATAAAATGTCAAAACAAGGATGTCCTCTTTACAATTAAGTGCAAATGTCTGAACATGGTTGATGATCTAACATTCTCCAAACACCTTAGTTGGCCAGGCAGGCCACAAAACTTAAACTTAAATTAAAACAACAAATATGTTCAGACACTGATTTTCTAACCTAGGAGGACATGTTTTATTTTTTTTTAAGAAAATTAGCATGTCAACATTTTCAGGCAGCAGCTGACACCCTTGACAGTTAGCTACGTACACACTGCCAGAATTTGGTAGTGACAACTGAATTTATGAATGAGAGTGAATTTGCATATGTCTGGTTCACACTGAAGCAGAGCGGAGTAAAATTACCACTGTGTCTGTACGGGTAACAGGAGTCACTCCACTCCTCCGACCTCGCGATGGTTGTAAATAATGTCTGTAACCATAGTAATGTTTACTTCAGGCCAATATGGCGGCTACCATTGCCTGTGTTTTCAGTTTACACACCAGTAACACCAGTAACCAGAGGCGTCAATTTATCCATAAGATCTTAATAAACCGCCACTGACAGCGGTGTCATATTCTCTTTTTCCACTGCATAGACTTGATACTTTCAACCACAACATTTGGGCAGAACTGGTAGGAACAACCGCATGTTGAGGAAACAGACTGGATAGAAAATTTGAGAAGGTCTCGAGTGAACGTCATAACGCCAGTCAGGCAAACTAGGATCTAGGATTACTGATTCCGCCCTCTGGCGTTTAAAGTATGTAAATGAAAACAAAGAGTAGTCTACATTTTGGTGGCACAGCTAATTGATAAGCTTTACTTGATACCACAAACCATTTTTCACCTCCACGATGCCTATCGTCACGTTTTTGGATCGCAAAATTTCGTTCCACAATATATCGTTACACCCCTACTGTACAGAGAAGACCAACACAATAGATATGACTATGTATATACAGATGTACAATTTGTGTGGAATTGTGCTCAGAGAGTCAGTGAAAGGTGGGGATTGTTTGTAAGCCCCACTGCCATGGGGAAGAAACTGTTGTGGTGTCGTGAGGTTCTGGTCTTGATAGGCCGCAGAGTCCTTGGCCTGGCCAGCGCCATCTGGGAGTCCCAGGCCGAGGCATGCTCCAACTACTCCCGGTTCACGGAGGAGATGAAGAAAGTTTTCGACCATCCGTTGGTGGGCAGGGAGGCCGGCCACCGTCTCCTCAGCCTGCGCCAGGGTTCCCGGTCTATTTTGGACTACGCCAGTAGTCACAGTAGAGTGTGGCTGGTGTGAGGAGTCCCTCCGGGAGATGTTCCAGCATGGCTTGGCGGATCGCCTTAAGGACGAGCTGGCCCCCCGGGAACCATGCAACAGCCTTGACGCCGCGACACCATGGCCATGCAGTTGGACACTCGACTTCGGGAGTGACGCAGAGAGAGAGAGAGACGCTCTGCACCGTTTCACTCACCACTGTCCCTGTGGGTGTACACATCCCCGGAAATCACCTTGAGGAAATTTCACTGTACATCACCAAGTCCCCACTGGTTCAGGTGGTTTTGGGTTGGCCCTGGCTCCAGAAACACAACCCTGTCATAAATTGGCCATCTGGCTCCATCGTCAGCTGGAGCCCAGCCTGCCACTCTTCCTGTCTCCGGTCTGCTCTAGCCATCCCCGACTCCATTCTTCCGCAGCCTGAGAAGTTTCCCGACCTGTCCCTGGTTCCTCCCGAATACCTGGACCTGAAGGAGGTTTTCAACAAACATCGAGCCTCCTCGCTGCCGCCTCATTGACTTTTGGCTTCACAGACATACATACACTTAAGAACTTCACAGACATACATACACTTAAGAACTTCACAGACATACATACACTTAAAAACTTCCTCTGCCATGGGTTAGAATACATGAGATAAAGACAATGAATAAGTGGACCTGTAGTAGTGAACGGTTGGGATGAAAAGTGCTAAAATATTAACAATTAATACATATCTTAAACAGACATCGTAAAGACAGCAGCAGTCACTAATATCCAATAAAAGGTCATTTGTTTAGTAAGATGAAAGAGGATGGGATAAAAGATCTCTTAAAAATGTTTCTCATTGCTATGGGTACCCTATATCGTCTTCCTGAAGGGAGTTTTTCAAATTCATTAAACAAAGGATGTGAAGGGTCCTGAACTATTAATGTTGCTTTCCTCCTGGTTTGTGTGGTGTACAGCTCCACCAGCTGTCTCTGGGGGTTCCGTGTAATCTTGCTGGCTGTATTAACTATTTTTGTGAGCTTGCTTTTGCTCCTTGCCCCTAAATTTCCATACCAGCATGTGATGTTATAGGAAATTATACTTTCCACTAGACTAGTATAAACCATCCTCAGGACTTCTTTGCTCACGTCAGAGCTATTTAATTTCCTTAGAAGGAACAATCTTTGCATTGCCTTCTTAAAAATGTAATCTGAGTGTTCATTAAAGTTTAAATTGGTATCTAAAATCATTCCTAAATATTTAAAACTACCTACCATCTCTACAGCTTGGCCCTCAATTATAATTGGCTGACACATTGGTTGCCCACCCCTATTGTTGACAACGAGTTCCTTGGTCTTGTTAGCGTTTATGAGCAAAGCACTCTCTTGACACCATGTTAATAGATTGTTGATGTGATTAGTGTAGGAACTCTCTAATTCATCATTACACTTAAACATTAAACCCACCATTGCCATGTCATCTGCATACTTCAAAAGACAAAAGTTGCTGTCATAGATCTGCATTTCATTTATATACATAGAAAAAAGTGCAGGAGATAAAACGCAACCTTGGGGCACCAACGTTGCGTTGGGGCAGACTGCCTGCTATCTCCCCTTCAGTAAGTGTGATAGGATCCCAAACTGGGCTACATACATTGTCGAGTATGTCCCCATGAGTGTCTTTGTCAAACCTACTATAAAACTGGTTTAGCTCATTGGCAAAGGAGACAGTATCTATGGGTAGGCAGTGTTGTTTCCTAGCCTCTCTGCCCATCATTGTGTTGAGACTGCTCCATGCTTTCTTTGCATCGCCAGTAATAAATTGTTTCTCCATTTTGTGTCTATGCGGTTGTCTGGATCTTTTAATAATCCCCCTCAGTTCAGCTCTTATTTCTTTAAATAATGCCATGTCTCCTCGAACAAAGGTAGCCCTTTTCTCGCTGAGACATTTCTTCATTTCATATGAGACCCATACCTTGTTATTGGGGTATACCTTAATGGTTTTTGTGGTCATGACATTATTTTCACAGAAAATAATATAGGAGGTTATTGTCTCTGTCAGTTCAATTGCATTTGCACAGTCATCAAAGAAAATGTCCCAGTTCGTATCCTCAAATCAGTCTCTCAGTCTCTCCTTGCAGGCGTCTGACCACAGTGTTGCTTCTCTGACAGCAGGCTTCTCCTGTTTGATCTTTGCCTTGTATTTTGGCAGCAGGTGAATGACATTGTGGTCTGAGTTACCCAAAGGTGGGCGGGACACCGCCTTGAATGCGTTGGCCACGTTGCCAAAACACTGATCTAGAGTCTGAGAGTGCCGTGTGGGACAGTCTATGTATTGTTGTAGAGTTGGCAGGTGACTGGAAAGATCACAGGAATTAAAATCACCAAGTATGAAGATAGGCTGATCCATAGATTATTAAAACTCTCACTTATCCGGCTTGCTGCTTCCTCATATTTCGGCCCCGGTATGTATGTCAGAATGATGGTGATCTGACCGAATTACCTCGGCAGATAAAATGGTCTGAATGAAACCGAGAGCAGTTCATAGTCAGGTGTGCATACTTTCTCATGGATGTGCAGTTGAGTTGCCCAGTTGTTGTCACCGAATATTCACATGCCCCCACCGATCGATTTACTTGACTTGCGTTTGTCCCGGTCAGCTCTTATTGTGGTATATCCAGGAAGCGCGACTTCAATCTCATCTTTGAGCCATGTCTCTGTAAGGCATATTAAGTTGCTTCGTTTAAAGTCACTTTCAGCCCTCACTCTGGCCGTCAGTTCATCCATTTTATTATTAAGGGATTGCACATTTGATAGTGTTATCAGAGGTAGAGGGAATCGCGAACCCTGCCTCCGTAGCCTGGCTCAAATGCCCTCTCTTGAACCCCGTTTCTTTACCTTCGGCTTTTTCGATTTAGGGTTAGGCCTACGTGCAATTTCAGAGCAGCCAAGTGTCGAAAGTCTAAGATCCAGTTTCCCTGCATGTCTTTGTAGAGACAGCAGGTATTCTCTGGAGTAGGTCATGCCATGTCTTTGCACGGGAGAGCCAAAGTTGACGGAAAACAGGTTAAGTAGGGCGCACAGGATAATCCATACTCTCGTTATATCTATCGCCCACAGTTTTAAAAGCTCAGTCACTTGAACAAAACAGAACATGAACACGAACACATAGCTAAAACAAAAAACAATAGTTTTAAACAAGTGTCGGCGTGAAGCTCTGGGTCAGCCGCTGAGCCGCGCCCCAGAAGTGTTTAAAGTGTTTGTCTAAGATCTCAATCAAACAATAACTTTATTGTCCCTGATGCGGATGAAGTGTTTCCTCCTTTATTTTGGGTCATTTGTTCTGTAGTGTGGTCTGTTAGCAGTGAGGTCATAATCTGAACCGACTACAGGAAATGACCCCAAAATGCAAGCGTTGATGGGTATAAGGAGACATGTTGACATCTGATAGCCAGCAGTTCCTCGTGCTTGGAAAGCCTAGCATAATAAAATGAATTAAGGGCAAACAGAAGTCTGGACTGAAGCCAATATTCAGTTATATTTCTTCACATATTCTTAACTGAGACTGTCCTCCCCCAAAAAACGACCACATAGGTCGTTTGTTCCTACCCTCTAATACGACCCACAGGAGCGTTTCCTACGTTGGTCTGCGTCCACGTCACGTGACTGTCAAGTTTCTCTCTGCGGCGAAAAAAAAAAGGGGCTGACATTCCTTTTATTCTCAGTGGAAAATGCAATATTTTAAGATAATGCGTTTTGATAACATTTCTAGCGAGAAATGTGCATTTTATTTTCATAATCTTCGTTCAGTGAATGTATATGATGTTTAGTTTGTTAGTTATTACGAAGATTCATTCAGACTTTCTATCATTGCTATGATGGTTGCTATGCACGCTGCTATCGCTGAAACCACAGTTGTATTTCTTCCGATTTACAAAGTGGTTGTAAAAAGATATATCTACTGAATATATCAAATATCTAGTACAGCCGAACTAGTAATTACACTGCATCTAGATGATCTATGTTAAGAAAAAGTAAAGATGTTGGTTTATTTCAGATATTTTAGCCAAAACAGGAGTCGAACGCGTCAAGTCCACCCACAACAGCCCTTCCGTGAGCCACGTCATCCAACGTGTGTGTGTTCGACTCTGGGCGACACTCTTTTGTTGTTTCACAAAACAACGTACTGATCCATACCACAGTCTACACCTGGATGGTGCATTATCAGCACCTTGTCACTTGTCACAGTAGCCTTGTCAACAGAATATGAAAAAACTTGCGTTTTTTGTCTCGTTTTTGTTTTCTCACTATTTTATTTTGTGTTTTACAAATGAAAAAAGGAGACTCAAGTCCTTTCTAAATGTTGTATCGGCCGTTTCTGACCAGGAAAACTGCCATTTCCATTTGTGGATTTTATAATTAAATCAATATACCAATGTACAGCAACAACACAACATTGTATTGTCCCGCCTATGCCTACTAGTCTGATTTAGCAGTGACATAATTTACCAGTCATTAGACAGAGATTATGAAATTAAGGCCCCCTTTGCGCCTGAAATTAACATGTGTCTTGTATCCAGACTGAGTGTGGCTCTGATGTAGCTGTATTATATTTACATCTGGCATTAAATTGCGATACACATTGAACTAGTGAATGTGATTTAATGTCCTTTAAAATTAACAGTTAACACCTCGCTTTATCCCCATCCACAAGTATCCCGACCATCTTTTTTTGACAAGTATGTTACTATCTGAGCTGACTGCCAACTGTTTGGTTTGCGTGTGTTTCTTGGTTGGACTTGTGCACGAAAGTTCATTTCCGTTCATGTAGCTTTATTGTTTGGGTAATGAGATCTTCAATGTGTCTTGCATTTACACGTGAATTTTACACGTGAATTTTACACATGAAGTTTTATGCTGATCTGATTACAATCCAATCACCGAGTACAAATGTTAATCCCAGGTGGAAAGTGGGTCAAAGAGATAAGCATGATCATATCAGATTATTATAATGTGGTATTGCGAACTCAGGAGTATTTGGTGAAAAAGACATGCAGGGATACAAAGAGTGCCAAACAATTTGTGACAAGGAAGAATGTAGTTAGATATCTAGATAACAAGTGGGACTGCAGCATTGTTGTCATGAAGCACACTTGTGACCCTATACATACTCAAACCAAGCCTCATTCTTCTCATGACACTCGACTGTTTACAAAAATGTTCCTCCTCTCTTAACCAGCACAACTATTTATAGATATTTTTATCAATGACATTTTTAATTCAGCTTAATTTATTTTATCCTGGTGGCTCAGTAGAGTAAGATTTAGCTGCGTTCTAATGTCAATCTCCTAATTTGCCTTTGGTAGTTTAAATATGATTTCTTTTTAGGAGTCAAGCTTCTAAAAATAAAAGTACAGTTTGATTCATACCTCTTCATTATGGTTAAATGAAAGTTGAAAAAGCATAACGTTAATGTACATTGGTAATTTAGTTGCCTTCTCCCACAGAATCTGTATCTGTAATAAATCTGTCTTTTGGTTTAAAGAACAGCAGTTTAGATTTTGTTTAGATGGCAGTATTGTCATAGGAAAGTAAGTGTTTTGCTGAAAATCTCACAACTGCAAGGAGTCAGGTTGTACTCATAATGTTCCTTAAATGTTACTACCTTTTGCGCCAGAGATGCACTGATTAGGCAGGATGCAGCTGCAGAGTTCATGCATTCTTTTTAAAGCTCCTCCCACAGATTATTATAAACTTTCATGTTCACAGGGAAGACTCGCTCGGCCCTTATTTTCAGTAACACCCTGCGTGTCATCTGTGTCATCTTTAGTGGGAGTTGGTGCTCATTGATGGGGACTGGTATATTTGCTGTGGGAAAGGCACTGGCCAATTTTACTGACCCCTACCACTAAGTAGACAGCAACTTCAATTTAAAATGTGGAAAGTTGTTCTGCTTGTATAATACTGGGGGATGGACACTATAATTTGCATTTATAGCATTCGGAAAGAAAAAATCTTTTTGGAAAATAAATAACAGTTTTAACGTTTTTCTTGACAGTATACAAGTATGTGTATAAAAGTGCATCCCAAGCATTAGGACACAGAGGAGTGAAATCACTATGATTGTTTTCCTTTTTAATCTCAATCTCTGTTTGCCCTTGTTTGCACGCTTTACTGTTTTTTTTTTTATCTCTCCAGATTATTGGAACATTTTTCCCCCAATGCTACTGTTGTCCACTTTTCCCAATGATTAGCATTTCATTAGCAAAAATCAATATTAAAAGTAACTAAAACGTCAAAATTCACAAAGGTGATGCTAGTATATGTATTTTTATCCCTGGAATAGAATGTACTAAATCTCATGGGTACCTGTTGAACACAGCCCTTATTTTGGGTATTTTTCCAAAAGCCCATTCATAATTTCCATAGAGGTTATGGAGTACAGACCAAATGGTAGAGATGCTAATCTGTGGCATACAAAGTGTCATCATGTACTACCAGTACTCCACAACAAAGTTACAGCAGTCACATTAGATCCACTGAGAATAAATTTGCTGGGAAGCCTCAGTCACGTACTGCACATGACTAAGACAGAATAAAAAGTGGATCAACCTGGGTTCGAATCACATGTCTTTCCTGTCTCTCACAACTTAGAACTATCCAATAAAGGCAAAATGCCCAAAAAATAATAATAAAAAAAAAGATATCAAGAAATGCCTGTCTATACTGCGTCTCCTACCCACCCCATATCAGTCAGGATGCTTTGGTGGCCTAGTGGTTAGAGCAGTGGTTCTCAACGTGGGGTCCAGGGACCACCAGGGGTCCTTGAGGGAGTTCCAGGGGGTCCCCAACAAACTGGTGAATTGTTAAACTTCGCCATTATTTAATTTACAAGAAGTTAACACAATTAGAGAATGTAGAAGAATGACTGTTTTGATCATAGTTTCTCTGTTATCTCTCTACCTACAGTACAGATAGTCATGGAATTCTGGACAAAATCATATCTGACAATAAAAATATTCTCAGATTTGGGTCCGAGAGACAAAGTCTCATCAAATGGGGGTCCGTGGCTCTAATGTGGACTGAAGTAGGGTCCTGGATATGAAAAAGGTTGAGAATCACTGGGTTAGAGTAACCACCCCGTACCAGAAAAAAGTCACAAGTTTGAGCCATGCAAAAGCCATGTGTCCTTGAACCTCATGAGACTACCAATTTGGTAGTGTGATGAGGATGTTCTTAGTTCTGTTTACTCCTCTGACAAAAAGATAGCTGCTCAGGAACAGCACACTGATGATTGGTCACAGCAGTATTAATCTGGGTGTTAGATCAGTCAGGGAAGTACAACTTGAGCTTGTGTAGTAAGCTCTTATCATCATCATCAGCCTACTTTTTGTTTGTTCTGTGTTTTGTTACATGTTCTTCCTGAACTTTGCTTTGCTATGTTTGTTTTTTTTGTCTTTTATCTGATTTTCAGACCTGTTTCGCCATACACTAGCAGTGAATGGAGAGAGAGAAAAAAAAATTCTCCAGTCGTATCTACCAGAGCAACAGATAACAGAGAATCGCCGATTTTCGTGTTATATCAGGTCCAGGAAGCTGCACAACCTAAGGTACTACCAAAGTTCAACATCACTTTAACAGCTCTGGTAGAGTAGGTGGTAGGTCTTGTGCCACAAGGTACGAGTTTATTCATATTTTTAATAATATGGGTTTTCCTTGTGTCCAGACTTAACTTACAGTTGCTCTGTTTGATCCACAGACAGGTCACTGATTATGTTTATTTTATTCTCAATTATCATTGTTTTTTTTGGAGAGAAAAAAAAAGTTATATCGAGTCCACGATTTACTGTAACGTGCACACGTTTTAGTTACTTCATGCGCACGAGATACAATTCGTTCCCTCGATTTCGTTAAACTGTGTATTTTAGGAAAAATGCAACTTAAAAGGTACCTTTTAGGTATTGCAGATATGCCTAGTAAGGATTTGATATGTTACAGTAACCCCACAAATATTGCCACTTAACCTTCAGGCCATCAGGTGGCTGCAACACACCCAGGACAGCGCCACATTTAAACATAATCACCAATATGTGCACTGACTCTTTATAAGCTTGTGAAGAGCGCATGTATTGTATATCGAGAGCACGATATCACTATTTTGAGGGCAACCAAAACGAGGGCTCATTTTAACCAGATCGAGGGAACGAATTGTATCTTGTGCGCACGAATAAACCAAAACGAGGGCTCATTTTAACCAGATCGAAGGAACTAATTGTATCTCGTGCACACAAAAAAAGAAAACGAGAGCTCGAATTGCATATTGTGCGCACGTTACAGTAAATCGTGGCCACAACATAAATAATTTTTCTCCCGATGGCCACTCCCGGGCTCCGTAGTTTTTAACTTGTCTATTTCTCTAGTACTGCAGCTGGTGGTGACCTCCAGTCACAGGAGCAGCTGGTGTGGTGGGAGTTCACTTACTGATTTGCGGTGGTATCATTTAAAACCTGTTCTTCCCTGCCGGCCCCGCCACTGGGTCCATCATTGCAAATGCAGGTTGCACAGCCAAGCTTTGTTCAAACCCACAGAACTTTATTTTAAATTCTAGTCAAGATAACAAGTTTTCCAAAGACACTAAATATGTCATGCTACAGGAAAATGTGTATATAATAAAGCACAAACATCTAGATTTTTTCCATTTGATGTAATGGTGCAGCCATAAAAACATGGCATCTTGTATTTGAATATTTCATTATAAGCAGCTAGAGCTTCAAGAAAGAGTTGGAACAGCAGATACAGAATATGGATGTGATGTTGTTGTACAGTTAGGACAAATTTTTTTTTTCTAACTTACCGGTTTTTTTTTTTCTAACTTAGTGTTAGGGTTAGGGTAAAGTGGGTTGTCTTATGCTTTAGGTTTGGTTGATACATGCACAGATAGGATACTCCCAGCACATATTCCTGGTGGTTGGTTGGTTTGCCACACCGTAGTATGACTTTTTAACTTCTTCCTTTTCGCAGGATTTCCTTGTTTTTAAGAATTGTAAACATTTTTAATAAACCAGCCTATAATGGCAAGTTGACCCACACTGACTGTTTCAGCTTCATCATTGAAGTTACCCTGTGCAATTGACTGTGGTCAGGTTCCCTTCCCTAGCCCAATTGTGGGTGGAATACCTCCCCTTTACGGTGGTCACATTTGGTGTCGTCAGCAGGATACAGAAAAACAAGTCAGAGTGTGGTAGTTTTTACTATTTTGCCATGAGCAACATTTCTTTTCCCTTTTTTAAAATTTATTTATTAAGAGGACATACGACAAACGATAATTGGCGCCAAAGATTGACGAGCTCTACAGCTCTCAGTCTGCTGTCTTCCAGAACTAGGAAGCTTCAGCTTTCTTTTTTTTTTTTAAACCAACTTTGCTTTTATTGATATATTAAAAAAGGGTTTGTTTGGCATAGTGTCAAAATGAGTGAAATTGAGGAACAATTAGGAGCATTACGTAAGCACTTAAAAGCTGTCCAAGCTGAGAATAAGCAGTCAAAACTGTCAGCTTCTAATCCCCCTGCTACCGTCCCGAAGGTTGATAGAACTGTGCATGTCCCCCGTGAAAGGAGATGCCCCAAGTTTTATGGTGACCAACACTCACCTGACAATGTTGGCCTTGAGGAATGGAGTGAGGAGGAAGAGGCTTGTCTTGAGGGCCGGCACCTCTCAGACAAGGAGAAAGCCATCTGCCTCTGTGATCATCTGGGTGGAGATCCTCGGAGTTAGATAAAGCACCGTCCACGCAATGAAAGGGAAAACCCTTACAAGTATCCTGATGGGGTTAAAAGCTTCCTGCCACATTGGGCCCAGCCTCAGCCTCAGCCTCAGCTAACAAGGAGGGTTCTGAAGCCTGGTTGCACTGCACTGTCTTTACTCCGAACTGCCCTATTCCTATGCTCTGGACCATTCTGTACATCTGCTCTGCTTAGGACAATCTGTTATGTGTCTATGGCTTGTATACGCTTCTGGGCACATCTCTGTATGATGGATGGTACATAAGACATTCCTGTCCACATGCTGCTTCTACCTGTAACAAAAACGATGCATACTTGCGCATCTGCTCTGTTAATCATGTAGAAAGCCAATAATGCACATTTGCATGCCATACATATACCCCTATATATATATATACCTCTCCATGTCCTGACTTGCCTGAAGACCTTAAGCATGTGAGTAAAGTCAGGAAATTATGTTGGAGAGGTCAGAAAGGAGGCTTACAAGAATGCACACTTTTAATCAGGATTAAAGCTTCAAGTCATGACTCAAGGATTTTCCAAAACTCATGTTTGTGTCATTGTATGCTCAGTTTTAAGGGGGGCAGCATAGTAGAATCCTACTTGGTGACAGTGGGTATGCACTGACCAACTTCTTGTTCACCCCCTATTCTCATCCAGTCAGACCTGAGCAGCAGCAGTACAACCAAGCTCATACCCACACCAGAGGGCTAGTGGAGCACATGTTTGGTGTATGGAAGAGTCATTTCCAGTGTCTCAGAAACACATTGCGCTTTGACACAAGAAGATGCTGCATTGTCATTATTGCAACAGCAGTGCTTCATAAGCTACCTCAAACAGCATGAGTGCCCAGATCCTCATATTGACAATGACGATGACCCACATGTTCCCATGGCTGAGGCAGCCAATGACCGAAATGGACTTGCTGGCAGAGATGCTTCTGCTTTGCAGCACTTCTCATAACAAAGATATCTCAAGTGATTGTTGAAGACAACATGGATTGGTAACAAAAAGGTTTTTCTTTCGGAAAGGGAGATACTGGGATCCTGAACTGGTGATGGTTTCAATAGAACATTGGTACTGCTACTGCTTCATGTTTCTCTCCTCCTCCTTCATAGCCAACTCAACATGAAGGATTTTCATCTTCATTTCATGCTGTTCTTTTAAATACTTTAATTTGCACTCATGAAAATCCATGACCAGTTTCTCATGAATGGTCAGCCTTATTGCACTTGTCCTGCAGCCTGTGTTAGTGACACCATCTTCCCTACTGGCTGCTGCGGATGTCACAGAATGAAGGTCAGCCTTCATTCTGTCTTGGTCCCTCCAAGCTCTGGTGATCATTTGCTTCTAGAAAAGTATTATAGTGCTGCATTTGAGAACAGTATCTCAACAGTTGAGGTCATTACATCATTTTTATTATGGGAGTACAAGAGATGACAATATTACATATTGACTGGGATGACATGTTGAATGAATGTGTCCTACCAAATAAGAACTGGAATAGTCTCCCGTCTGAACTGTCCAAATGGTCATCATCGGGGATACCTTCCAAGGGTTGCAGGCTATCAGTAATCCCGGTCAACAAGTCCCCCATCGCATCTGTCTGGTTTTATTGGGGATGCGAACCCCCAATAAAACCACCTGTTATGAAACACTGATGCTGAATCATGCTCTTGCTTCAAGAGGTTCTTTTCTAAGTCACTGAAATTCCTTGAATGTTTTCTTTAACATTTGTCCATTGTTTGGTTTGTTCCATACAATGCATACGTAATAGAATTCCACCCCGGGCTTTTAAAGCAGCCTCGGGTCAGTATCAAATGCACATCATTAATCTAATTGGGCTTCAAAAAGATTAGCTGACTAGTCCTTAATTACTTTAGGCAGCGTCTCCCTAGTCTAGAACTAATCAATCTGAAGTTAAGCAATGTCTCAGAAAGCCATTTTTAAAATCTGGATTCATTTAAAGGATAACTTCGGTATTTTTCAACCTGGACCCTATTTTCCCATCTTTTTGTGTCTAAGTGACTAAAGGGGACAACAATTTTTGAAATTGGTCCAGTATTGAGGGAGATCGCATCGCCGGCAGCCGCGAAACGAGCTGCAATGTAATCTGACGGGGCAAATCGCACTGTCAATGTACGTCCACTAAAAGTGCTTGTTTTTGCCGCTGACAGGCTCAGATTGTTATTATAAGTGTCTGACAACATTATGGAAAGGACCCTACAGAGAAATGAAACGTTTTTTTCTTTACCTTTCACTTGATCTGGTCTGTGTGTAACCAAGTCTCGCTCAAGTCTCGCGATAGTTGAGTTGTTGCAGGAAGTTACACACAGACTGGGTTAACAGTTTTTCTCAACATAGTATACCCTCCTCCTGCCAAAACAATGAACACACGCAAATCTCAGAGGCTGTGTATTAGGGTGTATGAGTGTGAACTGGAGTAATGACACAAGACAGGAGACACATATGTGTATAAAAGTGCATCCCAAGCATTAAGACACATTAGACTGAAATCACTGTGATTGTTTTCCTTTTTAGTTAATCTCAATCTCTGTGTTGTTGTTTTTTTGCATGCTTTACTGATGTTGTCTTATTTTTCCAAATTATTGGGAGATGTCTCATCATAGTGTAGAAATAAAAATGTGGAAAATAATTTGTGGTTATTTTTTTATTTTAATAAAAAAATCTTGACTTTTTTGAATTTTTCATTACAGCATCATTTTTCACAACATTGTCTATAGGGCTGCAGTGAATGCAGCCCTAACCCTATCAATGCAATAATGATGGGTAGGGCTGACTGGTGTTAGCAGAAGAAAAAGCATTGCCCACACATAGCCTACTGCTAAAAACTTATCTTTTCAGCTTAGCTTTTAAGTAGCCTTCATTTTAACTATTTCTGTTCAGGATCCCAACAGAGCTGACACGGGCAAGTACAAATTTTCATTGGTCTTGTCCGGGTAATGCTTATTTGCACGAGTGAACACTATATGTGGGGGGGACAGAGCTTTACCCTGTATGATTCTCATCCATCTGTGGATGGTGAGGTTTTTGACGAAGAGGAGAATCTATGATTCTTGTCTGCCTTGGGCAGTGAGATCTGACGTAAATATCAGATCAAGAGTAGAATCAGGAAGGACAGGGGAAAAGAAAATTAAAGAAAAACATATGGGTTCACTCACAATGTGCATCTAAAAGTGGGAGTATTTGTTCTTTTAATGCAATGCATCTTGCTTGTTCTTTTATATGAATTTTATCTTTTTATCTGTCTCTATCTGCCTTTTATTAATGTAAAGCACAAACCTCAGCCATCATCACCATGCATAGTTCTGTGGGACAAGGCAGGTGCACTCTTGTGGAACCAAAGAACTCTGAAGTCTGTTCCATTACTGCTGGCTCTCTGATTATCTGTGACTATCAACTCCAAAGTGATGTTCTGAACTTTGTGTCTCAATTCAAGCCACAATTCGTGGCGTTAAAGTGTGACACTTTAATGCTCCAGTTAAAGTGTCGCACTGAGAAAATAGAATGATGAGAGGGACATATGACCCCAAGCGAACAGGCCTGTGGTCAAATCTTTCCAGAGGTGGGTAAAGCTACGTGAGATTCTCACCTTCTTGCATCATCAGGTTAGTACTGTAGTTTGTAATATAAACATATAGGAAATATTGCAAGACAATGTACTGTAACATGACAAATGTATAGAAAATAAAGAAAGAAAATACCAAAGATATCTGTAGTCTAAACAAATATCAAATCTCTCATGGACTAAAACAAACTTTAAAGCAAACAAAGAATGAAATTGCTCATGCACTGCCTCAAAATGTTGCATGTGTATCATGGCATTAATAACAAAGTATAGAGATGCTGTGCCTGTCTACTTCAGAAAAAAAACATTAAGACCAAACACACTAACTGGGTAAAGCTGTTAAATCATACGATAGTGCATCACTGTATGTATGATAATGCTATACTTTTTAAAAATATTTTTGGCAATTTTATTTTGCTTTATTGGACAGTCACAGTGGAGAAAGGCGGGAAAGACAGGGCAGAGAGAGAGGATGACATGCGGTAAAGGCTCGGGCCAGATCTGAACCTATGCCGCTGCGATTAGGACTTCGCCTTAATTAGCCATTGGGGCACCCCAATGATGAACTTTTTACATGTTGTGTTGTTGTTGTGTTTCCATTCATAATTATACTTGTTATCTTATATACGGCCTCTTCATCATGATTGTGAGCTTTGTTTGGAATACTTTCAATAAGCACATTAGCCAGACAGCCTATTTTTTCCCAGTCAATATCATTAATATTTAAAAGTGCTTTTTCCCCATCCCCAGTTTTGTCCCCATCCTCGGGTCCATTTTTCGTCTGGGTTGGTGTTGGAGGGTGCGTACTGGTAGACAGAGAGGTCAGAGATTTGGTCACATAGTCTGCGGCCGCTTTCTCCATCTCCCTCCACACAATAATCTCTGTCTGCTCCAGAATGGCCTCTTCAAATGCGCTCCTGACTTGGCTTCTCTTCGTGCACCATTTGCTCCATGGCAGTATCACCAAGAATGAGCAAGCAGCAGTCAGCAGGATGCAGCTCAACCCAATGACCTGTGAAACATATAATAGTGTAAGTGTCCTCATGGTTCACTATATTATAGTCTTATATTACACTTAGTTCAACCTGTCAGGGAGAATTTGCCAAACACCTTTAAATCATCTCATTGTAGGAAAGCAGATGTAGACTAGAACTCACCATGGCTTGGTTTTTGACGTAAAGTATTCTTGCCTTTTCAGCATGACTGAGCTCTCCAGTCTCCCCCTTACAGGGAAGTGTAATCCTTTCTTCTATGTCAGTCCCACAACAAACATACCAGTCTCCATCAACAAGCACTGACCCACACCAAAGAAATCCAGAGGATGTAGCCTGAAGAACGTATGTGAAGAATTCAATGCAGAATTTAAACTTGCAGCTGCATGTTCCTTTTTTACTCCATCTCTGGTAGCAAGCATATCTAAAGATTCTTCCAATCCGCTTGTCCATCCAGAGAATCAGGCTGATGATGATGAGAGATGGCAGCACCATGTAGCTGTAGCAGTGTATCATGTTCCTGTCTGACTGGCATGGACATGCAAAGTCAATCTGAAGTAAAAGGTGGTAACATAAAAGGAACATTATGAGTATAACTTGACTCCTTGCCGTTGTAAGATCTTCTCCTCTGGGGAGATAAGCTAAAAAACTTGTGTCGCTCCTCAAAACTCCCATCTTGCTGTATTAATTGGAAGTTCCTCATGCAGAGACAGCTCCGCAGTATTTATCTGTCTGAGTACATGCACGGTCACTCCTCTACCGGCACAGGTCCTCCTACTACCATACTGGGCAGTTTGTTTAGATGGAGAAATTGGTACAATATGCAGGTGCAGAGACAGGTTTGGCGTCTTGATCCAAGGTCAAATGTGTACTTGATACAGTCTGCCCACTAGTGGTAAGCATGCATCTTGGGCCGGTTACTGATTTTCAATGTTTGAAATTTTGACCTTTAATTATAGTGACCCCATCAGGGAAATCAATGTATTGTTTTTAAACACCAGAACAAAGGGCAATAGAGTACATGGAGTACATGGATGGTCACTCCTCTACCGGTACAGGTCCTCCTACTACCATACTGGGCAGTTTGCTTAGATGGAGAATTAGGGCTGGGTCCTTGTCGCAGTGGTGTGGGATTGGGTCCGGCCCGATCCCTTTGCTGCGTGTCGTCCCGTCCCAGTGCAAAGATGCATCATCCCTCCAAGTTTCATCATAATTAGACCAGTGGTGTCTGAGAAATCATCTGAGATTTCATGTTTGACGGACAGATGGACATGGTCCAATTCATGGTCATGTGTCCCCCGCTGATTTCATCATACAATTAGAGTCCATACACTATCAGTCAGAATTATGCAGTGACCAAAAAAGTGTTAACAAATCCAAACTATCATATTTTAGATTCTTTAAAGTAGCCACTCTTTGCCTTGATGGAAAGGCAAAGGCTTTGGAAAGAAATTCATACATAGGCATCAACTATTTATATTTGTCTAGGAAACAAATTTCAAGCATTTAAGCATAAGCCTTTAGATCAAAATGGCTTTGAGATAATGAAAAACATAAACAACAAACAACAACGTACACTTCAATTTATCACTCGTCTGTTTCATCTTGACCATCTTGTCCATCATCTCTAGACTATGAAGGCAAATTCAGCATCATAATTTACGCTATGGGGGGTTTGAATAAATAATGTGAGCCTTTGTATTGGCCTGTATTGGATTGTTACATTTTTTTATATAATAGGAGATGGCCTAACTTGAGTCCCTCCACTCCTCCTACTCTCACAAATCAGGCTGATGGGAACCCAAAAGCAGACACACAGAGACAAACTGGTGTAGGTAAAACTCACTCTTTACTAGGTAGTAAAGGCAGGGGTGATACAGATGAGGATCAGACAAGGCAGGGTCAGGCAATGCAGAACTGAAAGGCAGAAAACACAGGCAAAACTGACAGAGCTTCGACATAAGGTACACTAAACAATCTGGCAGGGACAAGAGGGAAACAGACTGGTATATACTGTATACTGCTAAGGTAATTGGGAGCTGGCTGAGCGCAGACTGGAAACACCTGTGCCGGTATGGAGAGCTGATGGAATGCACTGGGGACACCAAGTGGAGAACACCGGACCTACAGGAACACAAGTGTAACTTCTGCGTTGTGTGGAAGGTGAAGGAAGGACCCAAACCCAGGATGTCTTTGGTGCTGACGTCCATTGACTTCCTATTTTCTGACATGAAATAAAACAAAACAAATCCTCCAAGTGAATATGTCATTCCAGCTCCTCTCCCATAGGGGAACACAGCAAAAGGGCGAAGCTAACATCACCACAGGATTGTGGCCTAAACAATGGTATGACGCCACTCATACATACAGCGGTACTGCAAATCTTAAAAATATATATATATATGTATAAAACACAGTAAACATACATGACATGAAATAAAACAAAACAAATCCTCCAAGTGAATATGTCACTCCAGCTCTTACAAAATGAAATTAATGAAGGAAAAAGGGGGAATGTTAGTTTAACTCATACAGTTATTAGCTAGCAGATTTTGTTTTTTAAATACAACTTTATTTAAGGGCCGATAGAAGAAAATCTCTAAACTAACAAGTGCATGCAGACTTATGACACTAGGGATAACAAAAATAGAAAAACTAAAATGACAGGTTTAGTGTATTTATACATGTAATAATAACTCTGTTACACAAGCACAGACACGCACACACAAAGACAAGACTAGGGAGAAACAGGGCGATCAGGAGACGAGGCAGGCGGGGAAGGGGCCAAGGCAGGTGGATTCGTGACACTAATATTCAAATTATTCCAACGATTCTTCCTCCTCCTCGTTCTTCTCCACTTGACTACTACTACAACTACTACTCCTCCTTGTACTTCTCCAACTGCTCCTCCTATACTAATCCTCATACTCTTACTACTACCACTACTACTAGGCTATTCCTGTCATAACACTGGGAAAAATGTGATTGTAGGCTGTATATACAGACCACCAGACACAGACATAAATAGTTTTAATGATAGTTTGAACAATACACTGGAGCTAATAAATAAGGAGGGAAAAACATACTACATTCTTGGGGACTTTAATATCAACCTTTGAGAGTGAAAATCACTCTCCAACTGAAGAATTTTTGAATAATTTATATGCAAATTATTTTTATCCAACCATTAGTAAACCAACAAGGGTGACAAATAAATCTGCAACTTTAATTGATAATATATTGACAAATTCTATTCAGAATATGTCAACTTCAGGAATACTATACACAGATATTTCAGATCACTTTCCAATCTTCCAACTTACCACGATTGATGGAAATAAGATAAAAAATAAAGATGTCACAGAAACATATAGAAAATTCAATGCAAGTAACAAACATAAATTTAAAAAGTTGGAGAAGGTATCTTTTGAAAAGGTATATGTGGAGAATGATGCAAATTCAGCTTACAAAGTATTTATGAAATCATTTAATTCAGCATGCTCTAAAAGTTTTCCATTAGTAACTTGCTCAAAAAGATTGGATAAAGATAATAATAATGCTTGGTTGCTGGTTTACAAAATTCATCCAAAAAAAACAAACAAACTTTATAAAAAAATATATTTATAATCATCTTCTTAGAGCAGCCAAAAAAAGGTTTTTCAGTGATCAGTTCAAGAACTCTGCAAGTAATATCAAAGCTACATGGAAAATTATAAATCAATTACTACAAAAGAAAAAAGCATCAACAAAATGTCCTCCTAGTTTTTCGGATGGGAAAACATCCATCACAAATCCCTTTGATATTGCTTGCAAGTTCAATGAGTTCTTTTTGAATGTGGGAGTCTCCATTTCCAAAAAGATTGGTAATACCAATGATAGTCCAACTGATTATATAAGAGGTTGCATCCCATCTGTTTGTTATTTTGAACCTCCTGACAACAAAGAGATAAGTGATATTATAATGGAGCTAAAAAATTCTGCTCCGGGTCATGATGAAATTAGTGCATCCCTTGTCAAGGAGGTAACAAGCTCAGTTATGAAACCATTAATACATATTTTTGCAGTGTCCATGGAAACTGGTATTGTTCCTTCTGATCTCAAACTTGCAAAGGTCATTCCACTTTTTAAATCAGGTGATCCAGGATCTTTTACAAATTACCGTCCTATTTCAGTTCTTCCATGCTTTTCCAAAATTTTGGAGAAACTAGTATATAAACGCATTCGTAAACATTTGAACATGTATAAAATAATGTATAAACACCAGTATGGATTCCGCAAAAATCATTTGGCCTATATGGCCCTTTTACAACTAGTGGACAAGATTCATACTGCCTTAGAAAAGAAAGAGTTTGCATGTGGTATTTTCCTGGATCTCTCTAAAGCGTTTGATGCTGTTGATCATGACATTTTGCTTGCAAAATTGTATAGATATGGATTTCATGGCCATGTCTTGAAGTGGCTTAGTAATTATGTTTATAATAGAGAGCAATATGTTAACATCAATGGTACAGAGTCTAAGAGAGCTATGATACAGTGTGGGGTACCACAAAGTTCCATTTTAGGACCCTTACTATTCCTTATCTACATAAACGATCTTGCAGCAGTGTCAAACACTATATTTCCAATATTATTCGCAGATGATACTAATCTACTTATCTCGAATAAAAATTTGACAGTACTCATCAATGAAGTAAACAATGGCCATCTCGCATATTCAAAATGGTTTCAGACAAATAAATTGGCATTAAATGTGAAAAAATCTAATTTTATGGTATTTGCAGGGAAGATGAATTATAATTCGGAACTAGTGAAATTGTATATTGACGGTGAAGAAATGATCAAAGTTACATCAACAAGATTTCTAGGGATCTTAATTGATGAGAAACTCATATCAGTTTTGTTTGCAACAAGGTTACAAAATCTCTGGGGATTATTAGAAAAATTAGTGCTTTATTACATTCTTCTTGTCTTCTAACATTATATTACAGCCTAATATACCCATACCTTACTTACTGTAATATTGTATGGGCAAGCACTTTCCCCACATATCTTCATAAAATTCTACTGCTGCAGAAACGTTTTGTCAGAATAGCAACTTTCTCCAAGTCATGTGCTGCAACCTCTCCACTTTTCTTGAAATGTAATGTATTGGCTATTTCTGATATTAACATTCTTCAAATATGTACCTTTATTTTTAAAGTGAAGTACATGGGTACAGACTTGCCAGAAAGCTTTAAAAAGTTTTTTATTTGTAATTCTCAAGTTCATTTTCATACAACTAGACAAATCAATAACCTTTACCTACCAATGTATCGTACATCTCGAGGACAGTACTCGTTAAAATACCGTGGAGTCCAATTATGGAATACGAACTTGTACTTATTGACTGATTCTTTGTCTTTGTCTATATACAAAATGAGACTCAAAAGTGCTTTGATGTCAAAAAGATTTTGTATTGAATAATCTTGATTTTTGTTTTTAACCTTTTTTGCCGTTGTTTATAGCAGCCTATATTAATTTAAATTTTACAATGTGATTAGGCATGTAAAAGATATGCATGTTAATTGATATTTTATTTTGTATCGTTATTTTTTTATTTTATTTATATATATATTTTTTCTCTCTTTTAGGTGAGGTTTTTAGATAAGCCCGTAGTGGGTTTCTACCTCACCTGCACATGTAACTTTATTTCTATTTACTCTCTCTGTCTGACTTTTCTTTTAAAAAAATGTGCAAATAAACTAAAACTAAAACTAAACTAGTCCTCCTCCTCCTCCTTCTGCTCCCACTTCTACTCCTCCAAGTACTCCTCGTCAAGTAATCCTCCTACTCTTTCTACTCCTTCAACTACACTTGCCACAATGCAGTGCACCCTAGTAACCACCTAGCAACCTCTATGGCTTTATAGATGAGTGCATATATGTTGCTGATTTTGGCATGGGAGATCTGAATCTGTGATTTTCCGCATGCTGAATAGTGCTTCATAGATGTACTTTTAACTTCTGCTGCTTTTAAAGATACAGTTCATAGCTAGATCTAGCTAACACTTCTGATAGCAAGGGCTGATTCACACCAGAAGCCGAATTTGATGATCAATCAACCAATGTCTTCATTGTTGGTTATATGTGCAGTGATGTCAGTTTTAAAAGCAACACAGTCATCACTGTGAGATGATGAACGTTATATCTATTTTTCCCACGGCGCAGCCAAGGGCATCACGAGGCAAATTCAGGTCAGGCAGTCAGGTAACGCTTAGTGAAATGATGCACTTCATCAGATGGCCTCTAGAGGGCGACTTTGACTGTGAGATGCAGTGTTTCCCATACAGAGGCACAAATTCAAAAGTTGGTCTCTGCATATAAATGGATCTAAATCGATCTCTGATGCGCCTGATGTCGCATCACGTTATGTCTGCAATTTGGAGATGTACAGACAGCAGACCAGCAGCATTGAACTCAATCCACAGAGTCTCCCGGTGTGAAAATAAAAGTGAAACTTAACATTCCACAGTTAGTAACAGTGATTTGCAGACAGTAACTCGTCTTCACTGCCCTACAAACTTTAACAGTAGGTGACGTTACCTTGTGGTACTAAGTAATGTTAGTGGAATTAGGTAATTTTTTTTTTTTTTGATTTATTTTTGGCATTTTTATGCTTTATTAGACAGAGATAGTGAGAGAGACAGGAAGGTATGGGAGAAAGAGGGGAGGACATGCAGCAAATGACCGCGGGCCGGATTCGAACCCGGGTCGCTACGAGAAAGACTGAGCCTTATGGTACGTGCTCTACACGGTGAGCCACCGGAGCGCCCCCGGAATTAGGTAATTTAACCGTGTCACAGTGCTTCAGTGCATAGAACTGAACACACACGCTGTGGGTCTGTACAGGATCTGTGCTTGTTTATATATCAACCACAGCCTCACAGCCTTCCCTCACTTTCTGGAATTTTGCAGCAAGTACGTGCAAGTTGCAACAGTACTGGAGATGGTGAAGGCACAGTTTTCTTTTTTTATCGAGTTTGGATTTATTTCGAGCATGGACTAGGCTGTATGTGCTCTATGCTGTGAAAGTGTGGTTTCTCGCACATCAAGTGTACAGCATAATTTTGAAACACCTACCAGATGTCACTCGTGGTGAGAAATATCCCAGAACATGAGCTTCAGAGAATGTAATGTGACGGCCTCTGGTCCTGTTGGCTGCTAGGTCAGTCTTTGTGTATGTGTTGTCTTGCAGGTTCCTAGTAGGTGGAGTCGGGTTATTGGCGCAACTGGGAACACCTGGGCTCGGTGTTTCCCAGTAGCCTATATAAGAGTGCGCCACCACCAGTTCCATGTGAAAGACTCCTGGGAGACGGACGTGCTCCAGGAAGACTTTCTCCACGTTCTTTGTTATTATTTGTTTTCCTCACTCCACAACAGCACCACACTACTCTTTCCACGCATGCATACACTCACACCACTGACTTCACTGATTATCGCATCCCATACCATTTTGAGTATTTTCAGTTGGCTTATGTTAGTTTGATAAATAAATAATTTATGTTGCTTTAACTTCTCGTGCCTCTCCCATTATTTGCCATGGCCTCCGAGCCGGTCATGACAAATTGGGGGCTCGTCCAGGTATTTGGATGCAGAAGTCAAATACATGCTAGAGCACAAAATCGCCGAGCCGACATCATCCAGTTGGGCATCGCCGTGTCTTCTTGTCCCTAAATCTGATAACACTCCCAGATTCTGCTCTAATTTTCGCAAGGTCAACAGTTTTATAAAACCAGATGCATTCCCACTTCCGCGGATGGATGATTGCATCAATCAGGTTGGATCTGCGAAATCTGTGAGTAAATTCGATCTGTTAAAGGGATATTGGCAAGTCCCGTTGTTCCAAAGAGCGCGTGAGATTGCTGCGTTCATCACTCCATTTGGTCTCTACTCCTATAAAGTGATGCCTTTTGGCCTGCGGAACGCCGTTCCAATGCCTTATGAATAAAGTGGTTGGTGACCTCGAAGGCTGTGCTGTCTATTTGGACGATGTGGTTATCTATAGTGACAGTTGGGAGAGTCATGTCTTGCACATTCGCTCACTGTTTGAACGCTTGGCGGATGCGCATCTGACTATTAACCTTGCTAAATGTGACTTTGCTGTACTGTACTGGCTGTGGAACAGTATCCTCCACCCACAACAAAAAAAAAAACTCATGTGTGCTGTCACACAGATAAATAATGACAATATATAGGCTACTGGTGGAAAATGTAGGCGTACCATTATTTGATTACATAGCATATTACAGTCACACTGCCGAAAGCACTTGAGTGAGCATAACACTAAAAATAACTAAGCAGTTAAATGATAAACAGCAACAAAGTATAATGTATTTAAAAAACATGGCAGCCCATGACCTTTCTAGTGGTAATAGAAAAAAATGCACCAAAATGCTGACATCTCTATGGTTTAAAAGCCTGTGACTGTAATAGCACAACTAGGGCCTAAACAACTAGGGTCTACACAAAATCACCAAGTGGTGTACGCACTGTCCAGTGGCAGGGGAGAAATAACAGAACACGACCAGTTCCCTTGCTGGGGGGAAATGATAGGACTGTTGGGCCTGTAAAGAACAAGGACACACAGCGTCACAGATGCAAAGCAGTCTACACAGTTCAGCAGTATTGCAGAGTGGAGGCGAGCGAATGATCCTGGTTCAGTGTGTTGTCTGTAGACATTGCTATGCCTCCTAACGGCCACTAGGGGTCAGATAGGCTAACTGTGAGGATGTCAGTGAGTCAGTGAGGTACTTTACAGGTCCATGAGTTGCTGATTCGCATCTAAAAAATTGTTAAAAATAGACTTTATACTGATTAGTTACTTGTGTCTTGCCTCGTTTGAAGTATCCCTACAGTAATCAAACACCTCTTAATAAATAACCCCAGTGTCTGATAGTTAAAGCATAGGATAGTCTCTCTCTCATCTCTCTCTCTCTCATTGGTGGATACATAGGTCAAAGGCACACTCTCTTTCTCTTGCTTGTACACTCAATTTTTCACTTTCGTTTGTTGGAATATTAACTGCAATAAATGTTTTTTTGACCTACTAAGTGAAGCGATGAAGCAAGAGGTACCAGGGCTTACCAGGGTCATTACAGTAAGGTGCCATTATGTTTTAGTAGGTTGTATTTACTGTCCTTTTCAAACAACAGCTTTTTTATTTATTTGTCAGGGAGATATCATCAAATGGAAGCATGTATGGTAATGTGTTTTTTTTAATTTTTGTATTAATAAATGTGAAAGTACACATTTCATACTTATGTCTCTTTTGTCCAAATCCCTATTTATAAGCAAAATAACTCAATATCATTAGATTGCCAAGACTACAAATGTGGACAAATAACAAATTCATGCTTCAATTAGAATAATCACTGAAAAGACAGATAAAGAATTTGATGAAGGTAAGAGGGATAAGACTGTAATTAAAGGACTCCAGCCTCTGTAAATGCAATTTGGGACAATGTACTTTAACAACTCACTGATGTGTTCATGTGTTGCTTTTCATACATCTTTGACACATATATTGAACACAAAACAGAAGTCTAAATAAGCTCAAAGAAGTGCCTGGCTTTCTGCCTCTGTCTATATTACTTTTGCCAATTTTATGTTTTTGCCCCAGTTAGTTTGTCTGTCCTGCCAGCAGAATATGTCAAAATCTTATGATTTCCATGAAATTTGGTGGACAGACAGGCCTAAGGTCAATTTTACCCATCTACAGAATATTGCCTCAAAATGTTGCCTGTGTAGCAAGCTTTGAAGAGAGTCTTATGATCAAGCCCATCTCCCACAAAATGGTTGTATCTGTAATGTTTCTCATTATCCCATTCATCAGAATTGAATATTCAAACATCACAGATGACACTTCTAATTCAGTTTCCATAATTCCTCTACAGATTTGGTATAATTCACAGATTGCTCCATTACTTGGAAGACAAAAATGGGGCTGAGACACCCAGCTTCCACCCACAGCCCTCCAGAATACCCCAGAAATCCACAGGGGGGCTCAATAGTATTTGTCAACGAGGTGAGAATTTTGTCAGGGACAGCCTGAAGATGGCAAAAATCGTACAGTGTGACCCGCGCTTTGCAGTCTTGGAAGAATGTTTGTTATGAATGCAGTTGTTCTTGCGTTGGGTAGGGCTGTGCCAAATCTCTGTGAACTATGATCTTATTATATTTTGCATATGTCAAGTGTTTCTTAACAGCTTGAATGGATAAAGCCTGTTAATAATTAACTGTTACTTAACTATTAACTATCCAACTATTTTGCAACTCAGGGATTCTTAACAATTGGGACAAAAGAGGTTTTAGATTTGTTACATTTTTAAATTCATAGCTTCCAAAACCTAAATCCCTCCTATAGATAGAATCCCTTAGATAGATCAAGCCGTTAGCGATCAAAAACAGTTATGTGTGATCAGGCTGTAGGAGCATTGCATGAGAACACATAAGCCTACCAGCCACTGAATATTTGCATTGTGCCATTCGAGCTTGCCCAGAATATAATGTAAAGAGAATCTTTCCAGTTTTAAGCTTTGTTTTCAGCACAATTGACCAAGCTAGTATTTACCAGTGGCGGCAGTAAATAAATAGCATCGAGGCACATCATATCAAAAGTAAACATTGTAAAACCAGTGAGGCTCAGTTTACCCTGAGAACAGGCAGCCTCACGCTGTAGTAATTTGGACAAAGGTGGGAGGGAGAAGGAGGAGTCAGTTGACGGTTGAGACAGAGAGAAAAAGAAACAGTTGGAGCAAATTTCAAAACCTCTGACGAAAATGAGAGCATCTTATCTGTAAAGGAGGAAATGGGAGTAGGTGGCTAATTTATGAGAATCGGTTGCGTATGGCAAGGTGAGTCCAAATTGTTTCTTATAGTTTTCATTTTTGCCTTCATTTGATAGTTTATAGTAAAGGGAGACACGAAAGATCAAAGGAAAGAGGAGGAAATGACACGCAACAAAGGTCCCAGACCAGATGTGAATCCAGGACGTTACAGGGACAGGGTAAAGGGTACAGACACTATGCACTATCATTTTATAATGTTATATTTATTCATATTACCTGTCCTATTACCTTTCCTGTATTATTTTTATTACCTTTCCTGTACTTTCTTGGCATTGTTCCACCAATTGCTGCTGTGGCACACAAATTTCATCCAGGGGATCAATAAAGTGCATTCTTACCTTATCTTAATATCTTTTCTTCCATCTTGTTGTTCTTATTGTTTTAATGGAAGACAGAGATCAAGAAATTCCAAGGGATTCTAATTTGAAAGCTTGGTGACCTACGTCTAATAATTTACCATACTGACCGAATAATATCTAGTCAGTCACCAGTCATTGCTCTACTTTGTCCCCAGAAATGTATTTGATGTAAGCAGGTTTGGATGTTTTGGAGACAAATGATATTAGATGCAGAGACTTTGCCATAGCTGAGGGTTTAGTGAATCGACTAAACTGGGCTAAAGGTGATTCTAAGGCCATCTGGGCCATCCTGACCGTCGGCACAGATTATCCTGTAGTGTGAACAGGCTCCAGAGACTGGAGACTCTGGCTCTTTTGCATGACAAGATTTGTTTGACAAGACATGTTTCATTTGGTCTGTCCAGTCTGAACATGTTTGATTTGGTCGGTCTTGTCTGGTAGGGCATGTGCAGTGTGAAGCTGTTAATTTCAATAGGATTGATTAATATGCCAGACTCGGGACTGCACTCATGTTACCTGAGTGTTGAGCAGTTTTGCACATCTCAGATTAACAAGGATGTGAGCATGTGAGTTTGGAGCAAATTGTGGATGTTAAAGTTTCACTTTTGTTTTCACAACAGGAGGCTCTGTCAGATTGAATGCAAAACTGGTCTGCTGGTCTGTGCATCACCAAATGACAGACATGACATGATGTGCACATCAGGCGCATTAGAGATCAGTTTAGATCAATTTTTATACGTTGATCAACTTTTGATTTTGTGGTGGTGCGCCACAAATGAGCCTATGTATGGGAAACACTGAACAGTCTGGTAGTGTGAGCTAGGCTTTACTGGCTGGTTGCACGGTGGGGATTACGTGTCCCTGCAGGCTGCTGGTCAGGACAACTTTTACGCAAATTCAAAAAGACTCGCAGCACTGCGGCAGCTCCCAATATTTTGTTTACTTTATTCTACATTTAAAAAAATACAACGTTTCGAGCCCTCACGGGCTCTTCGTCAGGTAGGTTTTGCAATGAATCAGACAGGTTCAGGTGTTCCTCATTTACAGAGTGGATATAGGTCCCACCCATAGGTGTGGTCATGGAAAAACCAATGAAATCTCTATAAAGAAAGAAAAAATATGAAAAAATAACCCGGAAATCCTGATTAACCAGGACAACTATTACCACATCTCCTTTGCATTTTCAAATCTTCTGCCAGCTAACCCATCTCAATTTCTAAGTTTCAGGGTGCAGTGGGACTGTTGCTGTTTTTGCCTTTATTTGACAGTTCAAAATAGAGAGAGACAGGAAAGACTGGGTAAGAGAGAGAGTGAGGGGTTAGACCACTGAGCCACCAGGACACCTTTTGGAAGGACTTTGAACACTGGCATCATTTCTTCCATTTCTTCCAGGGTTGTTGAATGGACAGTGATGATGCAGCTGAACTTCCATAGGAAACCGATTCTACTCCTATTTATTGTAGCCGTCGGCGTGAGGTGAGTAGGGCATGACAAAGACTGGCATCTACAAGAGTTGTGATGGTGTAAGATAAATTGCTGTAGTCATTGTTTGGTGTGGCTCCATTTCGTACATTTACGTACTGACTGATCACACAGCAAAAATATCTCAATTTAGCTATACTTCACCTCTAATAAAGCTCATTATTTGCTATTTTCACCATGGTATTCATGCTATTTCCTTAGTTTAGACTGTAATTACATATAATGCTCTAAATATTCCTCTTTTAAATGGTGTGGATCCTGTTGAATTTTCATTCCTCTCCTCTCCTCTCCTCTCCCTAGGTTTCTGTGGTTTTTGGGCTGCCAGTTAATCAGGTAAACTAGATCAGGGGTTCCCAACCTTTATTGTGCCATGGACTGGCGCATACATAAAACAAACAATCGCTGACCGCATCGTAGCAAAAAAAAAAAGTGCATTTTAAAAAGTAGGCTATTATTATTGTTTTACAACGGTTTTAGTTGCATATATTTACTCACCAGCAGGTGGCAACAAAGGCTAATTTTATGTAAATAACAGCCTATTTCAACGGTTCAGAATTAGACATTTCTTCGTCACTAAAGACATTACTTCAATACGCAACTCACACAGTGATTTCAGCCTATCATTTCTAAAAGTAAATGTAGAGATCAAGCTAGCTTTACAAATATTAATGAGCATCAACTTACTGATATTCGTGTCAGTGAGACCCCTGGGCTTGCTTGCCGGCCACAAGAACATCGGGGCGTGATGGTTGACAATGAGACGCGCAGGGTATTCCTCACATCGAGTCTGCTTCTAAGTCTGTTCTTAGTGGCAGTAATTTCCTACCATGCTAGCTAGTTTTTCCCCAAAAAGTTCACGGCAGATGTCTTTTGCAGCGGGCAGAATTAACTCCTCTCCGATTGTAAAGGGCTTTTTAGCTTTGGCAATTCGGTGAGCAACGAGATATGAAGCCCATGTTGCAGCGACGTTTGTTTGCTGAAATGGTCCATGGAGGTTTGCTGAGGCCCACTCATCTCTGCCTGTACACTGCACTGTGCTGTGCAGTTCGGAACCGGAACTAATGAACATTCAAAACTCCACCGATCACAGGGCTGCCGCTGCTCAAAGAAACTACATAATTTCGATTTTTTTTATGTTTTGGATGAAATAACATGACTGGTGTAGGTGCGAAAATTAAACACTTTTTGAATTTTTTTTTTTATGATAAAGAAAATTATAATTCCGCGGCCTAGGGGTTGGGAACCCCTGAGCTAGACGACATGTTCTGTTGTCACTATATTTTGGTAGAGTATAGATTAGTTAGGCTTATATACGTACATGAGGCATACTCTTTAGTGGCTATTAGTTTATTAGCTACACCAAGCTAGTACAGGGTAGCACAGCCTTTTGCCACCAGAACAGCGTAGATTCCTCAAGGAGCTGGAAAGGTTCCACAGATGTGCCAGTTCCTGCATATTTCTTTAAGGCGGCACATTCATGGTACAAACATCCCGTTCTACCGGATCCCAAAGGCGTTCTATTGAGTTGCGACTGTGTGGGGCACTGCAATAAACAAACCATTTTAGGAGTTCGCTGGAGCGACTGCTTAAAGACGAGATGAAATGAAAAATGCCTTTTTAACCCTTTTAGATCACATCCCCGGTCATACTGTGCACCTATTTAACAATATATGCCAAGGGTTAGGGTTAGGGTTAGGGTTAAATACCAAAAATCAATTTCATTGTATTCTTATATCAAAATTCAATCATGTTTTCTTCCTGTAAAACAAAATATGCCGTGTGCTTACGTAAGCATGCCCGTAACTAATTTCAACCAATAATATCATGACATCCACCCATCAATCAATCTTCAACTTTTAGCGCACAGAGCTAAGAGGCTAAGATTCATTAGTTAGCTAGCTAGCAACAGCATGGTACTTCGGTGTGTCTTCGGGTGTTATGACACACCCACTTTTCAACGTTCAAATCAAATTCCTCCCAACGTTATGTCCCGCCTGTCTTTCCTGTTTCACTCGGAAATACGTCACGATACGGAAGTTAGATACTCTCGAAATGCCGTTTCATCTCGACTTTAATAGTATACTAGTATAGCTTACAGACACAGAGTGGGTCTGAGAAAGTAAGCGACACAGAGTAATGGAACAGGGAACTCATTTATACAGTGCTCAGAGGTGCTTATAGAATACTGGCTGAGCCATCTCATGTCCTCCACTCTGAGCATGAGCTTCTGCCCTCTGGCAGACAATACAGAGTGCCCAAAGGTAGACTCAATTGTTTTAAAAATTCATTTGTCCCGTCCTCAGATAACATCTTAAATAGGAGGGGGATAGTATGAGGCAATCTGGACTGTGCAATATAGCTTCATTCTTAGGTAGAACTGTGCAATAACTGGAACGTGTGGGTGTATGCAATATGTAGATGATGCCTACTGATTACTCGTAGTACTATGCTAATTATAAACAAGTTGTTCCGGCTGGTTAATTTGATTCCTACTCACTGGCTTTATTTCAGGATCAAACACAAGGCAGAGTCCAGTTTATAAAGTTTAGAATATGTATTGAATGTTGAATAAAGGCAGGAGGTTACAACACAGGCAAATTGATGAATTATTGTCCACAGATCACAAAGGTAACAAACAGATGAAGATTGGCGTGTTTGATGACTGATGTGTGGTTTCTGAAAGACGGGCATTAAATGGCACTCTGGCTAACACCACTTGTGTTGGAAACACCACACATACACCGCAAAAGAAAAGAAGTGATCAATTAACACTACAGGAAAGCATGCAATAAGGAGGGAGCCGCTATACTGAACACCACCCCAGAGCGAGTACGGCCGCAACCACTCTAGAAAAAGCAAACACTTACAACTGTTAACAGATAGGAAATCAGAGCCGTGGGATCACTCCGAAACCGTTGTGATCACCACGCTTTACAGGCATGAATATTTAAGACAAATGATAAATATTTAAGACATTTGATAAAAAAAAAAAACAACCAACAAGGCAAAGCAGGAGTGGCAGATGTCCTACAAAATACAAAAAGTTTGTTAGTTGCTCTGTTGAGAGCACATCCACACACTGTACACCAAGTGGGATGAACTAATGTGGAGGTTACTTCAGTGGACACAAACACATTTGCTGTGTCTCCTATCAACCATGGATCTCCCAGCAACCTATTGTGGCGGGTCTATGGTGGAAGGCCAAATGCAGCAGTACTGGAACCTCTGAAACATCAATGTAACAATCACTAAAATTAGCAGTGAAACAGTTGTAGGAAACAAAGGCTACACAGTAAAACATACCTCTCAATAAGGGGCATCAGAGCACAACACCCAGGGCAAAAGGGGAGTTCTTCACACTAATCTTTCATGGTAAAAGACTATGCTAATATGCTAATGTTAATTTTGCCTATTGTTATGATCTATAAGTTCCTCTAACAGTTTAAAGATGCAATTCAGGCCTAACAGATCATTTTTGTCCTCCTATTGTCCCGTTTTCCTCATGACTAAACATATTGCCATATTGCTGCTTGCAGCTACATTTCCTCTTGTAGGCCTACTCATGTGACAGGAGTTGTGTAATGAGTCGTGCCTCTACTATAACTCTCAGCACATTCACCACTGAGGCATTTCTGGAAACTCTAGACTGCAGTTCACTCGCGTATTGATGTTAATGGTTACATGGTACATTAGATTTGCATAGTTAAAGTCCCACTGAAACGGAAGTTAGAGCGTCTTTAGCTTCTGTACTGTGACGTATTTCCCAGTGAAACGAAATATTTGAGCAGTGTACAGTTACAAGAGGGATTTAAATCAAATCCTTCGCATTTGATTGGACCGCTAAACAGTGGGCGGGGCTTAGAGTTTAGCTACAGAGAGAAACCGAGCTACAGAGGACTGTTGGCTCCACACACACCTCCCTCACCTGTTGTTAGATCAGGAGGAGGACAAGGTAGAGATGAATGAATTAGACCTCAGCGACATTGTTTTGGAAATGAAAACAAAGTTTTTGCCCACTGATATCCAAACACACATCTCTTCCTATCTCTCTCCATATTGCTCTGTCAGCTATGACCCTTAAACGGTGAAGTGCGGTTTTATATGACCGGTGTGGCTAGCTAGAGGTTGAAGAATGATTGATGGGTGGATGTCATGATATTATTGGTTGAAATTGGTTGGTTCATGCTTACGTAAGCACACGGCATATTTTGTTTTACAGGAAGAAAACTTGATTGGATTTTGATGTAAGAATACAAAGAAATGTATTTTTTGTATTTTTTTTGGCATATATTGTTAAATAGGTGCACAATATGACCCGGGATGTGATCTAAAAGGGTTAAAAATGCATTTTTCATTTCATCTCGACTTTAAGTCAGGGAGTGCCCCATATAGTACATAAAAGCAGAACTAAACAGGTGGAGCTGGGGGAGGGGGAGGGTGAACAAAAGCTGCAAGACTCATGACAGCATAACAGCAACGGCAGCAGCAGCCTGAACAGTCATTTTAAAGGCTTGACATTAGGGAGTGCGTTTGACGATTGCTTCACTTGTGGATGCTTGCTGAGTTAGTCTGATCAGCTGAAGCCTTCCTGAATTCCTCTGAGTTGCAACAGTTTGGTGAAATGGCTGGAATAGTGTCAATAGTGGAAAGAAACATTGTAAGTCACTGCTACTTATGTTTTTTTCCCTTTCTTTCTACTAGATCCTCCCACTTCACTAATGGAGGGTGAGTATATATGAAAGGACCTTGACCCCACAGGCTGTTGGTTCACTTCCTATACCAAACAGTTGAAATCTGGATTGTGAACTGGCAACAATCCAGATTTCAGTGCTGGCAACCAGAACTGGCAACCAGAGAACTCAGTCAGTCAATCTACTTACCCAACACTTTCTCTTTTGATTGATTTGTTGATTTATTTCGATCATGTAGGCCTACCGTTACACAAACAAACAAATAAACGAAATTTGCATATAAAATGAAATATACAAGTTTGTTAATTTTATACTAGTGATAATAATAATAAAAATAATAATTATAATAATGATACATTATTATAATACAGAAAGAGTAGGTAGACGTGCACAGTTATAAATTCCTACCCCTCTTTTTTTCTGGCTTATATAAAATAGCCTAATTGCCACGATCACCTCTCTAAAAAAAGAAGAAAAAAAAATCAATACATGTGTGAGTGTAAGATACATCTTTACATACATAAATACATTTGTAAATTATTTACACTCGTAAATACAAAACAACCTGAATGTTACTCTTTAAGTTTGTATTGTCTGACTTTTTTTTTATATTTGTTCTTAAACTGAGTTACATTTGAACAACATTTGAATTCATCCTTGAGAGAATTCTACAATCTTACCCCACATACTGAAATACACGCGCATATTGATTTCTGAAGGTATTTTTCTTTCTTTAGTCGTAGGCACCTAATATTGTTGAAAACAACTTCTGTAAATTGTCTGGAAGCAGACCATTTCTTGCTTTATACATAACCAATAATGTTTTAAGTTCTCTTCCTCTGAGAATTTGAATAATTTGATTAAAGTCATGATTAAATACTTCATATAGCCCATACATTGACAAAACTGATATCTCATACCCATACCTTACTCAGATTGACAATGACTCAGTGCTTCATAACAGGGTTCAATGCTCAAACCCCAGAATGGCTTTTGCATTGTAGTGGACATAAAACATAAAAAAATATGAGATTCAAAACTCCTGGGAAGCATAAATTGATGACATTCATAGATTCTCTGATGGTGTTGCCCTATACAGGAGGTTCAAGCAGCCCAGCATCCTGGTGGGGTGAGTCTTTTTCTCTCTGTAGAGTTTTTGTGGTTTTGAAATAATTTTTTAACCTTGTTAAATCATTTTCTGTGTCATAATGTCCACCTATTTAACAATAAATGCTGTAGCAGCCAATAATGTAATAACTACCGTTAATGTAATAACTGCCAATAACGTAATAATTTTTCAGTTCTTAATGTAATAAAAGTCGATAATGTAATAACTTACCAATAATGTAATAAAATTTCTGAACCAATAACGTAATAACTTTTTGCGCATAATGTAATAAGTTATTAGATTATTGACTGGTTACTACATTATTAGCTGGGTTAAAAAGAAAATCATTAAAAATGTAATAATTGTAGCCGATAATGTAATAATATACTTATATCACTATGTTTAAGTTTTATTTATTATCATATCATATAAGTGTCAGACTTCCATAACACTTACCCTTACTGTTGCTTCTTTCAAATAGCTGCTCAAAAACCTGACCAATCCTGACCCCTGAATCTTAGTCCTAACTCTGAGAAAACACACACACACACACACGCGCACACACACACACACACACACACACACACACACACACACACACACACACACACACACACACCTACTCTCTCTCTCTAGGAATTAAGACTATTTATTTGTTTGTGTAACTTGATGGTTAGACTTATCTCCAGCCCTGCCTTCTACTCCTTAACCATTTGAGTACCAATTGAAGTGGGAGCACACATGTTTGCAAACACAGACAATTACTCTTATGTTGTATAATATGAAATCTATACCTCTTTGAAGATGCTGTGTTCTCAAATAAAAAAGACCACCACTTCTTTCCATGAAAAATTTAATCTTTAATCAAGTGTATTTAAATAACTTCAACCAAACTGGCACTATTATCCCTTGTGCTGAACTTTCAACCTCTTAATGCAAAATTGTAAACTGTAAAATATAGTATATAACATGACCTACAAAGATAAGTTTGGTAACACATCTTTCAGTTTTATAATGATAATAAAGGACGGTTTACAGTCCCTTTTTTAAAGAACTAAACATTCTCTTGATACTGTACTGTACATTTGAGAAAATGGAGGTAAGGTGCTGGAGGTAAAGTTCAATCTCAAATGGAAAGTAACTTCCACTCATTTACAAATATAAAAAAGAACTCGAGAGAATCAAAATGAAATTATCTGCTGACCGAAAAAAACAAAAACAAAACACCAACAAAAAAATGGTCATTAATTCTTCCAGTAGATGTCCTTAACTTTGAACTGTCCGAAGGCTATGTAACTGGGCAGAATCCAGGCTTTCATCCATCGTTTGTCCTTACTAAATAACTCTTTTATGTGTGCTGAGACCACTGCTGCGTCCAGCAGCCTTGTGTAGCTTCATAACACTAATGGAACAGTCATTCTCTTTGTCCAGTTTCAAACTCTCTGCAAGTGCCTCTCTTATGTACAGGTTGGGATGATATAGTCTAGATAGTTCACGGAATAAGAGTGAGACTCTATTGAATGTCCCCAGCACTGACATATCTAGATTGAGAGATAACTCAATAATTTTTGATAAGATTTCTGATGGTAGGTATTGAGCTCCAGGCTCATTGCCAGGATCCACTACCATGTCAACCAAAGGGTTAGCCATAGACTGAACTTCAGGGTTAGCCAGAGGCCCAGGTTCAGGGTGAGCCAGAGGGCAATAATGTCGGCCGAGGGCGCAGACGCCCCCGCGGGTCTCTGAGGGTTAATTAGAATGATCTCACAAATTTGTATATCCTCTTGCACTAAATATATAAGAAATGTTAATCTATGTGCATGAATCTCAACTAAATAAACTATATTTACTAAATTAAATAAAATCACTAATTACCTTTCAACATGAGTGATAAGGAAGACAGAAGTTTGCAGACAAAGGAAGAAAGCCTTTTTATTTATTTATTTTTATTTTTTTTATTTTTTATTGGTGAAATAGCATTACAAAAAAAAAAAAGAGTGACATAGAAGATAAACAAGACAGACATAATGGACAGACATACAGACAATAACATAAAGCAGTTATTGTTAGGAATGGTTGTCTTCTTGGACCCAAATGCAGACACAGACAAAATGTAAAAGGAAAAGCGATTTATTGGAGGTTGGAATTAGAAGTGGTGAGATGAAGGCAGGCAGCCGGAGTAGGGAAGATGATCGGAGCTGGGCTGACCGGCGAGCTGACGAGCTGGTGGGTTAGCCGGCGAGCGAGACGGCTGGCTGGAGCTCGGGTTGGAGTGTAACGAGCTGGCGGACAGGCAGAAAAGCTGGGTGGCTGGCAGATGTGGCGTGGGCAGGTGGAGAGACTCATGGAGGAAATCCTGGGCACAGGAGAGACACGATCAACATTAACAGAACTTGATACACAAGGTAAGTCCAGACATAAAGTGCAGAGCGACCGAGAGTGTGTCTACCACGGAGTTGGTGGAACAATCTGGCGACCACTGGTAGGTACGCCGGGGTTGATATACAGGAGGTGATGAGTGATGAGGTTCAGGTGTGTCGGCAACTCAGGAGCCCAGGAGCTGGGAAGGAGAGGGAGCCACGCCCACGCCACACACGACAGACACAGACAAACACAGAAAGACAAACCAGGGAGGCGGAGACACACAGGGGGCAGGGAACAACGAGAAACACAAGGAAAACTAGAGTCATGGCAAGAGCCATGACAGTACCCCCCCCTCAACGGTCGCCTCCAGGCGACCCACCAGGCCTATCCGGATGCTCCCGATAGAAATCACGGATGAGAGAAGGATCCAGAATGTCCCGCTTGGGAACCCAAGAACGCTCCTCAGGACCATATCCCTCCCAGTCCACCAAAAACTGGAACCCCCGGCCACGGCGGCGAACATCCAGGAGTCGATGCACAGTGTAAACTGGATGGTCGTCGATCATCCGGGGAGGTGGAGGGGGAGCGGTGGGAGGCGATAAGGGACTGGAAGAGACAGGCTTCAGAAGGGAGACATGAAACGTGGGATGGACCCTCATGGAGGCAGGCAACTTAAGGCGCACAGCAGATGGATTGACGATCCCTTCAATTTCAAATGGACCCACAAAACGGGGCGCCAATTTGCGAGACTCTGTCAGCAGAGGCAAATCCCGAGAGGAAAGCCATACCTTTTGTCCCGGCTGGTATGCAGGCGCAGGAGTCCGGTGGCGATCGGCAAAGCGCTGGTTACGGGCAGCAGAGCGGAGAAGGGCGGCACGAGTCGCCTTCCAAATGCGACGACACCGCTGGAGATGGGCCTGCACGGACGGCACCGCCACCTCCTCTTCCTGAGCGGGAAAAAGAGGAGGTTGGAAACCCAGAGAGACTTGGAAAGGGGTCATACCTGTGGCGGAGCTGGTGAGGGAATTGTGAGCGTATTCGACCCAGGGTAGGAGTGAACTCCAGCTGGACGGGTTGCGCACTGTGACACACCGAAGAGCTGCTTCCAAATCCTGATTTGCCCGCTCCGTCTGGCCGTTCGTTTGGGGGTGGTAACCAGAGGAAAGACTGCGAGTGGCACCCAGCGCCTGGCAAAAACTTTTCCACACTTGAGAGATGAACTGTGGTCCTCTGTCGGAGACAATGTCTAGTGGAATACCATGAAGCCGGAACACATGATTAACCATAAGATCAGCTGTCTCAGTGGCAGAGGAGAGTTTAGGAAGGGGAACAAAATGGACAGACTTCGAAAACCGATCAACAATGGTAAGTATGGTAGTGTTACCAGATGATGGAGGTAAGCCGGTGACGAAATCCACCGCAATATGGGACCAAGGACGGCTGGGAACGGGTAGAGGTCGCAGTAATCCAGCTGGAGGAAGATGAGAAGATTTACTGCGGGCACAAACAGAGCAGGCTGACACAAAACCCCTGGTATCCTTCTCCATAGAGGGCCACCAAAATCGCCGCTTGATGAAGGACAGCGAGCGATGGAGACCGGGGTGGCAGGAGAGCTTCGAGGCGTGTCCCCACTGGAGAACCTGGGACCTGGCGGATTCAGGCACAAACAGACGGTTAGGAGGACCATTACCTGGATCTGGCTGGGTGCGTTGCGCTTCTCGAACTACATCCTCCACTTCCCACGTAACTGCAGCAACCACACAGGAAGAGGGAAGGATGGGTTCCGGCTCAGAGGTTGATTTCTCGAGTGCAGACTGGCGAGAGAGAGCATCAGGCTTAACGTTCCGAGAACCAGGGCGATAGGTGAGGGTGAAACTGAAACGGCCAAGGAACAATGCCCACCGAGCTTGACGAGAGTTCAGTCGTTTGGCAGAACGGAGATAGGAGAGGTTTTTATGATCAGTCCAAACGATGAAGGGATGTTCGGAGCCCTCCAGCCAGTGTCTCCACTCCTCCAAAGCCAGAACCACAGCCAGTAGCTCTCGATTACCCACATCATAGTTGCTCTCTGCAGGGGAGAGACGTCGGGAGAAAAATGCACAGGGATGTAGTTTCATGTCGTCGGCCGCACGCTGAGAAAGCACAGCCCCCACTCCCGGGTCAGAAGCATCCACCTCTACCACAAACTGCCTAGAGGGATCTGGGTGAATCAGAACCGGGGCGGAGGTAAAGAGTCTCTTGAGGTGGTTAAACGCGGTATCAGCCTCAGGGGTCCAAGAGAAGCTAGAAACAGGAGAGGTTAGCCGGGTTAGGGGAGCTGCAACTCTGCTGTAGTCTTTGATAAAACGCCGGTAGAAGTTAGCAAACCCCAGGAATCGCTGGAGTTGTTTCCGGGTAGTAGGTCTAGCCCACTCCGACACTGCCTGGATCTTGGCCGGGTCCGTCTTCACCTGTCCCCGCTCAATGATGTAACCCAGGAAACTCACAGAAGACTTATGAAACTCACACTTCTCGGCTTTCACAAACAGTTTGTTCTCAAGTAAACGACGGAGCACTAACCGCACATGCTGGGTATGTTCCTCCATGTCCCGAGAAAAGATCAGAATGTCATCCAGGTAAACGAAGATGAAGCGGTTCAACATGTCTCGGAGGACGTCGTTAACGAGAGCCTGGAAGACGGCGGGAGCGTTGGTTAAACCGAAGGGCATCACCAGGTACTCGAAGTGTCCCAGGGGAGTGTTAAACGCCGTCTTCCACTCGTCTCCCTCTCGAATCCGAATAAGGTGGTAAGCGTTCCGGAGATCCAGCTTGGAGAAAACGGTAGCCTGTTGTAGGGGCACAAAAGCAGAGTCAATGAGAGGAAGAGGATACTTGTTCTTTACCGTTATATCATTTAGACCACGGAAATCAATACAAGGACGCAGGGTAAGATCCTTCTTGGCCACGAAGAAAAACCCCGCTCCTACGGGAGAAGAGGAAGGACGAACAAGTCCGGCGGCCAGGGAGTCGTGGATGTACTTCTCCATGGCCTCCCGCTCAGGACGAGACAGGGTGTAGAGACGACTAGAGGGCAGAGGAGCTCCGGGTAGCAGATCGATGGCACAATCATACGGCCGATGAGGAGGTAAGGCGAGGGCTCGCTGTTTACTGAATACCTCTCCCAAATCATGGTACTCAGCAGGCACGGAGGAGAGATCAGGAGGCTCGGGAGAGGGAGAAACGGCGGACTCCCCAGGTGCCAGAGCAGATTGGAGGCAATGAGAATGACAGAAGACACTCCAACTAACCACCGTCCCCGTAGACCAGTCTATATGCGGGTTATGCAACTCTAACCAGGGCCGACCCAGAACCACAGGAGCGAGAGGAGAGGAGATCAGGTGGAGCTGAATGGACTCCCTGTGGTTTCCTGAAATGAGGAGGTTGAGGGGTACGGAACGGTGGGTGACCCGAGCCAGAAGCCTGCCATCCAGTGCATTTGCCTCCAGCGTGGAAGAAAGGGCCTCGGTGGAAATGCCAGCTTGGGAAACCAGATTGGCATCAATGAAATTCGCATCAGCGCCGGAATCAACTAGAGCAAGCACCGGGATGGAATCTTCCTTCCAGAGCAGGGAAGCATGGAACTGCATACGAGTGCGGGGAGTTGAAGAGATGGTGGTATGGCTCATCAGTACCCCCACAGTCACTGACGAGCCTCCTCTTTTGGCCGAAGCGGACATGCTGCCAGAAAGTGACCGTCCTGGCCACAGTAGATGCAGGCGCCGGTCCTCATCCGTCGCTGACGCTCCGCTGGGGAAAGACGGGTTCGACCCACCTGCATGGGCTCGTCCACGGCGACTACAGACGACTGACTGGCAGTAACCCCGAGGGAGACTGACTGGTTAGAGCTGCTACGAGAGGGGATTCTAGGGGTGCAACTAGGAGAGGAAACGGAAAAACGGCTAGCTTTCTCCCTGCGGCGCTCTCTAAGGCGGTTGTCAAGCCTAATCGAGAGGGAAATGAGGGAGTCCAAACTAGTCGTCTCATTCCTAGCCGCTAGCTCATCCTTAAGGCTCTCACTGAGACCGTTGAGAAAAACTCCCTGTAAAGACTCCTCATTCCACCCACTCTCTACCGCTAGAATTCTGAACTCTACTGCATATTCTGCTACTGACAGAGAATTTTGACGGAGAGAAAGGAGCCGTTTTGAGGCTTCCTTGCCTCGAACGGGATGATCGAAAACCTTCTTCATCTCTGTTACAAATCTGTCATATGAACTACAAATCTCAGACTGACTCTCCCAAACAGCTGTGGCCCAAAGAGAAGCTTGACCACTCAAAAGCCCAATGACATAGGCTATACGGGACTTATCTGAGATATACGTGGAGGGTTGTTGTTCAAACACAAGGGAACATTGCAGGAGGAATCGACGGCAAGTTCCCAGATCTCCTGTGTAGCGTTCAGGCGTCGGGACGAAAGGTTCTCTAGGAAGCGGAGCCGGAATGGCTGGCGGCGGAGGAGGTGAAGGACCAGCAGAGGATAGACCTGCAGTCCCGGTCAGGGGAGCCAAAAACTGCGCGGCAACTTGGTCCATTTGTCCAGTCAGCTGGGACACACTGGAGGTAAGTGACCGCAGGGTCTCTATCACGTCCCGGAGGGTCTGGTCGTGTTGGCCCACGAGTGCGCCCTGGTTAGCGATAGCCTGGCGAAGGGTGTCAGTGTCTGCTGGGTCCATTCTTGGCCAGATTGTTCTGTTAGGAATGGTTGTCTTCTTGGACCCAAATGCAGACACAGACAAAATGTAAAAGGAAAAGCGATTTATTGGAGGTTGGAATTAGAAGTGGTGAGATGAAGGCAGGCAGCCGGAGTAGGGAAGATGATCGGAGCTGGGCTGACCGGCGAGCTGACGAGCTGGTGGGTTAGCCGGCGAGCGAGACGGCTGGCTGGAGCTCGGGTTGGAGTGTAACGAGCTGGCGGACAGGCAGAAAAGCTGGGTGGCTGGCAGATGTGGCGTGGGCAGGTGGAGAGACTCATGGAGGAAATCCTGGGCACAGGAGAGACACGATCAACATTAACAGAACTTGATACACAAGGTAAGTCCAGACATAAAGTGCAGAGCGACCGAGAGTGTGTCTACCACGGAGTTGGTGGAACAATCTGGCGACCACTGGTAGGTACGCCGGGGTTGATATACAGGAGGTGATGAGTGATGAGGTTCAGGTGTATCGGCAACTCAGGAGCCCAGGAGCTGGGAAGGAGAGGGAGCCACGCCCACGCCACACACGACAGACACAGACAAACACAGAAAGACAAACCAGGGAGGCGGAGACACACAGGGGGCAGGGAACAACGAGAAACACAAGGAAAACTAGAGTCATGGCAAGAGCCATGACAGTTATGATGATGTATGTGATGATATGATAAGAGTCCGGGGGCGGAGATTACAGGTTGGCATGTGTGGCGGAGAGAGAGAAAAAGAGGTAGTGTTGATGTTATAGTGAAAATAACTATATGATGTAACAGCAATATCATTATAATAACAATAATATAATAATATGATAATAATATAATATTACTATCACTATCATCATTATATACAATACAATATAATATAATATAATAATGACCATTATAATAATTAACATAACAATTATACAGCAATGAGGAGAGAGGCCAGACCGGGGCACCGGAAAGGCGAGCGAGAGGCCCCCCACCCAGCCCTCCAGCAACACAACCGGAAGCCCCAGCGGGAGACAGGCGGCGCGGGTCAGGGAAGGACCCAAACCCCCTCCCTCTTTTTTTTTTCTTTCCTTTTTGTTAGTTTAGTTTAAGTTTTTAGTTTTGGAGAGATCTTGCTTTGAGCCACGCCCAGGCCCAGAGGAGGGCGCTGGCCCAATGCAGGTTTTGTGCCTTGTCCTGCCTTGGACCACTCCCAGACCGTTTGGCAGGGAGTCTGTCCGCTGAGGAGTGACAGGAAAGGAAAGTGAAAGGAAGAAAGCCTAATGTCAGAGTCATATGACTGGATAACTTGTCAATCAACGGCCATCTAGTGGTCAATTATGGGGACTGCCAAAGAAAATACACGTCTTCAAGAATAAACTATAGATATCATTTGCTTCGGTTTTAGACTCTTTGTTGAGCTTGTCATGACTGTATTCAAATAGCCAGGGATGTAAATAGGGCAAGGATTCTGATTTGGTAATTCATTTTCATGTAACCTTTCAGGAGTCAGGTTTGGTATAAATACAGAGAGAGAGTGCTGAATAGCTATAATATTGTGGTTGAAACAGTTTGCTTGAAAAAGTGATTTAAATATGTTTAATTAAAGATGACATTTTTCATGAAAAGAAATGGTGGTCTTTGTATTCGAGGACAAAGCATCTTCAAAGAGGTATAGATTTCATATTATACAACATGAGAGTAATTGTCTGTGTTTGCAAACATGTGTGCTCGCACTTCATTTGGTATTCAAATGGTTAAGGAGTAGAAGGCAGGGCTGGAGATAAGTCTAACCATCAAGTACCACAAACAAATAAATAGTCATAATTCCTAGTGTGTGTGTGTGTGAGTGTGTGTGTGTGTGTGTGTGGGGTCAGGTTTTTGAGCAGCTATTTGAAAGAGGCAACAGTAAGGGTAAGTGTCATGGAAGTATGACACTTTATAGCCAATAAATAAAACTTAAATAAAGTGATATAAGTACATTATTACATTATCGGCTCCAGTTATTACATTTTCATGATTTTTTTTTAACCCAGCTAATAATGTAATAACCAGCCAATAATGTAATAACTTATTACATTATGCGCAAAAAGTTATTACGTTATTGGTTCAGAAAATGTATTACATTATTGGCCAGTTATTACATTATTGACTTTTACTACATTAAGAACGGAAAAATTATTACGTTATTGGCAGTTATTACATTAACGGTAGTTATTACATTATTGGCTGCTACAAATGCCAACATTTTTTACAAAACTTGGGTTTTCTTGTATTTTTATATCAATATCCCATTACTTTTACTTCCTGGAAAATGGTGTATCTTTAGTGGTTACTTCATGGTGTACCAGTAGGTGTAAATAAAAATTCCCACCACAATAGCATCACAGATTTTGGATATTCATTCGTGTGTGTGTGTGTGTGTGTGTGTGTGTGTGTGTGTGTTTTAGACGTACTGATGTGGTGACAGTTACCCCCTGGTTGGCTCCTATTGTTTGGGAAATGACCTTTGATCCCCTGTTGATGGACAGCATCTATCAGCCACTAAATATCACCATAGCCACCACTGTCTTTGCCGTCGGAAAGTACGTATTCTACTTTTTATTTCAAAAACATACAGTTGCAAATGTAGTCAATGCATGAAGTGGACCTAGTACATTTTATTTTTTCAAGTAGGTACCTATATCTGTTCTTTGTAAGATTCTGTTGGAGAGATCTTTGACTTTCAGAAAAATAACAGTTCATCTCAAACAATTGTTTTATGCAAATTATTGGCACATTAATCCTAACATGTCAGCCTTCTTATGGATACATATGCAATAGTTTGAAAGTGATCAAAACAAATTTAAAGAGTAACTAAACCCCAAACCCAAATCTGTGGTGAAGCCTGACATCGAATGGTGAAAAGTAGGGTACTGAACTGGCCATCTGCTATTGGCTGATCTTTGGTGCCAGGTGATGCCACCACCTGTTATACTCCACTGCTGTACAACTGTTATCCAACTGTTATACACCACTCTATAGAAGGTGACATCACCTGGCACCAAAGACCAGCCAATAGCAGATTGTAAGTGCAGTACCCAACTTTTCACCATTAGATGTCAGGCTTAACCACAGATTTGGGTTTGGGGTTTAGTCACTCTTTAATTAAAATTATTAATTAAATTAATTAAAATCTCACAAATGTATTCAATCATACTATTTAAAAAAAAAAATAATTCAATAGATTTTGAAGTATAGTCATTGCATTTTAATTGAGAAGCTCAACATTTTAGCACATCCACTCTTTCAGGACAGAATGTCAGAATAAACTTATGTTGTAAGAAGTCCTTAATCACTTAATAATGTTCACACAAGCTTTCTAAAGTTTGAGATGTTTCTGAATTTCCAAGTGGGCAAAGAGACCTAGTTAGCTTAGCTGCCTGCTGCATACAGCTAACCTATTGTAGCATAAACCGGCTAAGACGTAACCTGAAGTTAAAGCTCGCAGGATGATTATTTTCAGTAGTGTATGACAGTAAACTGACAGTTTTTATAACCCATTAACCCATTCCACACCTGCTAGCAGCAATGTCTGAGACAACATTGGCAACACCTTTCCCTAAAAAGAAGCTGCATCTTAAACTTTCCAGCTCAGGGACATTTTTCCTCTCCACTAACAGTCCACCTCCTGCCAGGTATACTAATTTCCTGCGGAACTTCCTGGTGACAGCAGAGCAGCACTTCTTCGTTGGTCTCAGAGTTCATTACTACGTCTTTACCGACCGGCCAAATGAGGTGCCCTCAGTCAACATGACCCATGGCAGACAGGTAAAATTTGTAACCCTCTAAATCAATATTTGCAGACAGACACATTTTAACCCAAATGCAGTGAAGTTATAAAGTGCTAACCAGACTTGAGCCATATAGTATTTGCAAGAGGAGCAATAAGAGTTTTTGCAAACACTCTTGTCCTTTTTAGACAAATTTGCTGCACAGAAGGTGGGTTTTTTGCGACATAGGACAATAGCCTGCAGTGCATACCCAGAAGGTTTAGACAATCACAGTAAAGTATATTTAAGTTGATTTATTATAATTTTCTTATACTTCTCTGTAATTGAATAGTCCACCTGTTACTAAGTGGTTTTCACACAGCACTTAGCCCTGGGATAAGAAACGATTCACACAGGCAAATTCCAAAGTGGGATAACCCCGACTTTAGCCCAGGGCTAGCTGGCCCTGCTCTGGAGCAGGGTTAACCCCAACTTTTCAGGGTTATCCCCAGAAAGTTGTTTAAAACCAGGGTTATCTGTTGGTTGTGTGAACAGGGTTAAAACACTTTTGCGTCTCCTTCACAACGTTGCTAAGCAACGATGCATGGCATTCCTAGGCTCAAGTGTGTTTTATTACCATAGAATATTCAGACATGTAAGCCCTGGGCTAACAAGAATGCTGTGTGAATCGTTAGCCCTGGGCTAAGAGTTAGCCACCAAAAAAAACATGCTAAGACTTTGCAGCTACTCTTTGACACAGGTCTGACTTGAACTTTATCTCTATCCGGAGATATTTTTTTACAAGAATCTAGTGTTGCATCCAGCTAGTTCGGTTAGAAATGAGGGTAAAAAAAAACATATGTTACAAGGCTCTCTTGTTCTGAAATGACAAATCTGATTTCCTATCTCTTAGACTGGTTACGTTTTTTGGTTAAAATGTTTCTCCTCCTCCTAGTTAACAGTGCTCCCGCTGCCCAGATCTCACCGTTGGGAGCAGATTTCAACCCGCAGGATGGAACTCATCCAGACCATAATAGAAACTGACCTCTGTAACCATGCCGACTACATCTTCTGTTTGGATGTGGACTCCATGTTCCTCGGTCGCTGGGGAACAGAGACTCTAGAGCGACTGGTTGCCGTAATACATCCAGGTTATTACTGACCCATACATGGAGAGAGTTTGGCTATAGGTCAGAACAGAGCCATACATACATACATAGAGTTTGGATATAATGCACTGAGGATATTACAGAGTTTTTACCAAATGATACTATGGCAGTGGCACTAGATTTCTAGACAGGCCCTCATTTGACCAACACGGTGTCATCAAATTTTGTGAAATGAGCATGAAACTCTGAAACCCAGATTACATGTTGTGGACACAAATAATGTGAAGTTCCTCCACCACAAACGGATTATGTGACAACAGCAGGAATTGGACATGACATTTTCACCTGATTGTCACATGAAAAGGTTAGGCAACTGAAACAGTGGTTAAAGTTAAGTGGTTTAAGATTTTGGTCATAGTTCACTTGCAGTTGAAAATTTATTTGCATGAGTTGGAATTTGAATGCGGGTAGCCAGAGTCAAAGGCAAATGTTTACACCCATCCACTGCACTAGTTCAATGTCAGAGTGCTACCTGTTTCTAGTCATGTCTCCTTCATGTTGTCCTTTAGTGATGGGAAAACATATTTCTCTCACTTTTCGTGTACAGACTACATTTATATTTTAAGACATCATGCTCATCTCATGAAATTTCGGGAAACCAGGCTCCCTTAGACCATAGAAAAATGTAATGTGTGGTCCACCCATTTTCCACATGTACATGCATTTTGAATTTTGTTATTCCCACGGATAATTGGCCAAACATAGACAATGTGATGTCACGTCAAGATATTTCCAACAGCTACAATTTTCAGTTATCTAAAACATCAACAGTAATTGTTCAAAGAGAAAGGGCTTCTTTCTAGAGCCGCCATTTTGCACCAACATTCAACAATCATAGAGGGAGAAATCCATCGTAGAAGAGGCAGAGAGACCGGTTTCTCCACCAACAACAGCCTCATTGTTCATGAACTCACAGTCAGCTAGCTAGCTGTATTTATACAGTATATGTACATACTGTATATATACACCCACCTTTGATTGAATGCAACAAGTTCAGGCATGCTCTCTGGGGGTTGTCAAAAGGCATTCTGGGAAAAGTAGGAAACCACTAACCGACGTAGAGAGCCTGTCCTCCCCCAAATAACGATCCCATAGGTCGTTTGTACAAGCAGCTTATTACGACCTATAGTTACGTTTTAAAGTTAAGCGACCTCTAGCGGTCGTGTAAATAACGACAATGTGCTACGTTGGTCTGTGTCCACGTCACGTGACTGTCACGTTTCTCTCAACATTGAAATAACACGGTGGAAAGTAAGGATGTTGTGGTTGGGGATGGCGGATGGGCGTATACGTTTGCCTTCGATGTCGGCGACCCGGATTCGATTCCCAGCATTTCCAAATCTAACCCTAACCAAACCATTTTCCTAACCTTAACCAAGTTGTTTTAGTTGCCTAACCATAACCATAACCCAAGTTGTTTTCATTTCACGTATTTTTGTGAGATCACGTTGGAAACGCTCCTGTGGGTCGTTTTCATTTCACGTAATTTTACGCTCTTGTGGGTCGTTTTCATTTCACGTATTTTTGTGAGATCACGCTGGAAACGCTGATGTGGGTCGTATTAGAGGGTAGGAACAAACGACCTATGTGGTCGTATGGGTTGGAGGACTTGTTGGACGTAGAAGTAGAGGAGGCAAGTTGAGGGAAAGTGCAACACTTGATCACAAAATAACTCCTAGAATGCATTGAACATGACAGATTGCTGATGTCTAGCAATTTGGGGTGCACCGATCGATTGGCCACTGATCATAATACATAAACATAAACGTTGTAAATATATCATTGGTGATTGATTGGCTGATCACTGTTTTAACTGCCCGTTCAAAAAAAAAAAGTAAAAAAATTGGCAATAAGAATTGGCCCCAGAAACCTGTTTGGTAATATAACAGTGTAAGAGTATCCAAGCGTGGAGTTTTCCTTTAAGTCTAGCCTCACTCAGGTAGCAGTCTACTATCATTAAACATGGGTCTAATTGGACGTAGTCATACTTGCACAAAAAACCCTCTGTTTTTCTATGACTCCAGGTTACTACACTGCCAAACGAGCTGCATTTCCCTACGAGCACCATCCTCTATCGAAGGCCTACATGGCCCCAGGACAGGGGGACTTCTACTACAGTGGGGGGGCGTTTGGAGGGCGGCTGAAGGATGTCCATACCCTAGCCAAGACCTGCAGAGAAAACTATGAGGCTGATGCTGCCCAGGGAGTCAAGGCCGTGCGGCAAGAAGAGAGCTATCTAAACAGGTAAGGAGAAGCGTGGAGGGAGATAGAGGGAGGGAAAGATGGAGAGGCAAAGAGGAAGGTTCTTCTCGATTTGAGAAGGGATAAAATTGGATGTATTCAAGTGGGGCAGCAATAGAGAAGAGCGCCCCATCCCAATTCTGGTGTCGGCTATGGTCACTGGCAGGAAATCTTGTCCAAATGTTTGTGGATCAAAAACTGGAAAATGCATGTTTTATGAGCATCTTTAAAAGAAAAGAAAAAATACAAGGTATCAAAGTACCTCAAATGAAGATATTTCCACCTTTTGTCAAAAATGTTAGGTATGTTAGATATTTCTGAGTACTTAAAGTAAGTTAAGTACTTAAAGGATAAGTTTGGTGATTTTGGACCTATATATAATTTGTCTCTTACATACCTGTAGTACTTGGACACGCAGAGAATATTGGCTCTAGAATCAGCTGTCGCCTCTTGCTGCTAACAATGAGTCCAAATAGGGTTTGTCAGAATATTTCCAAAAATGCCGTTTGTAGGCTCCACAGGAGAGTAGAGAGTAAACATGACATAATTCCTCTGTTACACACACTTTCACTAATCAGGAAATCACTGAGCTATTTTTCTCTGCTGCAGCACAGACTGCTGTGGGTGATATTGCGTTACTGGCGGCATGATCTAGTTTTGCGGATGGTCATGTCAGATTGTAAACAATTACATCAAGGTGGGTAGATTTTGGTGGAAGACTATCCACCACGTGAAAATAAAGACATCAGTTGGTCTCCATATCGTTTTCACAGACTAGCTTTTTTTGGAGATATTTTGACAAACTCTGTTTAGACTCTTTGTTAGCAGCAAGAGGAAACTCATCGTTTCAACCAACAGCTGACTCTGAAGTCAATATTGTCTGCGTGTCCAAGTACGACAGGTATGTAAGAGACATATTATATATACTGTAGGTCCAAAATCACCAAACTTATCCTTTAAAATTCAAACAGTTACTTCCTGCTGCCATTTGGGGCCGCCAATATGCAAAAATTGCATAGTTGCTTTACCCAGTCCAGTGATAAGAAAAGGTGCAGACATGGCTGATGGGAGTTAGAGAATCACAAATGCTGACATAGCATCTTGTCTGAGTGCAAGTAAAGACAGAAAGGTCGGGAAAACAACAAACGCAAGGCTTATAGAACCACCAACAAATACAATGTCTGACATCTCATCTATCTGTAGCCAGAGGCACAGAAAGGTTAGGGAACAGCAAATGGTGTTTTGCTATGAGAGGATTTTGTGGTAAAAGAACTACAAACATGTCCGTGTGTTGTATATCCTTCCAGGTATTTCCTGACCAACAAGCCCACTAAGCTGCTTTCTCCTGAGTACCAGTGGTCCCACACCAAGACCAAGCCCTGGGTCATCCGGCTCTTTCACTTCCAAAACACCTACACTGATAAATACGTCACACATGGCCACTGATACAGTCTGACCAGGTTCAACTGTGGGTGCCATGTTGACAATATCAGTGATAATATCAGTGTCATGTTGGCCCAATCACAGGTAAAGGAACTAGACGGATTTTATGGAGAGAGAATGCATTTATGGTTATGAGGGACATCGCTGTGTCCGAAAGGTCCACTAGCTGATGCAGCACGTATTGATCGATAATAATAATAGGCCGCTTTACCATATTGAATACTCCACTATATGGTGCAATACCTGCTGCAGTAGCAGTAATAGTCACTTTACTGAAAACTAATACAGAGTTTTTGATGGATTGAGCACTGCACCTGATGGCTTTTGTACAATGTTATCCAATTTAAAAAATACACTCATACACACCAGGGTTTCCTCCTAGAATTGTTTCAACCACACATGCACACACACATACGCACGCGCACACACACACACACACACACACACACACACACACAGAAAGACCAATATAATAGCCAATAGGACCCTTGGTAGCACTGATATGTCTTTTTATGTCTATGCTGGCCTTATTTATGTTTGGATATGCTTGAATGCCAACGTCTGTATATCTTTCACACACCAAACGAATTCTGTTTATAATGTACACAGTTTACATTTTTGCATTGTTTGTTGTGCCTGTGTTTTTTTTATGTAATATTGTGCCTGTTTTTTTATGTAATGTTGTTTGTTAGCCATTAGGACAAATAACGCTGAAACTTGAACTTAATGCTTAAATTGTCTGTATATGCTCTTACTAAGAATTATTTCTGGGTTTGTAGTTTGATATCGCTTTATGGTTTTCAACAACTGAACGTGAAGCTGATGGATTTGGAAGGTACATGCTACATCACATACAAGACCAGAGCACGCTGGAATAAAAGGGTTAATTACACTTTAGGGTTAGTCTACAGCAGAATATGTACAACCCATCTAACCAAAAAACAATACATCCAACCCATGATGACATAATGGAAAGATAATTGTTTTTGAATTTTTCCCCAAAGGCCTCTTAGCAACCTGATTATCATTATTTTTCTTTATTTATTGATTTACATTTGCACTAAAAAATCCACCAGCATGTTATATTTTCATCCTCTGCTTTAAAAAAAACGAAACAAAAATAAAACCTAAAATTTCAGTCACACAACGTTATTAGAAATCTGATTTTTGCTGAGCTGATCATTTCATTAACATAACATACAGTCAGCGCTGTCTATAAACAACTGCTTAGCTAGTTCTGCCTTTTTGTTAGAAAGGTGTAAAAAGAAATACAATTTTAAACTGACAAACCTCCAAGGGTATATTATCTCTTTCCAAATGTAGTGCCATGCACTTGAAATGAAGACATATCTGTGACGAGCTAGCCCGCATCCTTGTTATATTCATACACAAAAACAATAGGTAGCCAAGGAATATTATTGGTCAAAAACACATTCAAACCTTGCTGATAATATGCAACCAAAGGCCTGCTTTGTATGCCTCATCCCTAGCCGCATCACTGCTCTATCCATAATCAAAGTGAAGGGTGTTATTGCGATATGAGCAACACTTCAAGGAAACAGTTTTGGCCCGAGATGCTGAAGGCTTGCCCAGTTACTCCAGTGTCTTCCTGAGGAACTCCACCAGGAGGTGATGAGGGAAACCAAAGTCCATCTGAATCACCACAAAGCCCTACAGTGGGAAGAGAGAGCACGGGAGAGAGAGAAGCAATTTGAATATGTACACAGGGGCACTTTGAGAGAGACAGAGCAACAAAATAAGAGAGAAAGAGCAGCAGCCTACTCACATCCCCGGGAAGCACTTCTGGGTTAAAGATGTCAAACAAGTTGACTCCCTGTTTGTCCAGCAGCCTGGTTAGTTCTGGCTGCAGAACTAGAAAACACACCACAAAACTATTATGACAGGCATGACAGGGAAAAAATGACTAGATTTGCTGAAAGTGGAACCATTCCCATGGGAAGTTGGATAAATTAGCAGCCCAGAAAAAATATTTTGGAGAGGATCCACTATTAAGCAGGAGGCCTCTCTTTTTTTTTAAGATGTAGCAACAATATATATAGCATTAATTGTGATGCCTTGGTATAATTACCGTAAAACAAATGAGACCATGGTGGAGACGATTGGTAGCCTCTATCTCACGCCGGTGGTATTGTTAGTGCTAGTGTTTCTCAAAATTAAAACTACATTTCCCATAAGCCCTGTTGCTTCCTGTCCCCCTCCCCCTCCCTGAAGAGGATCAACATGTCGGAAGTGATTTTTCCATCAACCACCATCTGCTGCCAGAAACTCTGAAAGCTTTAGCTCCATTTGGCGTTTGCTCTGGAAGAACAGCACCCTCTACCTGTTTTGTGCTGTAAAGCATTCCAGCAGATTTCCCTCCAAATCCAACCCAATGGCACACAATGTAAAATGCAGTGTAGAGGCCATAGAGTCTTCTCAGTGACGGTCTAATTTGTTTACAGTAATTATACTAATGTCTCATAATCAGTGCGGTAATGATTTATCGATGAACATATTCGAGGAGAGGACTTTGTGAGCTTGGGGGCAAAAGCGTTGAGGCTTAAGACTGAAGTTGCACCTTATGCGTATTTCTTTGCATATCTCTGTCAGTCTTACCGTTTAGGACCTTAGGGATGCCGATCTTCTCCACAGCCTCTCTTATATACTCTCTCTGCGCCGCATCCAGCTGCTGGGAACAGAGTAAGAGGACAGTGAACAAAAGAAGTTGAATCATAGATTGAAACATACTGTACATGCATGTATTCAGTATCAGCATCGTTTCCCAAGAGCAAATACACAAAAAGCAATTTCTATATTTTTTGGTGGAAATCTAGAGCCTTTCATTTTGTCTTTTTACTGACATTGTAAGTATTTCACAATCCAGGGACCAAGCCAAACCAGTGATAAGGCATGGGTATCACTGGGAAAATCAGCTGTTTTTTCCATCTGGAGATGCAACATTATTGCAGGACACTGACAATATTAAAGCTCAAAAAATCAATCCAAAGTTTCTCCTAAACAGCAGTGAGCAGCTGGACTCACCAACATTACATCTTCTCCTCTCTCAACTCTTTGATATCTTTGGTGTAAAGCATCACAGAGCAGCCGGGTTGGTAAACATGAACATGCTGTGTGCAGTTTACTGACATCACCTTACAGGATTTCTGGGTATTGAAGTTAACATTTTTCAACAGTTACCTCTCACTGCCATCAGGGGCCGCCAACATGCAAAATTGCCTAGTTACCCAGCTTTTAAACTAATAATGTATAAAGTATACTGTTTGTGTGAGTGGCTTGTGCAGCGCGGCATCCTTGCCAATACAGAGAACTTGGTGAGATCGAATCAATTGAAAAAAAAAAAAAAATCAATGGGAAAGAAGATCTTACCTGTTGGTTACCTGATGACAGTTCTGCCTGGAGTATAGAGATCCTAGAGAGGGAACAAACCATGAGAATAACCTGGTTTGCAAGACACGGACAAAGACTTGATGTGGTTGGATACACAAAACTACACATGCAATGACATGCTAATAGCTTCTAAATAGTGATAGTGAAGTGATTTTACAGAATTAGAATGAGTCCTAGGACGTTAACAGTGATCAAACAGTAGCCAATGGAATTATGGTGGATAGAAAGACACCACTATTATTCATTCAGTATATAAAATAGAGATTGGCACCCTGATGAAGGCATCCGTGCCACAACACGTTGTGTTTTTTAATCCCTGCAAGATGCATAAAAATAAAGGCTTTTTAACTTTTGAATGAGAGAGTTGCCTTGGATTTTTTCGGTGCTTTACCACGGATAAAAAACATAAAACAGCAAAAGCAGTAAAACAAGAGAAGAACTAGAAAAAAGTTATGTACTATTTGGCGATATGCCACGCCCACCACCACGCCCCCTTTTGGCCAATCGATATAAAAAGTTAATCAGTTCTTCCTTGGCCCATAACCAACCTTCATACCAAGTTTTGTGCAAATCCGTGCCCAACTTTTTGAGGTATCCTGCTAACAGGTGGACGGACGGACAAACATACAGGGCGAAAACATTACCTCCTTGGCGGAGGTAATAAATATAAAGGCAAGGCAAGAGTCAAAAAAGAGAGGGCATAAACAATAATCAAAGGTCAGTACATTAAAATAAGTCTATAAAAGGAAGGTTTTTAAAAGATGATAGAAGGTCTGTGATATGGGTTGGTGCCGTGCCGTAAAGGGATCAGTAAAAAAGCAAATTTCAGTTTTAGTTTGTTGTCTTTTTCTGTGTTACTCTCACACCGCAGTAATAGTCTGCATTCCTATGGCTGTGAGTGCTAAGTGTACAGGAGAGTGGTCTTACTCTGAGGTGTTACCCTGGAGGAAGAGTTTCTTGTCAGCGTAGGAAGCTGTGACCACCACCTCCAACTCCTAGACAGCAAGGAAAAACAGTTAGAAAACATCAATCTCCCCTGAGCTCCACCTACTGGATCATGTGGTGTTTGCAGACACAAATGACATTAATGACATAAAAAGTCTCCCTGACAGACATTACCATGTCCACCTACTACAAAATAAGGAAAAACACAAGAACCATTGTTTTGTTTTCACATGTACACACCTCTACAGATTGTGGACAATTTGTTCAAATTCAACAAAGGCGATAAGTGCATAAATTGCTGCTTCCTCAGACATTTTCCCCACAATCCTCCATTTAAAGGGGAGTCTAGGAATTCAAATGTTCCTCTATTTATATGGCCTACACATATGATAAAAGATGTTTAATGAAGACATTGTTAAAAATAGATTTTGTTTGAGAGGTTAAATTTAAAGTAATTGCAATTTTCAAAATCCTTCCTTTTTTACAGGCTGACTCCAGTAAACGCATCACACTGGACTTGCTCCTGATTGGCTCTCCTCAGTAATGAATTACGAAAATCCTCCCAATCATACGAGTTTGAAGCATTTCAACGGACACGCCGCCACTAAACGAGTCTGCCTCATTCCAACTAGATGAGCTGGATTTAGTCAACAAATTTAATAAACATCCCTTTTTAACTGAACTGCATTTATTTGCAAAACAGCATGAAGAGTATTATTCTTCATGAACTTATTCTTATCCTAAACCATAGTATATTTGAAAACAAAATCATAAAAATGTTATAATCTGGGCATGGTATTCATGTTAATGTTGCATTTTCTCCTCATTAATCAAACATCTGATGACTGAGAAGCAAGGCATTTCATTGGGTGATGCTGGACATCTGTCAAACAATCAGGTCGTTTTCATTCTCTTACGGATCCTCTTCTTAGACAACACGGCAAAATGAACTTCATTTTCTAGGCCACAGAGGAAAGCATGAAATTAAATTAAATTCAGCATCAACTCTTCTGCTGTCTGACCATTTGGAAGAAGAGTGCAGGTGTGTATGGACTTCCACAGTGCAGCTGCCCAGAGGCCTGCGCCCTGATGCTGGTGCCCAGGGGAGAGGTCTTTAGGTGGGGAGCAGATGAACTCCACACCCTCAGCTCTGGAGAACCGGACTCCAGACACTGGTACACACACACACACACACACACACACACACACACAGACACATGCTTAGTTAGGCCATATGGTCTCATATTCCGACAGAGGTATGTGTGTGTGTGTGTGTGTGTGTGTGTGTGTGTGTGTGTGTATTCAGGGATGAGGAGGTTTGCCATATTACCTGGCTTATGAATTCAGGCATGGCACTGGAGAGATCTGTCTTGAAAAGTTCCTGAAATCACATTCATCAACATAATGTAAAGCGGGAATGAGCTTAAATGATTGTATCCATCCGCTGACTGTTAAACAGATGTACACAGTATCTTTCATGTCTGCAGTATCTTCTCTCTTTTAAATAAAGTTACTACTGTCTTTGTGTTTCTCGTCTCCCAGAATATAGCAGATGTATCATTTTCTCCCACATGCGGAGCCTTTAATATATAGGAATACTTCTGCCATAGCAATCAATAAGGTGCCAGCAATCTCCAATGCATAATGATACCAAATTACTGATATCAACTTATGATGCCAGGCAACAAACACAACCTACATGAAGTGTGGCATCCTTAAGTAATGTCAAACATCATTAGACAATACTAAAACCATGTGTGACTTTATAAGCAACCCTGCTTGAATGTTGTACAAGCTATTTGGAGATGACATACTTACAATGATCTCTGCTCCAGAGATGTTGAGTTGGAAGCGGCCATCTTGGTGGGCAGCAGTAACCATGGGGTTAAAGACCTGGTCTGAGGTTAAAACACAGGTTAAAGCTGCACTAGGCAAGAGTGTTATATAAAAATACACCAGTCTTATGAGCCTAAATCATAAAGTGGGGCTGCAACAGAGAAGAGTGTCCCATCCCCACTATTCACCCTATTTGCCTAAATAAGATTCTGGTGTCGAGTTTGGACACGAGCGGGAAATCTTATCGGCACACAGGAAGTGATGTCAACAAAATTGTGTCCTAAACAGCTCCCTCCAGAGAAAGCTGGACCAGTGACAGCTGAACCTGCTGCAAAAAGATGTTTTTTTCACCATTTCCAGCTCTACCAGCCACTAAGAAGAATACGTTTAGGTCCGAGGAGTGTGCAGTTTACTGCCATCACGTTACATGATTTCTGGGTAATGAAGTCCTTAAATCTTTCAAAAATTCAAAGAGTTATTGCTCAAAGTTATGCCAAAGTTCATTGTTAGCTATAGACTTTAGGGAAAATGTGTGCAGAAGCAACAATTTACCAGCTTATCAACTACTTTGTAGCTAAATGCTAACTTTGTATACAAAAATGGCCCACTAGTTTAGATGGTACAGAAGTCAAAATTGCCTGCAACGTGTACATGTGGGTCTACAAGTAGCTTTAACAGCATTTACTCCTCTCTTTCTCCTCTCTTTCCTGTCAGAATTCGCTGTAAAAAGTTGCACTTTCGACTTCAAAAAAAAAAACAGAAAGAAAACAAACAGGAAATGTCTGACTGCTGACCTGAGATCCAGAAGTACAGCATCCTGTCTTCAGTTAGCTGACTGGGGTGGAAAACAGATTCATTGATGACCGCAGAAATGTTGTTGTAGTTGGTCAGGCCCTGGATGATTTGTGGAAATAACAAGAGAAAGAAGTCAACTAAGTGAAGAAGAGAGAGCAGCTCCATAATCCAAGGGTCTTCTATAGCAAGGGGGTTCCCAACTCTCTGGGCTTTTAACCCCTTAAAACAAAGTCAATCTTGAACTTTGGCATAGTCGGAATCCTTTTTCATCAATTGGATTTGTACCCAAAGGTTCATTGTGAGAAGAATAAAATCGGTTTCGCACAAAGAGGGAGATTTCTCACGTTTATTAGACAATTCAAAGTAGAGAGAGACAGGAAAGACTGGGAGAGAGAAGGGAAGGACATGCGACAAAGGTCCCAGGCCGGATTCCAACCGAGGACGTCATGGGTATAAGGTACACACCTTAGACCACTGAGCCACCAGGACACCCCATAAAAGCCCATAAGATTTTGAAGTCATGAAAAAATATGTTGGTCCCCAGGAAAAAACACAAAAATCCACTGCAGGAGATGAATTTCATTATATATGATGCAGGGAAGCACAGTCTCACCATACCTTGTGGTATGATTCTATATAGTTGACAGTAATGACAGGAGCAGCAGTTACACCGATATCCATACTGATGTCTCCATCACTCAGGAACTGCTCTGGAAACACACACACACACACACACATAAATGTTGACAAGTGTGTTCTCTCTCTCTCTCTCTCTATCTCTCTCTCTCTCACACACACACACACACACGCACCTGCTGTTTCTTGTATAAAGTCAGCCAGTATATTTGCCACCTTGTTGATCTCATTACAAATCTGCAGTAGAGAATAGAAACATTATTACCGTTAGCTTTTCTGTGACATAAAAAAAACTTTTAAACTTTTTTTGACCCCACCCAATTTTTTGTCATGTTATGTGTATATTTTGAAAATCCAAATCAAATTTGAATATGAATGCCAGGACTTAATGATATTTAGCAATAAGGGGTAAACACATGCGAGTGGAGTCTGTTTATAGCAGTTACTTCACAAGAACAGTAGGGGGCAGAGTTGGCCCACGGTTCGTTAGTATTACTTTTCACTTCAATCGCACAATTTACCCCCCCCCCCCCCCCCCCACACACACACACACACACACACACACACTTAAAACATACACATTACTTGTCTCTCTCTCTCTCTCTCTCTCTCTCTCTCTCTCTCGTCCTCACCTGTCCCTTGATGACCAGCTTGACTGTGAAGATGATGAAGTCGGTGAAGAGCTTCTTCAGCCAGTTTGGTCTGGACAACAACAAACACATGCCAAGAGAGTCAGCTGCTGTGTCAAACTGTCAAACAGAGTTCAAGTAGAGCGGGGGTTATGCTTTGTAACTTACTCTCTGTCTCCCTGCAGCAGGAGCCGAAGCTTGTGAAAGTTCAGGTAACAGTCTGAGGTGTCTGCTGCCACCATCCCCTTACCACAATCTGACAGGGAGAGAGAGAGAGAGAGAGAGAGAGAGAGAATAGATGTGAGGGCAGAGATGAGGACAGATGTGAAGAGCTGAGTTAATGCAATGTTAGAGAAGATATTTATTATCTAACCCTAACCACAGGAGTTCAGTCCCTGGGTAGTCAGTACAAAAGAAAGTACTTACAAAGTCTAGGGTTGATTCCAAGATCAATCTGAGACTCAATCTCAAAGTCGATTGAATGTGCAACGTTGACTCTAGATGAGAGAGAAAAAGACAGAGGCAGTTGTTATACATTTAAACTAGCAATCCACAACAAATCAAATTTCAAATAAATGTCTGTTTTGCTATTCTCTATCATCGATTTATATAATCCAATAGTGATTCAACCTATATCCAGTTCATGAAAGCTTTTCCATTTGCTGTTCTAAACACCCGGTCTAAAAAGACTGCAAACTCAAACTGCATCAACAGAAAATCCAAGGAAAAAGACGTCACAGTACTGGACACACTGTTTGATTGACAGGTGATCTCTGGGAAGAGCAGTGCAGAAACACCACAGCATTGGGCGCTGAGCACCAAAGATGGAGTACATAATCCAAGAAAATGAGGAACTGGTGGATTACCACTTTAACTCTTATTTTAAGAGTCGTTACAGAGGGGGAAGGGTTTACATACAGTTACCTAACACCTGGGGCTGTTAACTACTGCCCCCAGGTGGGTCGTATCACTATAAAACACTTTTACACCACTAGTCTGATTATTATATGATGGCAATAGCAATGACAGTAGAAGTGCGTGGACAAAACCTCATGAAAATGATGTAAATCAAAACGTGTCCTACCACATCTGTTTAAAAAGGAAGTGAGAACATTGCTTTGGAACAAACTGAGAAATGGCCTGTATTAATACAGTTTAGCTGGTGCCATGTATACTCTATGATCTTTTGATTGTGTTTTACTGTGTGTTGTGTTGTACGTCAAGTTATTGTTATTTTGTCTTCCAACAAGAGCCAGAATGGAAATAAGTATTTAAAGTAACCGTTTCTTGTGCTATCCTCTGGGGTCAAATTCTGTATATAATTGTTTATTTATCATGTATTTTTCTATTTATCAAATCAAATCAAACCAAACCAAACCAAACCAAACCACATGTCCTGGTATAATTCTTTATACATAGTTGAGCCTGTTGTTTGTTCATACAATGCAGTTTCTGAACTGGTCAGCAGGCTGTTTCAAGCCACAGCAATTGGTCATCTCATTAGCCTGTTCTTGAGTGTGGAAATTACTGGGTGTGATTATTGGGTTTGGGGTTGAACTGAAACCCTGGACCGGCTGGGACAATCTGGGTGGGGGAAGTGAACGAGTAATAATCTCTTTCCTCTCCCTCAACAACTACTGTTGAGATGCTGTTGAGCAAGACACTGAACCCCAAACTGCTCCAGTGGAGCTGCTCAGTAGCCACCAGTAGTAGACTGTGGTTGTACTGGGCAGCGCCCAGTGTGAATGTGTGCAACTGGATGAATGTGAAGCAGGGTGTTGCTGGTCACACAGACTCACAGCCAGCTGCCGTATCCATACTGGATGGTCCCTCTGAAGATTGCGGACACGTTGCTGATCTCCATGGCGATGCCTTCACCTGGACGGAGCTCAAACTCACTCTGTCCAATCGACAGGTTGTGGATCTCCAGACTGGGAGGGGCAAAGGCAAAAACGTTAAGCAGAACAGTTACTGGTAGAAGTCAATGTGTTTGTGTGTCCATCCATGCTTGTGTGTGTATGTGTGTGTGTGTGTGTGTGTGTGTGCGTGCATCCACTCACTTGTCCAGGCCGTATTTGACTTTGCCTATAAAGAGCAGTGACTTCTCTCCCTTCATGCTCGGGTACCTGGCATGCTGGAACGCCGCCTCGATCACTTTAGTGGTTTTCTCATTCACTGGCAAACAACAGAGAAAAACGTGTGTACAATATGTGGGCAGACACGCCTCCACACCTATTTGCATGCAGGCAGGCATGGAGATACACACAAAACTACTCAACCAAACAAACATTAACTCAGGTACAAGAAAACACACACACAAGTACCCAGGCCAGCACACACACACACTTCCAACACTTCTTCAGTAAATTTAAAGAGAAAACCTTTGACTGAATGAATGAATCAAACGAATGGATGGACAGATAATTGAACCGATGAACAAACAAATAAAAGCAAATTCTTGGAAGGAAGCATGAAAAGAAAGGGTCCAAAATCCCACTCACAGACAACAGCAGCAGGGTAGGTGAGCCTGCAGACAGCTCCGGTGTACCGGTAGGCCGAGACAGGGTCCTCCAGGCAGCCTCGGGACATCCCAAACAGAGATAGGAACAGCAGCAGGACCAGTGGTGGGAAAACGTCACGAGGCATTGCACACCTGGATATCCTACCTCTTCTAGAACTGAGGTTTTTAAGACTCTAAGGCGGACGCTACGCACTACGTCTGTCCACTAAATCTTACCTTACACTCTAGAGATGAACGTTCTTGAAAAGCTAAACACACAAGGCAGGAAGAAAGAGCATGAACCCTTTGACTTTACTCTGTAGACTTTTTTGTCCTAATAGACAAGGCTGTGTTTACTGCACTACCTAGAGCTTTTCAACTCCAGTTTTCTAATGACTCACTGTGGGACACGCTGTGGACTAGAGTTACACAGAGTTAATCAATGGACTCAGTATTTGCTCTGGACTGTGAACAATATCTCGAACTACTCTCACTTCACCTCCAGAGACTTTTGAAATGCTCTTCCCTTGGTTTCTGTAGTTGTACGTTTGTGCACTCCTGCAGAATATCAGTCTCTTCTAGTAATGTACAAGGCAGAGAACTCTATATTAACACCTATTCTCACACAAAAACACACTTTTGTGTCATAGCAGGCACTATGGATTACAACTATCTGCCCAGCAAATCTACCCTCCACCCAATCAGAGATGGACAACTTGCATGAACCACAAAATCTCCAGGCAAAGGAAAGCACAAACAGTCTGACTCAACCTCACACAGGGTCCCCTTAAAGTAAACTGGCCAAAGTACACTATACCAACGTTTCCTATGCTGTGGGCGCTACAAAACCGCAGGTAGAAACACAGACTCTAAACTGCTCAGATCGATACCGGGTACGGAAATGAACTGTGGAACTAGATTCTTGTTGACAGTGGATTTCAATTAAGAAATGACTCATGGTACACTATAAAAACCAGCAAGCAGGAATACAAGCAGATACTTCATACACCGCTGAACGGATGCTACACAGAGTAAAGAAAGTAAACCAACAAAGTGAACTAGACTAACTCTTATTCCAAACCGTAGGTGGCTTAAAAATGTAGGGACACAGATACTACAAGCAGTCTTCAATACATACCACATACGGAACCGTTTCAAGCGATCAGAAACACACTAGATCCCTCCACTAAACAGACTGAATGATCAGTGCATATCTATTCCATCTTTCTGACTATGGCTAGATTCTAACAAAGCGTCAACTTGACGACTTTTGAGCACTTTCACTGCCTTTAACGCCAGAGAAACACCACTTTGTACCGATCCGGGCCAACTTTCTATTGAACAAAGACTCTTTTACAAACGCCCGGCCCCACGGGGAAACTAGATACGGAAGTTGACTTTAACTTGAACTATTCATTCCCTAATAGTGATTCCCTTCGAATCGAGTCAATGTGTCTGTTCTGCTCCAAGCCTCTTAGCGAACTGAGTTTGGTTTGGCCTGAGCTTAAGCGATAGGGGGATGGAAAGAAAAGGGGGAGGTACAGGTAAGGGACAGAGAGAGATCAGAGACGAGGACAAATGGGGTCGTTTCAATACACTGGTCTAGTTTAGGGCTCTAGCTTACGGTGTGTGTGTGTGTGTGTGTGTGTGTGTGTGTGTGTGTGTATACATACCCAGGGGCACCACTCTAGTGATAGCACTGGTGGAGGTTATGGCATGTTATTAGGTTATTGCAGGGCAGTAAATATAGTTACATGTGTAGACAGGAATAGGACACAATCTATAGTTAACTCACACACACACACACACACACACACAGAGAGAGTTAAGCTTCCGAGAAAACCTTTACCAACTCATTATGAACCAAAGTAGCCCCTTCAAAGTAAAGAAAACTATAGTCTGTGAAAATACTCACATTACTCTCAAGCACATACATGCGCAGCTGCAAACCAAACCATGGACACACTCAAGATAACATGCTTGCAGAGCAAAATATCATCATGCTCAATTACCATTTAATTTTACTATCACTATTTCATGTGGAATGAACAAGAGTACATGCTCCAGTATGATTTCTGATTCTTCCTCTACTCTTACATTATATTATTTTATATTCTCCCTTTTTAGACTCCAGCAGTCGCAGAGGGGAGAATCTCATGGTGCATTGCAGAGTGGTCTGGGTTTAGATATTCCACTGAATACAGGTCAGAGGGAATCTCAAAGACACTTCTATCCTTGTGACTTGGGACTGAAACATGCAGCAAAATCCTCCAAAGTGAGAACATTTTGTTGGTCCATTTTAGGAGGGCAAGGGTTAGAATTGAATTTGGGTGCAGTTAAAGGCAGAACTGGGGTAAGACATTTAGTTGGGAATACATGCAAGTCAACGGAAGAATCTCGCAAGTATGGTAGCGTACAAGCGTGTGTGTGTATGTGGCACAGTGTACTGCAGTGCAACAAGAGTGCTACATGTGTTACTATGGGTCACATGACCTATAGTAACCGCATGCATTTAAACATGGGGTCAAAAAACTTTACTTTTCCTGAATGCACCTTGACTCGAATTGGTAGATGCACGGTCCTCACTAACCACATCTACAACAAACCAAGAAAATAAGAAACACAAACATCAAATCCTTTAAATTTAAGTACATTTATTGCATCCATTATTGCAAGTCTCCCTCAAAACACTCTCCATACTATGGCATCCATCAAGAAGCCACTTTAACAGAATAAAGACAGAAACAATAAAATAAGCACAGCAAAATCAACGTTCCAAGATTAAGATTTCAGATTACACTCTGTGTATAATGTCACAAGTTACTGCTATTCCCCAAGGGAGTCCCAAAGTCATACTTTGGATGACTTTGAAATTGAGACCCGACTCGTATTGCAGCAACTTGATTTAATGACTTGTAAATGTATTGTGAAAACATGGTTACTCATATTTTGGTCACACTCCTTTAGATACAGCTGTAGGGGAGGAAGCGAAGGGGTGGGGGGGTGGGGGGTGTGTGTAAAACATGATTCTCTTCTCTGATTGGACACGTTAACAGTGAGTATGTCAAAATGTCACCCAGAATGGTAGTTATGTGTTTTGGGGACTTGTGGTTTCCCACCATTGGGTGTCACCCACACCAAAATAACATTCGACAGGCATTCCCAGGGTGCAAAGGAATCATTCAAAGGCTTTCTTCTAAACAGATATCTTATTGACATTCAAATAGCTTAAAACTAAACTTGACCTTTCACCTGATTAGTTATATTGGGACTTTGGACTTGACCTGAAACGTGGACCCTATGATGTTGTGACAAGCATGACTCGGTCCCACCGCTGCAAAACAACTATGAATCTTTTAAGCATCGAATATTGTTATATTCTAAATTTTCACATGAAAAGCAGAAGCTTGCATAATAAGACACATTCTGTAAAGTGCTGTGTGTACATACAATATAATATATTTACAAATCTTTTGATTCTTTACGATGCCAACGTTATTATTTTACAGAATATATACACAACAATTTGGCAGAAAGAAGCAGTCAAGTTTGTATTTGGTCACAATCATCATCATATGAAATGTAGTGAAGCTCAATAATGGGAAAATCCACCCCGAAGCAGAATTCAAGTTATTAGGTTATTCCTACAAGGACCTCACACTGCAGTTTAATTTCCATACTGTGGATCATGATTCAATTTGATTTCAAGTGGATTTTAACACAATAACAAAATTGATTTCTTGCTAGTGAGTGTGGCATAAATGATTGAAATTCGCCAATTTGTTTGATTGATGCAAACGCTACAATGTGTCATCTGTGTATTCTGAAATGATTTAGGGGACAAAATGTTTTAATAGAGGCTATCACACATCTGATGACATCATTTCTATTTTGTTCTGCTGTTTGTGAATTGGAGTCCCACTCACGGTTGCTTGCTGCTAGCATGGCAGCAGTTCACAGTTTGCTACGGTGACTCCATCAGGAGCAGAGTCTTTGGTATAACTTAAAAAAAAAAAAAAAAACATCATCTGCCCTACTTCTACTGCTGTAAAGTAACACAGGCTACAAGTCTGCATATTTTGAGTAGATGAATAAAATCCAAAACTGGAACATTAAAATTAAAATGTGTTGGTATATGGATTTATTTATTTTTTTAACCAACCCTATTGTGCCATGTTCAGAAATACTTACTATACATGTCAGAACAGAGCCATAACAGGTGAATTCTGTTTCAGGGTGGATTTTGACTTCAACTGCCTGGGGCTCATAAACTCATCAAGTTTCGAGTGTTGATCTGGACCATCTTCTTCATTATGAAAACGCAGAAGAGCTGGATTTGACTCCTTCTGAGGGATTAGAGGGCCCATACGCACAAGAAGAATGACTGAGGCTCACTAGTCATGTATGTGACCATGCAGGCCTGATTAAGATAACACACACTGTACCAGAAGGGCCTGTATGTCATGAACAGTCAAGAGGAAATTCCAGCACAGACATCAAGAGGTATATTTTTACCCTCTGAAAAGAAGCTCTCGGCTGCCACCTGCTGTCGTTCACTGGATAAGGACAAGATCCAAGTACCTGTGCTGTCAGGAGAGCCAGACAAACTTCCTCATCAGGTTTTTAAAATGATGAAAAACCTTACGTTAAAAACCACTAACCTCTAAAATTACAGATAGTAGCCACTGGCCGTGGACAATATTGAATGAGAGTGCAAGTTTGTTTGGTCAATTGAAAAATCAAAGTTTGGTCAGATGCAGAGCTGGAACAGCTTTTTCCATTTAACAGTTTCACCAATTCCACTAAAAAGTATCCACTTGGGCTTTCTGAAATAGAACAGACAAGCTTACAAACCAAAGTCTGAATCTACCATTGATTAGCTGTTGGCTGGTGCTAACTTCTAACCTTTGTTGGTTGTTTGATCAGTCCTATAGTCAAACCTTTGTCTGGATCCAGTCCAAATTTCTAGGTGATTCAAGGGTCTGGCGCTGCTTTTTTTTGCTGGTGTTACAACTTTCAGTTGGTTCTTTCACAGTCAAAGGACCTGGGTGCAGCAAGACCTCATATTGTCCAGCGCTACTGTCCAAGATTCTGTTTGGATAGGGAGGATCCAATCACTGTTAAATACAATCCAAACAATGCTTTCTAATTTAGGAAACTATTCTTGAGTTGGCAGCTTCAGACATCATCCTTAAGTCGGGTTATTTTCTGACTGGATAGGGAAGACCATGCCACTGTTAACACTCCTAAACTCTTCAAGCAGGACTGAAAACTCCTCCAGAAATTGTAGTTCCACACTGAATAATGAAGTGAAGCGAAAGTCAGCTAAACGTGTCTCTCAATCTTCTGTCTTAGGTGTTCAGTTGGCCATACCCTGAGGTACCTCAGGTATGAGCGAGGAGAAGAAGGTTTTGAAGAACACCCAGGCCGTCCACATGACTGACACCCTGTGAGGAGGCACTAGGACTGCTGTCATTGGCCCTTGTCCGTCAGATCCGTCCCCTGCAGCAGCAGGTTCCTCCCTCCCTCCCTCTCCGTCAACAAGCTCTACCGCCTGGAGAGACAGGAGAGAAAAAGAGATGATTTGACAACAGTGGTTTTTAAAACATTTTTCTTGGGATCAACAAGCAATGGAGTGAAAAATTCAAGTATTCTTACTGGGGTCGGGTCTGGGTTCCTGTCCTGGTCCTGCTGGTTGTGCTGGACCTCAGGAGGCTGCTGAGGGTTGGGTCCTTGGACCAGCACTCTCCTTCTGAAGGGAAACCAACCAGCGGTGTGTCTGCGGAGGAGGAGAGAGGAAGAGAGAAGAGTTTAATATGAACGCAAAAGACGTTTCTCTTTGGTTCTGGTGAATTCTGCAAATATCTGATTCAATCACCGAAGGTCCACCACACATAAAGAGGCCATAATCTATATTTTTAGAGGTCACGACTGTAACTAAAAGAGAAGTGAGCAACCTGCTTTGCATAAAGCTTCATCAGAGTTTGGCATATTGGTATTGGTAGTGTATATTGGTATTAACTAGTTTGCCCCCCAAAAACAGTTTCTTGGCACAGGAGAGACGTCTGAAACTTCAGAGAGTTTGAAAGTCTGAAAAAGCCCAAGATGTCTGTTCTGAAAGGGGTTAGTAAGTCCATATTCCAAAAACAAAAATCTACAGCCCCAAGACGGCGTACTTCAATCTAAACACAGACGCGCATCTAACCGTCTTGCACTGCATGTACTCTGCAGTATTCCCCACTGACGAATAAAATCGAGCGAGTTCTACTTAGCCATTGAGATGTTCTTCAAAGAAAAACCCAGAATTGCCTTTTGGTGCAACACTTGTGTGAAAGGCAGACTTGCCCATGCTGAGAACAGACCATTTGAGTTCACTGTGATGGGTCGACTTCGACTACAGAACACAAGCCCTGTGGACACTGCTCCTGTTACATAGTTCACACGCTTAAAAGTACAGCCATCTTAGTCTAAATCACAAAGTGGGGCTGCAACAAAGAAGAGCATCCCATTCCCGCTAATTGAGATGCCCTATTTCGCTCCATTTGCTGGAATTCTGATATGAGATCTCCATATTGGTAAATTTGTTTATATCGGTTACAAATTTGTATCTGCCCCTGTCATGTGCCGCCCCTCCCTCCAAAGCTACAAAGCACACAAGTATTTGCATTTTCTCCCATGCAAAATGAAAAAAAATGTATCCACTCGACATGCGGTGCCTTAAATTTGCATGTGTTGTATAGCCACATTTGCTGTTCCATGGCCTTTGTACACATGTGACTGAGCTTGGATAAATAGTTCCCTATTTGGGAGAGAGGAAATAAAGGAAGGAGGGACTGGGAAAGAAAAAGGGAGGAAGATAGAGGCAGACCTCTACCGCTTTTGTTTCTAAACATTAACCTTCTAACTTTTGCTGAGTGAGTAATCATTGGTGAAATGCATACAGATGGCCATGTGTTATCAAAGGGGTGGGCTATGTCCTTGAGACACACGCCCACACAGAAACACTACATTCTCCCTTCACTTGCTGTCTCGAAGTCACCCTTCTTTCACTGTCTTTCATAAATTTGCATATACTTGAGCATGCGCACACACACCTGTAGTTCTCTTAGAAGTAATAGACTCTCTTCAATCCGGTTCTCCGATTCATTCTGCTTTCCTTTCGCTTTTTCTTCACACTTACACATACAGTCACATATACTTTGAACCTAATTCTTGCTGGAGGAATGGAATGTGTGTGTGTGTGTGTGTGTGTGTGTTAGTGTATAGTTCAGGGCCATGGGAGGGTTATGTAACAAAGTGTGAGACTGGGACATGTGGAGGAAAAGAACAACATGGCCTCAACTGATGATAACACAACAGCCATGATATGGTAACAGACTATCAAATGGACTCTCTGTACTGCTGCCAACTTTGACCCATTTTCACCACTTCCAATAGAGCCATGGCTTAAGTAGGCAAGTAAGTAAGTAAGTATGGGTGATAATATTACCATATGATATATAAAAAATGTCTGAACTGCAACAATGATGCAAGGTTGAAATAACAGAATGTAGAATATATTATCAGTGTTTTCTATAACTAAGTTCTGTGTGTCCATGACCATAAAATTGTTACTCCTTCCTGGTTTGTTAATGTTGATTTGCAATGAATGTGTGAAACAAGTTCTTTCAATCTTTACCTTTCTTGGGGACAAAAGCTTACTAGCTTTAAGTAAATTCAAACAGCTTAAATTTCCTTAAAAGTTTCCTTAATCAAAGTATCGTGAAGTAAGTTTAAAAAACATTCGGTTAGGTTTTTGAACGAATGCATGACAGCAGTGGTTTGTTTCATCTGAATGCAACAGCTTAACATTTTTTACAGGATTAAACCAGAGGATCATTTGAATATGAGCTAGTAAAAAGGAAGCGAGTAACCGCACCCTCCCACAGTACACAGATGTAAAGTCAGACAAACAAGCCAAGATGGCTGATAGATAAAGAACAAGACTAGGTCAAAACCTAGTATATGGCTGGACCGTGTATGGGTGTGCCACGTGCCACGGCCGACCAATGGTGTAACTAACTCCGCTGTAGACTGTTACTATACAGAAGAATAGTCCATACATCCATACTGATCTCCGTTCCAGCACATCCCGTCTCCTCTCTCCGTCGCTGTCCTCTCCACCGCGCCCACGGCCCGCATTGATCCTCCCGATCTAAGCGCCAGTCGCTCTGGTACCCATCGGTGCCGAAAACGCCGTTCGCCGGACACATGCATCGGCGTCGGGACCCCCGCCGAAATCTCGGCCGGATCACCGGGAACAAATCGGCGCCCAGCAATCGGCACTGGCCGGAACTGTGTCCCTGGGAAACTCCAGGAAGCGTCGGCAGTAAACCCTCGACGCGCCGAAACCTCCATGCTTGTCTGTGTCTCTCTCTCCGCCGACAGAACAGAGGGCTGTCAGGTGGACTGAGCTCACGCATATGCATCGAAATAAATGGCGATATGATATAATTGTATAGATTCTACTTTAGCTTCAGCTCACATGCATGATATTGGTCAGCCTGCTTACTGTGTGGGAGAAACGGGCTCCCGATCTCAGCGGAGAAACAAGATGGCGGGGAAAACGTAACTTAAATTTCTGGCTCTGTGATCCTATGATGTGCCACGTGCCACGGCCAACCAATGGTGTAACTTCATCAGTCAGTCAGTCAGTCAGTCAGTGAGTGAGTGACAGACATTCGCGTTTATAGGGCTGGCCCCGCTGTTGCGGTCCAGCCAAAAACTCAAGATATACTCAGATATACAACCTAAGATGGCTGATCCAATATAGTGTTTGGTCTGATGGTTTCACGTTCGTATGTTCCAGTAACTAGAACAGTTTCACAGCTACTGTGGTAAATACCAGTGACATCTATCTACAGAGAAGTAGGAAATTAGTGAGGCTCCAATAGTTCCCTAAACCTTCTGACTGAACGTTTAATTACATAGATTTTAACAACAACATATCTTATTTGCCAATAAGCAGCAGACTAGACAGTAGACTATTGATTAATATTGGTAGCATCAAAAATGATTTACAGTTAGTAATAACCAAATAACTAGAGGCTTAAAATAGTTCCAGACCATTCAACTCTGTAAGCAACAGGGTCATAGTCTAGAGACACATGGTGGCCTGAGCCACAGTTTAAAAAGCCAGAGTTTGGAAATCGGCACCAGTCACCAACCACATGGTCAGACGTTTGTCTACTGTACCAAATACTAGGCAGGTAACCAGTCACTGTCTGGAAGTTCTTTCTTATTCTAAAAATCTATTTGGCTGGAAAATTTGTGACATTTAATAAATGTTGCAATCAGCGACTGTCACCATTAGGCAACGTAAATTAGCTTTTCACTTTGAAGGCATACATTAAGGTCAGCTGCTTTCACTTGTTTGTTCTAATATGAATCTCTGGTAGGACAGGTTTCATGGGTACACATCCTCAAGGCTGGGCTGTATGCCAGCAGCTGCTTTGTTTGTTTATTATGAGACAAGGAGGAAGGAAAGTTAATCCCTGCACATATTTAGTGTTCTACTATGCAAACCATTAAAATCTAATTTCTCGTCTTCCTTGTTTGTAAAAGGCAAAGCCGACCGTGAAAAAAACAATGAACTACTTTAATTTGTTGATTTGGTCACACTGGAGGTCAAATGAATAGATACGTTCTAACAATGAAGGTTATCAAGGTTGCTAACAGAATGACTCCAATGTTTTTTTGTTTAGATTTCATAAAGAAACGCATACATCTTTAAAGTTTATAGCACAGACAGGAGGCTTTAGCGGGTTACTCTCCTTCTCCCTGCAACTACTTCTACAGGTTTTAATGTAAATTAAAATGTGTTCTGTCAACTTGCCTGGTTAAATACATAACGCTTATGTACATGGACTTATGTACATAACTAGCAGGCTGCTCATCACCAAGGCAAAGTAGGGTCTAGGGACTAGACTTTTCCTGTTTTCCACGTTTTCTGTGTCTTCTTTAAATTGGCCTTTATTTAGAAAGACTGTAAATGGAGTGTATAATATATTTTATTATGTTCTGTTCTTTTATGTAACTATGTATGTTTATATACATGTATATGCATATATGACTATACCTGCATTTGCGTATATCAGTCAGACTTTGTCTACCTTTTTTGTTCATAACTGGGCTGTGATCTCCATTCTAGTTAATATACTTTGTGCTACAGTTGTTATGTTTACAGTATTTCTCTTCTCTTTTCCCGATGTCTCTACATGTTTATGTTTCTGTGTCAGTTCTGTGTGTTTTGTGTTGTATTGTTATTTTTGTCTATTAAAAAAAAATAAAAATAAAAATAAAAAAAGTACTTACAGGTACATGAGGAGGAGGGTGCTCATCACCAGGACAAACCGACTCAGGCTGGAGTTGAAGTACACGATCATGAGCAAAACGGCCAGTCGCGCGGCGGAGTACATCCAGTCCAGCCAATCGCGCTCCACGTCCTCCTCGTCCTCCATTACGGGCCCGCCCTGCGCATTCATCCGCATGTTCTGATTGACCGCCCCAGGGTTGATGAAAGCGGCATCCTGTGCTGGGTTTTGATTGGCTGGCAGGTTGTCGATGGGGTTCTGATTGGGTAAGGGCGCTGCGACAGGCGCTTGATGGGCGGGAACGGGAGGGTACGGGCCAATGGTTGTAGCCGGTGCCAGGGAGGTGGTACCTGCTGCCGCCAAAGCTGCATGGCTATTGGTGGAAAATAAGACAGAAAGAGGCAAGATTTCAGACTGAGATCAAGAGAGGTATAAGTATTATCAGCAGACAATTCACGCAATAAGCCAGTATTTTCTTAACGAATTAGTCCAACCAAAACTGGCTTTAAGGGCCGTAGTCGGTTTTCAATATTGTGGGTCCCAAATTTCTGCCTCAGGTTGAAGCCCTGCAATAAATTGAACACTAATCTCATAATAAACATCTGGCAAAAATAAGTAAACAATTCGTTTCCACTGTTATCCAGACTGCAAACTAAATAACAGATTCATATTCATGTCAGTGAATCAGTCCATTCCTTGATATTGGATTTTGATCAGTCCAACCACAGATGCCAGTGAATTTTGACATATGAAAAAAAAAAAAAAAAAAAAAAAACTTTTTTTTTATTTTATTACAGGCAAAAATACACATAACACACACGACAATATGACATGACAATATATCCTCACAAAAAAGAAAAAAAAAAAAAAATTGGATAAATACATAAATAAATAAATAAAAAAAATAACAATAAATAAAAATAAACAATAAATAAATAAAAATAATAATAATAGGATCCCTTCAGTAATTCAAATAATTAGATTGACAGTACCAGTGCATTTTGAAACTGAAATATACATATGACAGGTAGTGTATTTAGAGTTTTATATAGTCCTACTCTTCACTAGAGCAAATTTTTTCCCATTTCATATTGTGTTGTGCTACTTTGTAATGGTTTGTAGCAATTATTTTTTCCAAAAGGAATTGGCTTCGCACTGTATTTTTTAAGAAACTTAGATTCAAATTAGTTCTTGATTGAGCTTTAAATATAAATATTTTACCTAACAGAATAATTGTATTTATTATCTGGGGACAGTTTTCATCCAGAACCCCCAACATAATGTTTAAAGGTGTAAATTTAAAATAAATATTGAGTGGCCTTAGCCAATTTTGGATATCGGTCCACAAACTTGCAACATATGGACAATAGAAAAACAAATGCAACTGGTCTTCCTCTTCCTCATTACAGAATCTACATAATGATGATTGTTCAATATTAAACATGTGAAGTTGTTTTTTAGTAGCAGTAATTTTGTAGAATATCTTCAATTGAAAGATTCTGGAGTAGGAATCAATTGTTGTTTTGTAAATAGTTCTGAAAAATTGTTTCCAAGGTATCAAAATATTAAATTCATCTTCCCAAAAGGAACAGACTGTATGTGGGAAGGCAGTAAGGCCTCTGCTCTGTAAAATGAAATTATAAATTATTTTATTTATCTTTGTTTTGGATAGCCATTTCTGACACCTTGTAATAGGTGCACAAACCTGCTGTCTGTATCCACTCTTTTTTAGTTTCCGTTTCCAGTTAATTGGGATAACTGAAATCAACTGATTGAAATTAAAAATATCACATATCTGACCATACATACAGCAAAATTGATGGTATGAAAGGAAATCACCCGTGTTATCTAGTATATCATTTATAAAAATGATTCCATTTCTCTGAAGTGTTTCCCATAAAAAGGGCTTCCCATCTATTAACAGTTCTGAGTTCATCCATATTACCTGATTTTGGATATCTTCTGGGGTATGTGGGGGGTAATACTGGAAACTCAACCAAGCCTTCAATGCATCCTTAAAAAAGGGTGAGAGATTCGCTAATATTCCTTTAAATAGCCATTCAAAGTGGTGAGATTTTAATTGAAAAAAGGGAAACAATTTGCTGTCAAAGAATTAGTACACAGAAGACAAGTTTTGACTTGTTCTCCAGAGACTGTTATGGTAAATTTTATTAATCCAAGATGCTTTTAGGGATAAATTCATAGCTGCAATATTTTTTAGATTTAATACACCATTTTCATGTGAATTATATATATATTGCCTTTTAATCTTGTCAGGTTTATTATTCCAAAGGAACTTAAAAATGTTTTGTTCAAAACATTTAAAGAAGGATGCCTCTGGGGAGGGAAGTGCCATTAAGAGATAAATGAACTGAGGAATTACGAGAGTATTAATCAATGTAATCTTTCCTTGTAACGACAGAATTTTCCCTCTCCAAGGTTGTAAAACATTTTTAATTTTCTCAATTTTTCGTTCGTAATTTATCTTAACTAGATCTTTTAGATTATCTGGAATATGAATTCTCAAAACATCTACCGAGCCGTTACTCCACTTGACTGGAGCTGGGCACCGTAGGTCAAAATCTGTACCTCTCACTGGTCCTATTCTCATAATAGTGCATTTATCAAAGTTTGGCTTTAATCCAGATAAAAAAAACAACTTACACCTATTGAGAAATAAACTGTTTAAACTTTCCAATGTCTATAATTGACAACTTACTATTGCATGTAATACTGTCTAGCATAGACGTGCTGGAGCCACAGCAGTTGTTGAGGGCTGTAGAGAGAGTAGGTGGGGAAGGCTGGCTGGGCAATCTCCGGTGCACCAGGCCTACAGGGAAAGATGGAGGGAGGGACAGGAGAAGAAAAACAAACATGGAAAGGAGAAAAATGAAGAAAGAGATACAAAGAAAACAATGAAACCGTTATCCTACTCTTATTATTTACTTGCATTTCATTGGCTACATTCACACTGAAGGTCCGACTCCAAATTGCTGCTCACATCTGACGTTCATATCTATTCTAGGATGTAACCTGTATCTGATACCAATATGAACTGCCAGCGGTGTCAAAAAAACATGCAAAGTACCAAAAAGACGTCACATCCGCTTTGTTTTTTTTTTATCTACACTTCTCTCGCTCTCTAGCGAACAGAAGAGACTCCAAAATTCAACAACTTTGACTCAAAATTGTTTTGAACACCATTTTCTTATGTGGCTTCAGATTTTGACTAAATTAATGCATCTTCCTGTGTGCAAATAAGGTCGGCTATTTAGCTTTCTTTCCATTGTTGTGTCTCAATTTTCTCCATGCCATCATTGGCTGAGCCAAGCTGCTGTTGCGCAAAATATACAAAAGTCTCAGGTGAATGACATAAGATTTACTTATTGTCATAGCAACACTGACAAAATCCAATTTGATTGTCCAAATACAAGTTGCATGTAGGTCGCATGCCTCGGTATCCAATTTTGTACCGCATATCAATGTTGTCCAGATCGGAATTGAAAAAAAAATGCTACTCCATGCAGGTTTTTGCTACTCTCACTAATTAGACATCTGATCCATGTCACATGAGGGAAAAAATAAATAAGCTCCAAATATTTTTACGATGAAACAGATAAATTATTTTTTTTTCTTTTTTGACTTACATTGGAGTGCCAGGCCATGCAGGCGATCCTGGAGCAGGTGCTGGGGTCTGTGTGGGAACTGGGGCAGCAGTTGAAGCTTGAGAGGCCTGCCTTCTCTGCCTCAGCTCCGGTGTGGTGGGGACAGACGGGGACACGCTGGGACCCTGGACTCTGGAAGAGGAGCTGGTACTCGGGGAAGCGGGGTTCAGGCTGGAGTTTGTGCTGGGTGTGGCACTAGGTGTGGTCTGAGGACAGAAAAAGAACGGTGTAAACTGCAATGTTTTTCTTATCATTTGAGCAAGGTATCTATCACAGCAAGAAACACTGTAATAAGGTAGTAGTGTATAATATCTGTAGGGAAGTGTTTTATTGACTAGGATGGACAACCACTTGGCAGTTTCTCCACAGCATGAGAGTAGGGAAACAGCAGGACTTTTGAAAGTGAAGTGAAACTTTAGCAAGCTATCTTTAGCTGTATTATGATCTCATATCTGTAGCTGAGGACTGAAAGATGTAAAACAGCTCCACTCCTTGGGGGATGGTAATGAGGGAGGAAGTGAAGAAGTGCACCTGTCCGTGTCCTAGCCAGGCACACTACCTCCTGGCCCGACACGTTAGAGGGAGCTGGATATTGTCCAGGCTTCCATGGGTCTGTTGTCAGCTTAACACTCTTTAATAAGGTTTTTGCCTTTGCTATAGCTCCAATGAAACCGCTGTGATCTGAATTTATTAAAAACTTGCACTGTTCAAAAATAAATGAACTTGAGTTTCATGTATTGAATGACTGGTTGATGAGATGCATGCAGACCACAGCCTGCTTCCATAACAGGGTATTTGCAGGTTTCAGAAAGCCAAAATTAAGACTAATGAAAGTTCTAAAACTATAAATAGGCAAAATGAGAAAAAAACATAACAGAAAATCAAGGGCCATGAAGTCCAAGAGTTTTTAGTAATGCAGATACAATGAAAAAAGCAAGCATAGTGATATGTATATATTTAATTATCGTTTTATCTGTGACCTGACAACTTTCACTACTTATTTTGCACTTCTTTACACAGACAACCACAGCCAGACAGCAAAGTGGAAACAAGGATGAGCTAAAGCAATGGTCAAGGTAGCATATTTTCATTTCCATTTTTTTTTAACTCACATCTTATTACAGAGCAAGCAATCAATGTGTTGAAAAAGACTTTGGGTACTTTTGGGTTTCATTGTTGGGAGTTTAAATTGGCCCTATAGGACTGTAATGTAGCTCTAGTGAAGCAATTGATGAGATTTTTGGTCAGATGGGAAAATAGGGTTCAGGTCAAATATAGCTGGAGTTATGCTTTACGGCTTCAATACCCATTCCCAGCACTTTGATAATGGTTCTGATATACTCACCTTAGGTCTAGCTCCCAGGGGTCCATGGGGCGAGGTCCTGAAAGCACACACCAGGTGCAGTGTGGGAATGGAGTCCGTCTGAGGCAGCAGAGATAAAGGGCTGATTAGAAAGGCTTACGTGGCACAACACACTGATACATTCAGGACCTTAGTACTAAAGGACAAAAAAACACTTAACCTTATAGCATTCTTAGCTGAGCTAGCCTCTCCCAAAGCTTTAAAAAAAAAAAAAAAAAAAAAGACAGAATCAAGACTTCATGGAGCTGTTTCATTGACAGTGAACCCAAGCCTGACATGGAGAACAGAGGGATTCTGTGTCCTCGTTTCTCACGCCAACAAACGGCAGGTCAAACTGACACCCAAATGTATTTGCCAATAAATTTGAATGGGATTATGCAACAACCGCATAAAACCCTCTCTATATCCTCTTTTATATTCACAATAGAGCAATACCGAACAGAATCAGACAGTGCTAGTAGTAGCAGCAGTATTTTCAGCCGAATCAAAAACAACAGGTGCTTCTTTGGCCCGATCTCCTCTTTGTGGACTCCGTATGTCTTTCAGTGCCTGAGTTGGCTTACGGCTCGTGCTATCTTCTCTCCGGCAACATGAGCCTCTATTGGGATTCACAGACAAAACCCATGAACCAAACACATGAAATATTATACCGGTCCTCTCTTGTATGCAGCTTTTGTAGACCACGACAACCCGTGTATAGGCCGTGACAATCTTTTAGCGGGCCAAGACAGACCTAAACAACAGTCTTGGTCCACATATTGTTCCATACATTATCAGATAAAGGTTGGTTTGAGACAAGCTGGCTACATTCTGTTTGACACCAAAACCTGATGTATACGGTTAATGCTTTAGATCGCTGAAAATGTTTTCTGCTATCAAACTCCATTGTAGCTGCTGGAAATATCTGGATGTGATGCCATGCCTGCATTTGGCCAGTTATCCACAGGAGCAAGAAAAATATATACCATCAACAATAAAAGAAATGCAAGGTACAATGCAATGAAACCTAAGTGTCAACACCGTGGCTGAACTTCAACCACTGAAGGAGGAAACATACCGACAACAAAACTTTCATTCAGGGTTTTGACTAGGAGGAATGTCTATTTTGCAGCAAGTAGACATTAAAATTCACTGAATTTGTTTTAGTGTTTATAAGTAAATCCAGATAGACAGCATGCCAACATAACACACTCACACACACACACACACACATTACCTGTCTGAAAAGATCCCTAATGTGCAGATGGTCAGGCAACAGTTTACCAGCATAGATCAGTCTCTGGTCACTCACCGCCTGGAGAAAAGAGGAGACAAATAGGTTTGAGTAAAAATAAAACTGTTGGGATGAAGTCACTTTCAGGGTTCGATTCCCGCCTGTGTCGCTGTTGGCACTGGGGGTATGTTCTCCCCATGCCTTCGGTGCCTAGTGCCCAGGTGGGCTATCTCGTAAAAAGGGCCTTTCTGTGTGGAGTTTGCATGTTCTGCCCGTGCTCACTTGGGGGGTTTCCTCCATATAACATCGATAAGAACCCCCACTAAAAACATGCAAGAAGATCATCGCCTGACCAGCGATGGACATAAAAAGAAGTTGGTCCCCGGGCGCTGTAAATAGCTGCCCACCGCTCCTGGCCTGCCCCGCGGAGGAAGGACGGGCCAAGATGGGAAAATGTGGAGGATAAATTTCACAGCGCCTTTGAAAGCATGTGTGTGTGTGTGCCGGCCACCGTGCACGTGTGTGCATGCATTGTAGATGGTTGCATGTGACCAAATAAAGACGGGGTTTGTCCGTCCTGTTTCCTGTTTCCTGTTCAGTCAGCTCCAGCATGACCAACTGGCTTCATGTTTCAGACAGCTGTATCAAATAGGCTCCCGATTGACTGCCTGTTGCATTGCTCTATAGCGGTAGCGTCTAAACTTCTGTTTCTCCGCTGTCTGGATGTTAACTAGCCCAAGTAGTAGAAACTTAATGCTATGGACCCTTTTCGCAGCAGCCATTTTGGACTGTCATAGCAGGGTGTGTCACAGGTGTAACTAATAACGCTAATGATGGTTCTATTCTATTTAGGTGTGCCACAGCCATTCCAATGAGCCAGCATGCACAATACCAGGGCCCAAGTGGAACCATCGTTAATGTTATTAGTTACACCTGTGTTTACCCTGCTATGACACGTCAAAATGGCTGCTGAGGATGAAGACAGAAAAAAGTGAGAGTTTTAAATCCAAACTTTCATTTTCCTCCTCTTTACTGAATGTTTCAATGTTTTTTTTTTTAGTTTATCAGCACTTGGCAGGTGAGCCAAAAAGTTCATTTCAGATACTGCCTGACTCGGCAAAAGAGGTTGGAGAAGACATGGTAGACTGACTGTATCATTAATTGTGAACTTTATACACCGAGGCTTGGAGTGTCAGAGCTTGTCAGAGATGTTACAGTCTACCGCCTGCTCCCTCCTTCATACACCTTCCTGCTGCATCCCCACCACAGTTCCTCCACTGCTGATCTGTCCTCTGTCACCAGCCATAACTACAGCTCCTGAACTGCAGCCCAAATGGACGCTGTGCCCTTCAGGGTGCAGTCAAATCCCTTGCCAAGGCTTATTCTCTGTGATGGATGGTGAAACTTGGCAGCCGGCTTTCCATTACATTTTACAAAGAAGACTTAAGACATTTGGCTGACACTCTGATTGAGGGAGACTTAGAACCAGTGCAACAACTTTCCCCTCCTGCAACACCAAACAGCTGGATCTTGCTGGCTTCAAGTACATCCGTGCTCAATGTTGAGCTTGTCAAAGCCCTAGAGGATTCGGTTATGTTGCATGCAGCCCCCTTGTTTCACACATATACATGCTCCACTGATTGAAGAACTTAAATTAGGAATGCCAAGTTACTGTAAGGAGGAGTCCCCAAACTTTTTCATGTCAACACCATCTGACAAGTTGTTACATATGACAAAGTACAGAATTATGACTGACTTTTCTGTCAGCCTGTTTCTGAGAGGGGAAATCATAATGAAACTTTAGGTATTCCTCTTCTGCTTTCCTTGGTAGTCACTTGATAGTCTATTTGCCAGCTCACACAGACAGCAAAACACTTAACGTTACAAGGCAATGGCTGACAGCTATTAGGCTAGCAGGCTTCTTTACACAGTCAGCTGGCTTGACATTCCGTAACGTAGCCCGGAGTTAGCTAGCACGTTAGCTAGTAGTTACGCTAACGTTAGCCAGCTATCCCACACACAACTCACCGGTTTGGTAAGGTAGACAGTCGACAAATGTGTTTTTAGATCCTTGACAGTCCAGTTCAGATCGACCCCTTCGACGGTTTGGTCCTCCTGAGCCTGGTTGGGCGTTTTTACCACAAGAGTGATAGTCTTTTGTTGAAAACCACCCGGATCCATTTTCACCCTGTCTCTTTCTCTCTAGTTTTAACCTCTCGCTACAAATTTAATCGTCTAAATAAGTACACAGTCGTTGCGGTGTTATTATTTATCAGAGACAAGAAGATACGACGCAAACTGTCTGTTTAAAGGGAAACTAATGGGACTCAGCTAGTAGGTGGAAGTGTCTAACTGGCTGTCATACGGGACTCAGCGTCAATTTACCAAGGAGGAATGTTGTTTCCAAACACACGGTGGCCTCTCCTGATTGGCTGCCGACCGCTCGTGCTCAGACGTGGAGGCTTGGGGAAACATTCTCCTTTGAGCATGCGCGACAAATATTTACAACAGCACCGAAGATCGTCTATTTCTGACACCAATGGCTAGTGCCATCTTTGAAGTCCTTTGGATAATTGGATGTGTCCAAATAATGTCTAAACATAACAACAAGGCTAGAAAAAGATTAGTTATGGTGTGGGTGTAGGTCCATTTACAGTTTTTTACAATCACTTTGGCACTAATTTCAGAACCTTGATGTCAAAACTCTAGACACAAAACTCACAACCGATGATCAAAATGTACATTTTTCTAACACTTCTTCCAATTGCTTGGATACAATACACATAAACCTAAGATCATTTGTTCATTGAACTAAAATCACCTGTTCAAAATGACACAACTTAACATCAAAGTATTACCATTTCAAAATGCAATTCACACATTACATCTGAGATGACTGTCTATTCATTTCATTACAATGATCCAACTATCAATTGATACAACTGCTCAAAATGATAAGTAACTGTTGCATTACTCTTAATGCATAGTTTTATGGAAACTGACGAACAATATTCCATGTTTAGATCATGAAAGTTTCAGGATAACGAGATGCATTAACACCAATTACCATGGAACATGAACCAATTGGACTACATTATCTATGGATGTAATATTTCATCATCATTCTTTATCAGACACTGTTTCTATGGTCCCATGTATCACTTTTCCAGACCATGTTTTCAGATTTGACATTACTGTATGTATGCAGGCCCTTGTAATGCAATGACATCACAGCAGACCAGTGTCAGGCCTGGATTTGCCATGCCCTTCCCAAGATGTTTGGCTAATGAAAACATCCATTGTGATGTGGATGAGAACCTGTGGCCAAATCCACAAGACAGGGTTGATGGAAATATAGAAGTACAGTAATCAATCCTTTGTTTTGCTTTTTACAGTAAGCCAGGTGAGGAACACTGCAGTTGACGTTTTACAGTACTGTAGTTTTTTTCTTTTTTGTAGCTAATTATTTTTGCTTTGATTCAAAGAAACCTATGTTGTGATTTTACAGTATTGTATTTCATCAATAAATTTCAGATTTTGTTCAATGATTCCACTGTGTCTGTAGTATTCTCTCTACTAGTCCTTTTACAGTGATGTATTTACGTGTAGTACCATAATGAAACATGTATCATATATTTTGTACTACAATATTTAATGATTGTACGAACAACTAAACAGTGAAACTATCGGTATCTTGTGTGTGGGTGATCTAAATTAATGTTCCTATGGTATTTCATGATAAATGAGTTATTTGAACCAATGATTCTGCAAGTGCAAGGTTTCTTTAAAGATATGAATGCACAATGCAATGTTTTGAACATTGGACAGCCTGTGTGACACGTGATGACCGTTTTGAGTTTTGTGTCTAGAGTTTTGAAAAATGACATCAAGGTTCTGAAATTGGTGCCAAAGTGATTGTAAAAAGCTGTAGTAACGTTATAAGTAGCCTAACATTGAAGTGTCTGATAATGTGAATTTGTTTCCAAATGTAGATTACTGTGACTTTATAGCTCTAGTCTCTACTCCAAAACATTCTGAGTAGCTTGAGAAGAGTCAGCTCAGTTAACCTGAACAAACTGTTAGCTAGCTAACTAGCCAGCAAGCTAATTAAGTAAAGCAACTAATATTTATATACAGCTACTAGCCACTACTAATGCTAGCTGCTATGTAACATTAGCTATTATGCAAATCAGATGTGTTAACAAGACAGCAATGGCTGGCCAGATACTATGGTTAGCCAGCCAACTGACATTTGTGGTTCCTGGAAATAGGGGCAGAGTGAGAGCTCTTCATTTATTCCTCCTCTCAAATAATACTCCTTTTTCAGTCCCCAGACTTATTTAAAGCAGTTAAATTGCAACAGGTCTTCATGTTACATACTTACTGTTCAATGCAAACAAGAAGCAAATTTTTTTTTTTTTTTTTTTTTCAGAAATTAGATGTACACCAGGGATGAGAACTGTAAAAAAATGATTGCACAAAATTAAAATGTTTTTTTCAAAAGGATAGGTGGTAGCCCAAGTGCATGGAAGGCTAAGGGACACTTTTATAGACTGGATGCTCTATAATATTGTTTCCTCAAGACATTTCTTTGGGATAAGTGCAAACCAGTGTTTCATATTCATGCAGCCGCCACGGCACAAAAACAGCCAAATTGCTTGAGAAAATGTTACCTAGTTAGACCGTAAGCTCAATTTCCTCCAAAGAACAGATATAATTGCAACCTGTTTTAGAGCCAAAAGTGGGACCAAAACAGTGATTACATTATATTTATTTTATAGACTGGTGTTTGACATGTTCCTACTCACTATGCCACCCTGCTGCCCAAAAAGACACAAGAAAGATATAACAAATGGAATCAATCAGATGTTTATTATGAAAGAAAAGAATAATCGAAATAGAAATTTGCAATCAAAAGATGTACATGTATCTTCCATATGTCTTCATCTTCTCTCACAATTAACTATGTATCACTGTCAGCAATACTATACAATACATATACTGTAGATTTGTGATTGGTGGGGCAGGGTGTGTGTGTTGCATAAATAACATGGACTCTTAAAGCTTGATTCAAAGTTCTTAAGTTCAAGGCATCATACTTTCTTGCAGTTTTCTTTAACTTGTCTTGCATAATCTGAAATGTGTTGTTAATAAAAATAACTATATTTAACTCATATACCTTGTTACTGCCCCAATATGTGTGCTGTAGTTTTAAGGAAACAGGAAATATTATGTGCACATAATTAGGTGACAATGTAGTCAGAAAACATGAACAAATAATTAATTGCAATCACAATAAACAAGGGATCAAAGATCAAATCTGTACTGGATAACGATTCCTACATAAGGTCACTTCTACAGTATTTACAAAATGTGGAAAAATCATTAAAAGATGCTGAAATAGTGGGGAAAAAACATATTAAATTACATGAAACATGCATGCCTAATGGACATAAAGGCAAAGTACTAAGCCCAGACAAAATTGTCAGGAGTATATTGAGTCATAAATGTGATCCACTATCTCTAAATGAGACTTGATGACACAATTCATTGGCAGTAGAAGGTGAGAACGTTTTCCTGGTTCCCTCTGACCAATAGGACTGGAGGTCTCAGGTCATGTGACAGGAAGTCCAGCCAGGCCAGGTAGAGAGTACTGGGACACACACCTCTCCTCCCCACTGGCATGGTGCTGTCAGGACACACATGCACACACACACACACACACACACACACGCGCAGACACGTATAGTCACAGACAGGATATACAGACATACAGAGTCACACCAGAGGCGATTTCATGAGTTGTTGAAAAAGTTTAATATTATACAATGGTTCCAACACAAGAACCAATCACATTCTGACAAAAATCCAGTTCTCAAATTCTCTCGGTCATTAGATTTTTCTGCCTAGTTCCACTTTGTGTTTGAATGGAAAATGGAAGAGAGAATCCATGATGCAATGTTATGCTACACACCATGTTGGTTTTTATACCCTATTGTCACTCCAAAAATAATAATTTGTTCGGGAAGATATTCCATTCGACGTTATTTTTTTGTTTACAGCATGTAGCTAGCTAGCCTACCCAATTCCGTTGCATCCAAATAGCTGTAGCCACAAGCTAGCTAGCTCACTAGAGTAAAGCATGATTTCAAGATTATATTTCCGGACATATGATTATGGATTTTATTTGGGTACCATGAAATGAATAAATACAAAATGGGTCTACGTAAACAAATAATGTTGAACAAACCGAGAATTTGTTCCAATTCTTGACTCATTCGGTGAAACGCCCCCTAGTGGCGACTTTTGATAGAGCGAAGCGACGCAAAACTGATTGTGTTTGGTCTGCATATACTATCTACATGCAGACACTATATACTATCTTGCTGCAAGGGATAAGGACATGCCATGTATTTCCAAGGCCTTCCCTGCTATTCTGCACTGTCTACTATCTCATAGGGACTTCCATAAACTAAAGAGAAGAAACACTTACATAACAATCAAGGCAGCTTCTCTGGAGTAGTCCTGCAGAACCTCATTTAGACGGATCTGACGGAGAGACTGAATTACACAAAGAAAGTGTACGATTTTAGGAAGTTGGAAATATTTGAGAGAGAGAGAAACAGAAAGAAAAGGGTGGGAGGGAGAAGTGTTGGTCGTATTTCTTTCTTCCGAACGCTAGAAGTGCTGTATGCAAATGTGTGCATTTGAGCATGCATTAGCGTGCGTGTGTGTATGTGTATCCTGTATAAGTGACCTTGGCTCTGTTCCTCTCCAGATCCTGGTCAGTGATCATCCAGGGCTGCTCCTGTCCTCTTTGTGGCCCAGAATCAGAGCCCTCCTTGGGGTTGGTCTCCAGTCTGAAGGGGTCCAGCATATTCTCAAACTGATGAACACTGGAGCGCACAGAGACACATGGGGATAAATGGGTATTGCTGAAAGTCAGTAATAATGTAAGTCAAGTTTGTGTTTATTTGTTTTATGTATATTCTGATGAGTTAATGTTTTCCATGAAATTTGGTAGACAGATACAAAACAATTGATCAATTTTTAGCCATAACTATGAAACTAACGGACATAGAGACTTGATTCCAAATCCTAAGGGTATATTTACAGGGTCAACAAATAAATTTAACTTAAAATTGAAGTGATAGGAATGATGTCTTTGTATGTATCAGCAATTTGGTTCTTTCTCACAAACAAGTTTTGGCGGCCTTACTTCCCAGGCTGCGGTTTCAGGTAGATGTCGGGAAGAACTTGGACATCATGGAAACCAAGACGGAACTTCCTGATCAGTGCCAACACCCTGGAAAGAGAAGGTAAAGATGTGATGTTTGAGTCATAAAGTTATAATATAACAGAGCCTCACCCAGTTAAAACACTCTGACTGTACACCACACACAAGAAATTAGGTAGCAATAACAATGTGATACTCCATAGGGAAATTCTCTTTTCTTTTGCCCCCTCCACAGGGAGGTCAGAGGTTGACAAGGTTATCCATAATAAAAAAAGCCACAGCATTAAGATCACTGATTATTTAATCACTGATACATCTGATCAGTTCATCACTCATCCATCTGATTGTATCATTACTCTGATTGTATCATCACTGATCTGATGATTGTGTGAGCCGTGGTGTTTAGGAGATTTGTGATGCAACTATGAAGCCTCCATGGTGACTTTGGAATATGAATGATGCCATAGGAGTGTAGCAGTACGCCTAGGTAGTGTCTTCATCTGAGAGAGAAAGGAAACAAGAAAGCAAGGAAGCAAGGAAAGAAGGACGTCTATCGCTCCGCAGTGGGGGAGGTTGGTGCAGACAACATGAACACTAGGAACAAAGGAGCGAATGACTGAATGAATTAAAGGTTCAAAGCGCTCACTCCTCTCTCTGCTGCTCCTTGCTGTTTGTTTCTCCTCCCACAAACACTCTGACCTTACACCTGGCCCAGCGCTTCCTCCGAGTCAGCAGGTAGGGCAGCAGCAGGGTCAGACCTGGTGAAACACACACACACACACACACACACACACACACACACTTGAAGGTGGAAGCCGGATCCACATTGAGGGAGGCAGGTAGCAGATAGATTGATAGAATAGATGGATGGACAGATGATCAGACCTCCATCATCCGATAGCCAGTATACATCGATGGTCTTCTTTCCTTGTTTATTCTGAAACACAGTACCAGGCTGAGGCTCTGTTGCCATGGAGACGTGGTCAGCTGTGAACAAGTTTATAAACCACAAAAAAATATATATTTTTATTGCCCATGATGGAAAATTGGTCTAAGTTTACTTGAGATGTTTAACTGGCTGTAGATGGAAGTTGCCACAATACATAAAATACATGAATCCTAATCTCATGATCATGCATATACATACATGTAGTGATGGTTTGAACATGGGCAGGGGCAGAGATAGTGTTCACACTCTCCGGTCCTCCATCAAAGCCTGGGTTGACTGGAACAAATAAATAGGAATATTTTCTGTACATGGACTTGTATGGTGTAGATACTTGCAGTGGGTAATTTTAACAAGGATTAATGGGAATAGAAATGCTCTTGTGAATGCAAAATGTGCAATGCATCCTCCTTGTTCACAACAGATTTGTTAATTTTGAAGAAACTGGCTGATATATAGTAGAAGTAGCAGTAGTCAGTTTGTTGATTCTGGGAAATTAATTGACTGTGAATTTACTCTGTTATAATGCTCTCACCATGGGATTGAGATGGACTAGAGAGATCCAGTCCCTCCTTCATCCTCAGCACACACACCCCATACTGTAGGTCGAATGCATCACTGAAACACACACACGTCTGCATGAATATATGTGCACGCACACATACGCACAACCACACACTTTGTGCTGTCTGGTATTGCAGGATCATCTAATGCAATGTGTTCTCTGTTGTGCAAGTTGCATTATGTCTCAAACATACATACACACAAAATATGAAGTGAATTTAATCCCACTGTACTCACTGCAGTGTTCCTATGTAGTTGTGTGCAGCCTGAAGTGTGTCTCTGCGCCAGTCTTTCTTGAAGCCCATCAGCAGAACATTAGGCCTGATACGACCCAAACCTGCCCCCTGGTGGACAGTAAACAACATCACAACAAGACGAGAGTATGAGGAGAGGAGAGGAGAAGTCATAAGGCTTGATAACACTCAATTTACCCTGCCTCCTGAAAGAGAATAGAATAGAATAGAATAGAATAGAATAGAATAGGTCAAACTCTGACCTGTAGCAGCATGTTAACTCCAGATCGTAGGTCTGTAGCCACCACTCCTCGATAGAATGACTTGACCCTCCGCTGGTTCAGCCAGGTAACATGACTGTTGCTGCTCGCCGTCTCCATTGCAGATGGGGAGGAGTCACCCTGAGAAATACAGGGAACAGAGGAAAATGATTTTATTGTCCTACTGAAAAGGCTCTAACAGCTGAGACATGTCAGTTTTAGCAAAACTAAACTATCTCCTTTTTCAAATTTGTTCTCCAGTCTTGTAAGACTGTGATTTTGCTGATTCAATGATAGACCAAATGTCATCTTTACTCTGTGACTTTTTCCAGGCAGTAGTGAGAGTTGTGTGAGAGTAGTGTATATGTGTGTGTGTGTGTGTGTGTGTGTGTGTGTGTGTGTGTGTGTGTGTGTGCATGTTGAGCTGAACTCACAGTGACCACATTGCCACACATCATGAGGCTGAGGCCCTTGGTGAAGGAGTTGACGAAATCCACCAGAGCTGGCCGACTGCTGGGAGGACCCGTTAGCACCAAGCACTGGGGTCTGCAAGTAACGTAAAGTAATGTAAAGTATCGTAAAGTAATGCAAAGTAAAGCAATGTAACACAAAGTAACGTAAAGTAACGCAACAGAACGTAAAGTAACACAATGCTTAATGTAACGTGGCGTAATGTAACGTAGCACTAGCGTAATGTAACATAGTGTAGCGTAACGCAACGTAACACAAAGTAACACAAAGTAACGCAGCGTAACGCAACATAACGGAGCGCAACACAATGTAATGCAGCGTAACATAGCATAGTGTAACGTAACACAACTTAGCGTAACACAATTTACCGTAACGTAGCATAACGTAACGTAGAGTAATGTAATGTAAAGCCTCACAAAAGTTTCATGATTCCCCCTAATGGCCACTGTAAAGTAAAGTCAAGTCAAATCGAGTCAAGTAAGTTCATAGTTATCAAACCTAATGTAGCTGGTGTACATGTAGGGTCACCTGGGTGAGGGTGTCTGATGTTGAAAGACATAAAACACCCAGTGATCCCAGATTACATTGGTGATGATGTGTAAAGTAGATGTATGTATAAACCAGTTTGAACACAATCTTTCTACTGTGAAGAAATGTAGAAAAGAAAGCCACTGTGCCTGAAAGAGTGCTGGATATGGTGAGGCTTTTCGAGAAATCTAGGCACTCTTGGACCAACAGACCTTCACCACTCTTTCAGGTACAGTGGCTTTCTTTTCCACCCACTTTCATTCTACTTTCGAAACTGTTAAAGAATGCATGAAGTTGTAATGAAAGAATGAAAGAGGGGAGTCCAATGACCTGTAGTATTTTTATTCTTTATTTTAGACAGTAGCAAAGTAGCAAGGAAGATGGAGGTGAGAAAGTTCCGGTGGCATTTACTGTCTTTATTGCCTATTTTGGTCTTTGTCTCGAATACGACTCGATTTGCTTTGGTCTCGGTCTTGACTTGGTCTCGACCCCCTTTGGACCTGTCTTGACTCAAACTCGACTCGACCTGGTCTCGGAATTGACTTGGACTCTTGACTACAGCCCTGTCCTACAATGAATGTAAGTTACTAAGCTAGCTACCTTTTTTTCTGATGAAGCCCACTCACCTCTAGCGCTACTGAAAAGTGTGCAGCCCATGTTGACCGGGTCTCTCCAGCCACCCGCTTTACCCAAATTCTCTTTCAAAAAGTCAGTAAAATCCCTCATTATGTGTGTGATGCACTGCGTAAGGTGAATCGGTAAGGATTCTAGTCTGTCCTGAGCCTAACCCTCACCGGTAGTTCTTGATGTGGTCCTCCACTAGGTTGAGGCCTACACAGTAGGACAGGGCCATGTTGTAGGAGCCTGCCTGCACTGATGAGCCCCAGTTCACGGCTAATGACAGAACAAAGCAGCACAGTTAGTAGCAGTAAAGACGGTTAGCTGGCTTATTGCGGTCTATGCAGTAAAAAGGGCAATCATGGTGTAGGAGCTATGGAACTGCATTTCATAGCTGGAGATGGAAGCAATGTTTAATTGGTACTGTGTGTGTGTGTGTGTGTGTATACCAGGCCTCTTATAGAGTGCGTATCCCAGAAGGAACAGGACAATGCCAATGGCGATGAGGGCTGCCCACCAGGTCAGAAGGAACATGATTACCACAGAAACCACAGCGCCTAGCAACGATGCCCACTTATTGTAGAACCTGAAGGATGGGCGCCAACCTGTAGGGATATACACACACACACACATGCACGCACACACATATACACACACGTACACGGATGCAAATGCCCACACTCACTCTGTATCAACCATGCCTTATGTTTTCCCATAACGGTTGGATTTTAATTTCAACATTTGATTTGGTGATTCTTGCATTTATGCAATCATCCATCCATCCATACATGTATTTTTCCACTCAATCATGTAATGTATTTATCATCCATCCATCTACCCACTAATCCCATCCATCTATCCATCCATTAAACCAACATGTGTCGTCTCTGAGCCTTCTACCTGGTGAGTTGGTGATAGAGGCGTGGAAGCAGCTGAAGTTGATGAGAGCGTAGGAACAGAGGAAGAAGTTGGAGATGATGGGAGCGATGGTGTTCAGCTCCGCTGGTGGAGAGGAAAGGAGGACAAAGACAAGAAAGACAAAAAGGACAGAGTATAATTTAAGACAGAGAGAGGGTTCAACTGTGATTTAATGCAGTTGAAAACTAAAAACAAATTATGTGTTATGTATCTTTGTCAGCTACAAAAGGCAAAGACTTGCAAAGGAGGAGATGAGTTCTATCCATGTCGTTGCAATTCCTACTGGTCACCTATAGGGGTCAGCGATTACTCACCAATCAGGATGAAGCAGACAGCGATGATGTACGTCAGGATGTAGCCTCTGAGCGGTTCGTCGTTCTTCCCATAACCTTTCCCAAAGAAGCCGATGAGAGGATAGAGGTTGTCCTTACACAGACACTACAAGATGAAGGGAGAGAAAATGACGAGAGAGAAAGAATATCTGCTGCAACATGTTCTTTTATTTCTTATAGGTTGTCTTTAGGTACCGGGGGATGGACAAGATGTAAGGTTTCAGCGATAAATCAAAGAATGTGTGTGCGTGTGTGTGTGTGTGTGTGTGTTCTTGTATTTCTATACTTAAAGGGTAACTTCGGTATTTTTCAACCTGGACCCTATTTTCCCATCTTTTTGTGTCTAAGTGACTAAAGGGGACAACAATTTTTGAAATTGGTCCAGTATTGAGCGAGATCGCTTCAGCTGGCAGCCGTGAAACGGGCTGCAATGTACCCTACCCTATGTACCCCCTAAGGACCCTACAGAGAAATGAAACGTTTTTCTTTACCTTTTGCTTGATCCGGTCTGTGTGTAACCAAGTCTCGCTCAAGTCTCACAAGAGTTGAGTTGTTGCAGGAAGTTACACACAGACCGGATCAAGTGAAAGGTAAAGACAAAAACGTTTCATTTCTCTGTAGGGTCCTTTCCATAATGTTGTCAGACACTTATAATAACAATCTGAGCCTGTCAGTGGCAAAAACAAGCACTTTTAGTGGACGTACATTGACGGTGCGATTTGCCCCGTTGGATTACATTGCAGCCCGTTTCACGGCTGCCGGCTGAAGCGATCTCACTCAATACTGGAGCAGTTTCAAAAATTTTTGTCCCCTTTAGTCACTTAGACACAAAAAGATGGGAAAATAGGGTCCAGGTTGAAAAATACCGAAGTTACCCTTTAAGGTGACCCAATATCCTCACAATGGGCCTCATTCACGAAACGTGCGTAAGATCAGATTTGATCTTAAAGTGTACTTACGAACGTTTCCACGAACATTTCAGCATTCATCATTTTTTTTCTTACCTGAATTTGTTCTTTGGTACGATCAAAATCTACGTGTGTTTGGAAACATGCGTGGGGCATTACGCATGAACTGGTTTCTGCTTAAAATGCCTTATTCTTTAAGGGAAATCTATTAAAGCAGTCCCAGACCTCATATCAACAACAAAATGTGTTTCAGGCCATTTGTAAGCCTGGTGATAATAACCATATTAACAAAGCTAGGCCGATATGAACAAATTCATAGGCAATTCTATTCAATTGGAAACATGAGTGATTAAAGTGATTAATTAGTATCGTATATTATCATATTATTATATTATGTATTGATCAATAAAGTTATATCTTATCTTACCACAGGAGCAATAGACTGTGCACATCAAAGCACCGTCTCCAAACGCTTTCCCTATTTAAATCGCAAACAATAACACACCATAAACATTCAATTAATTTGTGACGCCAACCTAAACCTCCTACATGTGGTTTCCCCTGTCCAGGAGGAGCCGCGACTCGGTGCTGCAGAACAGCAGGGTGTCGTGCGTCTTGAGCAGGTGCTGCTGGAGACGCACGGCGCATATAGGACTGAATGGAAGTTAAATTAACCAGACTCTCAAGACTAGTTTGTCTCTAGGTGATAGAGGTTCTGCCTTGACCACATTGCTAAAGCCACACCTGATAAACCTTCAGACCCCTCAGCAGCGATCATATAATTATCATACGTGCACTCGCTCCGCCACAGAGCGAGCGCAGCATACTGAGCTGGAAGGCTGTTGGATGTGTTATGACCCTGGGTCATAATTTGTATTTGAGTGTGTGTTTTTGTTGTTTATCCCTCCCTGCCTGAGGGTGGTGGTGTTCACCCCGTTTGTGTGTTCTCCAGTTTGTTGAGTTGCAGGTGGCGGCTGGTGATTGGACGGGTGACTGATGGCGCCTATTTTAAAAAGGGCGTCTGTCCGATGCCGGCTCACTCCTTCTCCTTCCTGGCTCCCAACCAGACCGTGCTGTGCTGTGCCACATGAATACTGTGTTGACCTAGTGGTGTAGATTGACTTTGTTATTAAGAATGTAAATAACTTCTGAGAGAGCAGTCCCGGTAGCCATAGGGGTGAGAAGCCTTTTTTCTGTTTTCTTGTCTCTTGTTTATGATAGGGAGGCAGGTAAGCTGCTTGTACTTTTGTTTTCGTTTGTTTAAGTTAGGTAAGTTAGTTACTTTTTTTCATCATAGATCGTTTTGTTTGTTATTTTGGCTGTGCTCCCCCCGACGTTTTGCTACCTTATTGAAGAGTGATTAAATAAATCAATTTTGTTTGGACTGCACCTGCTGTGGCACGGGTCATCTTTGGGAGTTGGGAAAGAGGGGAGTCACTTTTATGCTATGCTCGGTTTTCCCCTAGGCCGGGCGTAACATAAATTGGGGGCTCATCCGTTTCTTTTTCTCATGTTTCGTCGGGTAGGTTCGGTAGGTATTTTGACCTATTTTTGTTTCATAATTTTGGTTGACACTTTTTTCTTGAGTGGCACTATGGATTTCGATTTGGACGGTTTTGCAAGAAATCCTAGTTTGCAGCAAGTGAATAAATGTAGAAAAGTGGATTTGATGCTCATTGCGAATTTGTTTAATGTGCAAGTGCCGGTAAATGCGAGGAAAGAGGAGCTGAGAGAGCTCGTGGTTGAGAAGCTGGAGGAGGGGGGTTTGCTTGAGGGTTCATCCACTCCAGAGGGAGAAGGGAAAAGTGACGTGGAGCTCCGAGGTCTAGTGCCGCCCGTCACTCCCACTACTCCCACAGATCCTCCTATTACGTCGGGGATGGCGGCTGAGGAGCTCCGGCTGGCTCTCCGCATTAAAGAAATGGAGGTGAGAAATCGGGAGTTGGAGGTGGAGGCTATGCACCTTAGGGTGAAGGCTTTAGAGCTGGAACGCCAGCCTAGTGTTGCTCCCCATTCACCTGTCATGCAGCAAACCCCGTACTCTCCCCGTGGAAGCTTCGATGTGAGCAGGCACATTGCACTGGTTCCACCTTTCAGGGAGTCTGAGGTGGACTCGTATTTCAACGCATTTGAGCGCATTGCAGCCACTTTGAATTGGCCAAAGGATGTTTGGTCATTATTGCTTCAGTGTAAATTGGTAGGGAAAGCTCAGGAGGTGTGTGCCACCCTCACAATTGAACAGAGCTTGGATTACGAGATTGTTAAGGCTACTGTGTTACGTGCATATGAATTGGTGCCTGAAGCATATAGACAAAAATTTAGAAAATGTGAAAAGAGTGTCAACCAGACTTATGTTGAGTTCGCGCGTGAGAAGGGAGTGCTTTTTGATAAATGGTGTCACGCCAGTAAAGCTAAGAATTTCGCGCAGCTGCGAGAGCTTGTGCTTCTGGAGGAGTTTAAAAAGTGTCTGCCAGAGCACATTGTTGTGTATTTGAACGAACAAAAGGTTGCGTCTTTGGCTGGAGCTGCTGTTCTGGCAGATGAGTTTGCTTTAACTCACACGAGTGTTTTTCCACCTCCCGTGCGTCGCGAATCCCCGGTACGTGACAATAGAAGAACGCGTTCACCAAGAGTTTCTCGGGGCAACTTTTCCCCCGGGGGTGAAAACCGTGCGTGCTTTTACTGTCATGAACCTGGCCACCTCATTGCAGTTTGTCCTGTGTTACAAAAAAAAGAACAGATGAAGGGTAAAGGGCCCTCTGCTGTTAGTCTGATTCAGTGTGGGCCAGTCGCTAGCCAACCTGAACTTTTGACAGCAACCTTGCCAACAAAAGAAATTGACGATGATTTTAAGCCTTTCGTTACGCAGGGTTTTGTTTCTCTGACTGACAATGAGGTGGACAGGGTTCCCGTTACTATTCTGCGAGATACCGGTGCGAAGTATTCTGTGGCTCGACGTGGTGTCCTGCCTTTTTCCGACCAGTCGTACTGTGGTTCAGACTTATTGGTGTGGGGAATTAAACTGAGTGTTTTACGCGTGCCGCTTCACACAGTTATTTTCTCCTCCTCCTTTGTGTCTGGTACAGTGCGAGTTGGTGTGCGTGATCAGCTACCTGTTGCAGGAGTAGATTTCATCCTCGGGAATGATTTGGCTGGTGAGAAAGTGTTTCCTACTCCCGAGGTCACTGAAATCCCCACTGCTGATGTGTGTGTTGTTGCTCCCGCTGCGCTCGATTTGCCTCCCGTTTTTCCGGCGTGCGTCGTGACGCGTGCCCAGGCTCGTAAGCTTGGTGATTTAGTGGACCTTTCCGATTTTTTTTTTGAACGCGTCTGATGATCCGGTCAGCCCCTCTTCTGAACCTGAAAGTGTGCCTGTTACTGTGGATGTGTTGCCTAATAATATGGATTTGTGTTTGGCAATAGATAAGGATCAGCTTATCCAGGCTCAGCAGTCAGATGGTACATTGGCTGCATGTTTGTCTGCAGCTCAGGAACAGAGAAATGCTTCACAGCCAGTGTCTTATCTGTTTGATGAAGGTGTGTTGTTGCGTAAATGGTCGCCTGTGTCTGGGATGGAATGTGATGTGGTCTCCCAGGTTGTTGTGCCGAAAGAGTTCCAGCTCCAAGTGTTAAGTTTAGCTCATGATCACAGTCTGTCCGGCCATTTGGGGATCAAGAAAACATATCATCGGGTGCTCCGATATTTTTTCTGGCCAGGGTTAAAATCCGATGTCACCAAATTTTGTCGATCTTGCCATGTTTGCCAAATTACTGGAAAACCAAACCAGGTTATTCCTCCGGCTCCTTTACATCCGATCCCGGTAATTGGCGAACCTTTTGAGCATGTCATAATAGACTGTGTCGGTCCCTTGCCAAAAACCAAGACTGGTCACCAGTACCTGCTTACCATCATGTGCGCAGCCACACGTTTTCCTGAGGCTGTCCCGTTGCGCACGTTGAGGGCTAAAGCAGTGGTGAAAGCCTTGGTTAAGTTCTTTTCCACTTTTGGTTTGCCCAAACGCATTCAAACAGACCAAGGATCTAACTTTATGTCTAAGGTTTTTTCACAGGTGATGACAGAGTTGTCCATTAAGCATCAGATCTCCAGTGCGTACCACCCGGAGAGTCAGGGCGCACTGGAGAGATTTCATCAGACGTTGAAGTCCATGCTTCGAAAGTATGGTGCTGGGTCAAACAGGGAGTGGGATGAGGGTCTGCCACTGCTTCTGTTTGCCATTCGTGAAACCATACAGGAGTCTCTTGGGTTTAGTCCGGCTGAGTTGGTTTTTGGGCACACTGTGCGCGGCCCGCTACGTTTGCTGCGGGAGAGGTGGCTTGCAGACAAACCCAGCCCCGCGCACAGCATTTTAGACTATGTGAGTTCATTCAGGGAGAGGTTGCACACGGCTTGTGAGCTGGCACGCAGTTCCCTTTCCGCTGCACAGTCTAAAATGAAGAAACAGTATGATAAGAAAACACTCAGTCGCAATTTTCAGTCAGGTGACCGTGTTTTGGTTCTGTTACCTATTGTTGGGTCCAGCCTCCAGGCAAAGTTTTGTGGTCCTTACGAGGTTGAGCGCAAATTGAGTGACACAGACTATGTAGTTAGTACGCCGGATAGGAGGAAAAAGTCCCGTGTGTGTCACATCAATATGTTGAAGCCATATTTTGTTCGTGAAACCTCCGAGGTGCCAACTGTGAACTCTGTGCCATGTGTCTCTCCTGTGGCGACTGTTGTGTCACCATCGTACAGTCCCGAGGAGGACGGGTTGCGTGGGCAGCCTGTTTCAGTTCCATGTGCGCGATTAGAGAATTCAAAAATTCTGAAAAACCTGGAGGAACATTTGTCGTATTTGTCTGAGCCGGCCAAAAGTGATGTTTGCCATCTTATTCGTTGTCACGCACCGTTATTTGGTGATAAGCCCACCCAAACTACAGTCTTGCAGCATGATGTAGATGTTGGTGACCATAAGCCCATTAAACAGCACGCATACCGCGTCAATCCGGTAAAAAGGGCTGCAATGCAAAAGGAGGTTGAGTATCTCCTGGAAAATGGCTTTGCTGTGCCAAGTTCCAGCCCGTGGAGCTCACCCTCGCTTTTGGTTCCGAAATCGGATCAAACGCCTCGTTTTTGTAATGACTTCCGTAAAGTGAATGCCGTTACTAAGCCAGACTCATTTCCTCTGCCACGTATGGATGATTGTATAGATCGTGTCGGGTCAGCCAAGTACGTCACTAAGTTAGACCTATTGAAGGGTTACTGGCAGGTGCCCCTTACACCTTGTGCATCTGAGGTCTCAGCTTTTGTTACTCCTGACCATTTCTTACAGTATACCGTTATGCCATTTGGGTTAAGAAATGCTCCTGCCACTTTCCAACGGTTAATGAATACAGTTCTTTCTGGTGTCAAAAACTGTGAGGCGTACTTGGATGACATTGTGGTGTATTCTTCCACCTGGGCAGAGCATGTAGACAGTTTGCGAGAAGTATTCAGTCGTTTGAAGGGTGCTTCTTTGACTTTGAATCTGGCTAAATGTGAGTTTGGTAAGGCTGTAGTCACTTACTTAGGAAAACAAGTAGGCCAGGGGCAGGTGCGCCCCCTGTTGGCCAAAGTCCAGGCCATCCTGGATTTTCCTGTGCCAGAAACGCGGCGGCAACTCCGCAGGTTTCTGGGAATGTGTGGCTATTATCGAGGGTTCTGTAAAAATTTTGCTAGTGTAGTTGCGCCCCTAACTAGCTTGGTAAGCCCCTCCAGCCAATTTGTCTGGACTGCTGTGTGTCAGGACTCATTTGATTCTGCCAAGGCTCTTCTATGCAGCGCGCCTGTACTGGCTGCACCTGATTTTGCACGTCCCTTTAAGTTGGAGGTAGATGCCAGTGCTTATGGTGCAGGTGCTGTTCTTTTACAGGAGGATGATCATGGTATTGATCACCCAGTGTGTTACTTCTCAAAGAAATTCAACAAACACCAATTGAATTACAGTACAATTGAGAAGGAAGCCTTGGCATTGCTTTTGGCGTTACAGCACTTTGAGGTCTATGTTGGTTCGAGCTCAATTCCGGTTCATGTTTATTCAGACCACAATCCTCTCGTGTTCCTGTCTCGCATGCAGAATAACAATCAGCGTCTTATGCGCTGGTCGTTATTGCTGCAGGATTTCAACATTGAGATACATCACATTAAAGGAGTGGATAATATTGTGGCTGATGCATTGTCTCGTGTGGGGTTTTAGAAATCAAGCATTTCTTGGGGGAAGAAATGTTTGATCTTAGGTGGGGGGGTGTTATGACCCTGGGTCATAATTTGTATTTGAGTGTGTGTTTTTGTTGTTTATCCCTCCCTGCCTGAGGGTGGTGGTGTTCACCCCGTTTGTGTGTTCTCCAGTTTGTTGAGTTGCAGGTGGCGGCTGGTGATTGGACGGGAGACTGATGGCGCCTATTTTAAAAAGGGCGTCTGTCCGATGCCGGCTCACTCCTTCTCCTTCCTGGCTCCCAACCAGACCGTGCTGTGCTGTGCCACATGAATACTGTGTTGACCTAGTGGTGTAGATTGACTTTGTTATTAAGAATGTAAATAACTTCTGAGAGAGCAGTCCCGGTAGCCATAGGGGTGAGAAGCCTTTTTTCTTTGTTTTCTTGTCTCTTGTTTATGATAGGGAGGCAGGTAAGCTGCTTGTACTTTTGTTTTCGTTTGTTTAAGTTAGGTAAGTTAGTTACTTTTTTTCATCATAGATCGTTTTGTTTGTTATTTTGGCTGTGCTCCCCCCGACGTTTTGCTACCTTATTGAAGAGTGATTAAATAAATCAATTTTGTTTGGACTGCACCTGCTGTGGCACGGGTCATCTTTGGGAGTTGGGAAAGAGGGGAGTCACTTTTATGCTATGCTCGGTTTTCCCCTAGGCCGGGCGTAACAGATGTGCTTGGACACCGCAGGAAGAAAGCTCCTGTCAAGAGCTACAGTCAAAACCAACAGTATTATTATATAGTCTAAAGTCTGAGCTTACCATCAGATGGAGATGCTGCTTGAATTAAACCAGTGTCCAACTCCGCTGATGACTGGACACCTGACAGCACAGTCTCCATATTATTCCCCCAATCCTTTTGACAGCGCCCTGCCCTCCGCCTGGAGCTAATAAACTGCATCTATTTGGAATTAGACTAACCCTAACCTGACTTAAGTCAAACCGTTTCTTTTTCATTTAATTCAAGGTGTGTGTTTCTGATGTTGCAGCATTGACAGCATCAGTAATTTCTTGCCATGTTTTTTTTTTCTCAGTTGCTGTCACTCCACCGCTTACACTTTTAAAAAGTTCACTCCCGACAACAACACTTCTATTTCAGAGTTTGAATTTTTCTTCTTGGGTCTGTTTGCCATTCTCCACCACTCCAGTAATGCTTTCCATTTGCGCACGACCCTTCAGACAGCAGGCCTTTTATGGAGTTGCCAGGGCGTCTACCTATGCTAATCAGCATCAACAGGCACGCGCATCCAATTAAGGAACAAGTGGCATTCATCATCAGATACACCTGGAATACGCAAAAATCGAGACTCTGCGCATGCTTCATGAATCCCACGTTGGTTTTGCGTAGGCATGTTTCTTAAGAACAAAAGTAAGAACAATTTAAGAAAAGTTTCGTGAATGAGGCCCATTGTTAGAAAAATTTGAAACATCTCATTTTGTTCTGCCTTCACTTCTTCAAGGGGTTATTTTAGGATTAGGATTGGGGTTTAGGATTAAGATTAGAATTAGGTTTAGGATAGGGTAAGGGTACGTGCATATGTGTATGTGTGTGTGTGCGTGTGTGTGTGTGTGTGTGTGTGTTTAGGTGTGTGTGTGTGTGTGTGTGTGTGTGTGTACCTGGAACACCTTAGGAGCAGACACCAGGCAGGCCAAAGCAGAGGACAGTGTCGCTCCAAAAATACCAGCAGTGACCAGGGGGGCAAAGCCTGACACCATGCTCATTGTCTGGAGAGAGAAATTTACTGTTTACTAATTTGGGTGTCACCCATGATGAAATTGTTTGTTTGTTCATCCATGTGTCACACATGATATCTCAGACACTGCTGGTTGGATTTTAATCACACTTGGTGGAAAGCTGAAAGCTGCACTAGGCAGCTTCACACTTTGGCGGCCTCAAGTGGCAGCAGGTGATAACTGCATGAGTTTTTGAAAGTTTGAGGGACATCAATATGCTACAAATCCTGTAAGGTGACGTCAGTAAACTACATGTCTTCTTCTTAGTGCCTAGTGGAAGTGGAGGTGGTAAAGAGGTTCAGCCATTGTTGGTGAGTCCAGATTTCTCTGGACAGAGAGAAAGTTTTATATTTTGTTCTTAAAGAGTAACTAAACCCCAAACCCAAATCTGTGTAAAGCCTGACATCTCATGGTAAAAAGCATGCTACTGAAATTGCCATCTGCTATTGGCAGATCTTTGGTGCTAGGTGATGTCACCACCTGTTGTACTCTATAGAAGGTGAAAAATAGGGTAAAAATAGGGTAGGGATGGCACGCTCTTCTCTGTTGTAGCCCCACTTTGTGATTTACAAAAAATCTTGCTTAGTGCCGCTTTAAATTGAGAAACAACAACCCTCCAACTAACTTTAACCCAAGTAAAGAAAATGAACTGAAGTCAGAAAAGTCAGATGAACACATTTCACTTGTTTTTTTATGCGTTTGTGTGTGTGTGCATGCATTGCATTGACCTGATAGTAGTTACTGATGCCATAGGCGCACGTGTTATTGTTGATACAGTCAGTGAAGTCCCATCCATAATGACAAGCCAAACCAACACAATCATCACTGGTGGATGAGGACAGAGTGTCGTTTACCAGGCCAGATGCGTCCCGCACCACACAGGCACCTGGGGGGAAACAAACACACACAAACACACACACACACACACACACAAGCATGCATGAGCACAGAGAAACACACAAGCTCATTCTTTCTCAAATGCAGAGACATGGAGCTGAACATGCAAATTGTACTGATAAACGTATTTATTTTATGCAGCTTATCAGTAGACTATTTCTGGCATCGAATTGCAGCAAATGCCGTTTCTATGCCTATTCATAGTATTCCCATGATGTCACATGCATTTCCTACCAATATGGTGCATTACAATACACACAGCTCATTGGCTGTGTTTGTCATTTGATTGTAATCACCTGTTAATTTATTACAATCACCTGTTATTTTCCTACCAAGCTGGCCGTGTGGTGCTGTATCAGAATACTATGAATATCTGCATGTCACCATTAGAACACAAAAGCCTCCTCTCTACCTGGAATTAAAATGTCTTCCATAACCAGATCATATTCATATTGTGTCTAGATATGTTTTAGCTGGATTACATTTTTGGACACAATTATATGGGATTTCTCTTTCTCACGCCAAAACACAGATTGCCGCACACAACACTTCTTCTAAAATGTTTACATCCTTTAAAATTAAATAGTAAACAGCCCATCTTGCTTGTTCCCCATCCACCGGTATCCTGACAATCCATTTTTGACAGATATGTCACAATCCGAGTTGCCTGCCACCTGTTTGTTTCAGTGTTTCATTACATTTACACAATGTGGCCAAATGCTTCCTGGTCGGATCAGTTTACACAGTTGCTATATGTGGACTGGAGACACATTGTGTTAACACTTTGTTGTTAGTGTGGATCGATGACTCCTTGCAATTACACTTACTTTTGCTGTTGTTAAAGTGGCCAAATGACCACCTCTGGAGGTGGTTTGGGTAATTGGATCTTCAATGTGAATTTACACCTGGATTTGAAGGGTTTTTGCTTCATATGAACCCAATCTGTTTTGTTATTACATGACTTTGTTAAACACTCAATTGTGATTGGCCAATGAATGCATCCTGAGGTTGTTTTTTATTTTTTTATAACAGATCACTGTTTCTCATCTAATCATATCACTCCACAGTCAAGAAGTCCAGTAAGACCAGCTCACTATAAATTACCCCTTATGTATAAATGGATTTTAAAGTCCTGATGAGGTAGGTGGGGTGGACATACCAATGGTAGCAGCGATGATGAGGTAGGACAGAGTGGTCCAGAATATAGCCATCAGTGTTCCTCTAGGGATGGCTACTGCCGGGTCCTGGGGGCGAGAAGGAGAGAGAGGTTAACTCATGAGGTCACTGCATGGTAACGTATGGAGCTTGTCTTTCTTTTTATCTCTCTTTCTTCCTGTCTCATTTTTAGCAGTAATTGAATTTCAAATTTCATTTTAAATAACCACACATTAAAGTAAAAACAATTTCACCTTGGTAGCTAATTTTCCATGTCATAATGTACACCTATTTAACCTTTTAAAATTAATGTTTTCTTGTACTTTTATATCAAAAACCCATTACTTTTACTTCAAAGAAAATGTTGTATCTTTGTTTATGTCATCCCATACCAGCAGGTGAACATAAAAATTCCACCCAATAAAACCATCACAGATTTTTTAACGATCCCGCCTCTCCATCCTTCTCATGAAATATAACTGCCTTTCTTTTCCTAACTGATATTCCATTGGCTTACACTTTTGAGTGATTTCAATATGAAATACATTACCAGTCAAAGGTTTGGACTCACCTGATTGAATGTACTATGTTTTTCATTCTCTTAAAACCATTTTGATCTAAAGGCTTCTGCTTAAAAGCTTGAAATGTGTTTTTTAGACAAATATAAATAGTGAAGTTGATCCTATGTATGAATTTCTTTCCAAAGCTTTTGCCTTTCCATCAAGGCAAAGGGCAGCTACTGTAAAGAATAAAAAAAATAAGATAGTTTTTATTTTACACTTTTTTGGGCACTGCATAATTCCATTTGTGTTATTTCATAGTTTTGATGTCTTTACTATTATTCTAAAATGTGGAAAATAGTAAAAAAAAAAGAAAAATGTGGTGTGTATAAACTTTTGACTGGTAGTGTAGATCAAATTACAGAAGCAAGATGCTCTCAAAATGCAGTTTCATTATGACTTAAGTTTTGTGCTTGTATCTGCACAAAATGAAAATTTAAAAAGAGATTTTACTCAATTGTATTTGATGGTTGAGTACAATGCACGGCATTTTCATCTAGGACTCCAAAAGAAGAGGAAGAGGGTTAGGGGGAGAGAAACGCACAGAGGACAAAAGGAAAAGGAGAGAAATAGAAAGAGAGAAAGAAAGCACGAGACAGAGACATAACATACTTTCAGATCTCCGGAGATGTTGGCGCCCGCCAGGATGCCCGTGGCCGAGGGGAAGAAAATGGAGAACATGCCAAAGAAGCTGCCCTCCGGTCCGCGCCAGAGGGGCACAAAATTGGCAGCAAAGATATCCGCTATTGAGGGGAGGAGTAGTCAGTTTACTAGAGAACTGAGAAGAAGTAATAGATCAGTGTAATTAGTAACTTTTGCTACTTCAATCATATCATAATGCCTTATTTCCATGTATAATTTGAGAAGATTAAGATCAGTGATTCATGATTAACTGGGGTAAAACACACAGAGAATAGACTTGCTTTGTTGAACATAAACTAAATCGTGATGATCAAAGTGGTTAAAATGTTACAAGAACTTTGCATGCCCATTTCTCAAGAATCCCTGATGGGATATTGTCACCTTTGTAGCTAAAGAAACCCTTGGCTTGTTTCTGTGGCGAGGCAGGGATGACGGTTCCAACGACGTAGTTGGCGAACGACACCATGATGACCAGGAAGAACAGAATCTGGGCCTGGGGGGAGGAACACCCACACATGCAAACACGTATGTAAACATATGCATGCAGTCACACACATGAATGCAAGAATACACACTATTGACGTTATTCACACAGCGGCCATTTTGAACATTTGGAAACTCTATCAGGAAGATTGGCATATATATAAAAGTAGCATTACTTAAACTCATAAGTGAGGACAAAATACAGATAAACCTAACAATTACCAAATTAGCTAGCAATCTCGAGAACAACAACAACTTTTTGAATTTAGCAGGGAAGTCAGTTAGCTTACTAGCTAGTTAGTAAGCTACTAGCTAGCTAGACTCTGGTAGCTAACGATAATGGACTAAATATATTAAAATGTAAACATATCCCTATGGATTCTTGAGCTTCATTCATTTCAAATATGTTTTTCAGAGGGAAATCCGTGAAATGAAATATGTTTGTATGATGTGTCTTGGTACACAGCAGTAGGACAGAGTGGGGTGGACTCGCTCTTCTAGGTAGAGTTTCCCACCACAAGTATTCAAATGGCCGCTGTGTGAATAAGGTCAATGAAGCGCTGCTGTGGTGCGGGCCAGACCCAAGTGGGTTGAGGTGATTAACGGACACTTAAATGGGCATGAAGTAATCTATGACCCCTATTGGTGAACTGCGGTGGCCCTGAGGTGCAAAACAAAATCACAAATCAGAAAACAAAACCGCAAATAAGAAATCAAAATACCATTAAAAAAAAACAAAAATACAAAATCGCGAGACAACCACCAATTAGAAAACAAAACAACAAATAAGAAACTAAAACAAAACAAAATTTGATTATTGACTTTTTCTGAATTGTTGTGTTTTGTGATTGGTTGCTTTGCTTCATGACTTTGTGTTGTTTTTTCTGAATTGCTGCATGTTGTTCTCTGATTTGTTGTTTTGCTTTGTGATTTTGTATTTTGTTTTTTGAAATGTTTTGATTTCTTATTTGTTGTTTTGTTTTCTGATTCGTGGTTTTGTTCTGTGATTTTGTGTTTTCTTTTTTTGAAATGTTGTTTGATTTGTTATTTGGATTTCAGATTTGTGATTTTGTTTTGCACCTCGAGGCGACCGTAGGGACCAGTAAGAATTGCAATATCATCAACAGGACTCTCCTGTTCCCTTGAGCTATGGTGGCCTGTAAGTGACACAAACAATAAATGTACATTTTCACAATAGAGAAGAGAAAGCTAGCTAACGGTCACTTGTGATCAGTTGAGCTAACCTTTGACTCCCACTCCATGCCAGCCAATGAGATCGCTAGTAGACATGTGACAGTGATGACGCCAACAATGCGGATGTCGTTGATTGGGTCCACTATGGCAGCTCCATTCTCCTGAGGAAGGAAGGGCAAAGACATTTCAATTTGAAGACTTTTGGACATTAAATTTATTGTTTAACTGGGTCCACACACACAAACACACACACATACACATACACACACTGTCCTACTCACATGCATGAGCTCTTGAACAGTTTCAGCAAAGCCCACGGTGTGCATGGACACGGCCACAGCATTGGCAAAGGCAAAGATTAGACCGATGGACCCACCCAGCTCTGGACCCAGGCTACGACTGATCAGGAAATAGGTCCCACCTGGTGGCAAGACATGAGGAGTGTGTGTGTGTGTGTGTGTGTGTGTGTGTGAAAGACAAGCAGAGAGAAAACACAGAGGAAGAGAGACAGTGCTTATACCATGTAAATGTATGAATTTGTACGTATTTATGCAGTTATTTAGACTGCTGTGGTTGTAATACTTTAATGTTTTTCTGTAAATTATGAATGTACGGGGACAGTAAATGCATTTTTCTGCGTGCAAAAATAATACTGTTGCATGTTGTGCGTACAGACCTCCTTTGACTTTGCCATTGGTAGCAATGGCCGACGTAGAGAGACCAGTGATCCCAGTTATACAAGAGGACAGGAGAATAATCACCCAGGTCAGACCTGACAGAGAGAGAAAGAGAGAGACAGCAAGAGAGAGAGAGAGATTGCTAGACTGAAGCTCTCATAGAACTATCCGAGCGAGAACATTTATAACGAAGCCCAGCAGCCATGTTACACGATCTACAACAGATCAACCAAGTGAAAAGTAAATAGGTGTAAAAGTGAATAGCTTTGCTTGGACGTACCGATACCGGCTTGAGCAGTGATCCAGGGCAGTCTCAGGTACAAGATCACCCCCCAGATATTCAACATGCAACGGATCTACAGACAGACACGCAGAATTACTGACTTTACCAATACACGAGATCTCATGTAACCCAGCGAGCATTTGACAGATCATGATGTGCAGGAGGTGGCCAAGTTCCATCCCTTAGAATATGCAGGTTCAACTTCAACCCAAGCAAGCACAAAATTTTTTATATCTATTTTTAGTCAGGTCATAGTATAGTATAGTATAGTATAGTATAGTACAGTACAGTACAGTATGGTGTAGTATAGTACAGTACAGTATTAGTATAGTATGGTATAGTATAGTGTAGTGTAGTGTAGTGTAGTGTAGTTAAGTGTAGTGTAGTATAGTATAGTATAGTATAGTATAGTATAGTATAGTATAGTATAGTATAGCATAGTACAGTACAGTATACTATCGTATAGTATAGTACAGTATAGTATACTATAGTACAGTATAGTACAGTACAGTAAAGTATAGTATGGTACAGTATAGTACAGTATAGTATACTATAGTATAGTGCAGTAGTATAGTACAGTACAGTACAGTATAGTATAGTACAGTACAGTACAGTGTAGTGTAGTGTAGTGTAGTGTAGTGCATTGCAGTGTAGTGTAGTGTAGTGTAGCGCAGTACAGTACAGTGTAGTGTAGTGTAGTGTAGTGTAGTGCATTGCAGTGTAGTGTAGTGTAGTGTAGCGCAGTACAGTACAGTGTAGTGTAGTGTAGTGCATTGCAGTGTAGTGTAGCGCAGTACAGTACAGTGTAGTGTAGTGTAGTGCAGTGTAGTGTAGTGCATTGCAGTGTAGTGTAGTGTAGCGCATTACAGTACAGTGTAGTGTAGTGTTGTGTAGTGTAGTGCATTGCAGTGTAGTGTAGTGTAGTGTAGCGCAGTACAGTACAGTGTAGTGTAGTGTAGTGCATTGCAGTGTAGTGTAGCGCAGTACAGTACAGTGTAGTGTAGTGTAGTGCAGTGTAGTGTAGTGCATTGCAGTGTAGTGTAGTGTAGCGCATTACAGTACAGTGTAGTGTAGTGTTGTGTAGTGTAGTGCATTGCAGTGTAGTGTAGTGTAGTGTAGTGTAGTACAGTACAGGCCAAATGCAAAGATGTAGAATATCAGCTATTGGCAGCTACAATACAAAAACATCGGTATCAGCCTTCAAAAACCCATATCGGTCGAACCCTACTCACCATGACTCCCTGTACCCAGCCGAAGCGTGTAGGTTCAGGCGGTGGCTCCTTCCCCTCCTCCTCCTCCTCTTCCTCAGAGCCTTCTCCTCCTACCGTCTGTCTAGCTGCTGTCTCCTCATACAAGGGAGGGGGGCTGGAGTCCTCCTAAAAGATGGAGACATAGATGGAGGTCTATTGGGGTATTTCTCTTACAGAATGACCATTTTTTATTATCAAGCTGCATTTTCTTTTGGACCCGCATTAAGAATTTCCCATGGAGTAAGCTCAATTCTTCCTTAAGATTTTGCTGAAATACTATGAAAATTCATATTAAACAGAATTATTACATTTATATCCATGAGATCTAATAAAAATGTCCTGTTGTTGTCAGAACAAAAATAATATTCATGAAACGAATTCAACACATAAATTACCATGTGAACTTAAATCCCAACACAGACACACCAAAATCGCAGTTACTTGGATTTACTCTACTATTACTATTACTGTACTACTACAATGATACTTTTCTAAGTTTGTATGTCGTTCAAATATAAGATATTACAGTCTCAATGGACACTAACAAAGCAAAACTGAACTCGTTATTTCAAACGGCCATAACATAACATAACATTTAAATGGATAGGCTATAATTCATAGCCAGCATGATGATGCAAATATACAAAAACAAACAAATATAAACAAATATAAATTATGACTCAATCGTGGAAGGATGTTGGACTATATTTAATTGGTACAAATTGATAATTATGTTGACACAAATTATTCTTATTCTTATTATTATCTTATTTCCTCATAATGAATTACCCCTCTTGTAATTTAGCCCTCTTGTAAATTACAGCATATCTTTATTTTCTTTCTTTAGTTACTTGTGGAGCTTTAATAATGAAGTTATTTTTGTGACTATAAAGTTTTGTTAGTTGTGTGTAAGTATGTATGTATATGTGTATATGTATATATATGTATGTATGTGTATGTATAGGTGTATGTTATATTGTATGTATCAATTCACAAAAGTATTGTAAGTATTAAGAGATTCCTCACCTCAGGGTTGGCATGCAGCTGAAACAGGGAGGGTCTGAAGCGCCTCCGTCTGCCCCACACCTCTGTGTTGGCATAGAAGTCATAGTGCGGCGGGGCATCCAGAGTCTCGTAGCCCACCGGGCCATCGGGTCCAAGGGATGCCACGCTGCCCCCATCGATGTAACGGTGGTAATAACCGGGCTCGTCGAACCCTCCTGACGCCGGCTTCCCATTGGTTACTGATAGAGGAAGTTGGGGTCTGAGGGCAGCCAGGTGAATCCCCTCGCTGGCTACTGGTAACTCCATTCAGAATGACAGAATGGCCTTTACTGTATTTTTTACAAGGTAAATTCTGCGTGCGAGAGTTTGGAGGTTTTTGCTCCACCCAGGCGGTCAGTTGGTTGATCAGAGAAACAGTCAGTCAGACAGTCAGCTGGTTAGTGCAGTTTATGCACAACAGACCAAATCCTTTTCTTCAAATGTTGGTATATTTCCATTTCTCACACACAGTAAGTCAGTCAGTCAGTCAGCCACACAGATGCAGTCAGTCCTTAGTTTAAAGTGAATGAAGGAAGCTTTGTTTTGAGGGTTGGTTTTTATATATGAACTCAACAAAAGCAGGAAGAGCCCTAGGCAATGTAAGATGAATGGTCAAACTAGACTTATTACTGGAATTATTAAGTGGCAAATGGCCGTTTTCCCATTGCAGAGTCAACCCAGACCCATACTGTGCTGGACCAGGTACTACAGTGTACACTTTACACTGTACTGAATGGGTATACACACCCACACGGGGGGCTGCTGCCTCTTTTTTAGTATAAAATTCCCAAAAGATTTTGTCACTTCATCAAAGCGATTACTACGCAACTACTGCAGGCATTTAAAGAATCATCAGTGAAATGTCATAAATGAAGATGAAGATTCAACACTTTTCTGTTCCAAAAATCATCAGATGCTGTTCACTTGTTTTGCATTGTTAGTAATACCAATTCAGTTCGGTTCAGGTTGCCGAAGCGGTATGAAGATGCCTTGTGTGTCTATTTAGGCGATGCGGTTAGAATTATTAACTATTAATCTCCTGAGGGGGATTTCTGGTTAGTATGTAGATTGTAAACAGCATCATTACACACACAGACTGACCTCAGAGAGAGATAACCTTGACTGAGGCAACACAAGCAAAACACCGTGTGGCTGTTAGTCATGGAAATAAGTTGAAATGCTACCCTAGAATTTATTCTTATTTTATTGATCATTCTTCCCATAGACAACCAGTACAGTATTGATCAATTGTAGGATAAAAATTTAATCAAACTGCATCATATCCATCATATCAAAGGTGGACGACAGGCTGATATCGGTCAAACCGTACATAAAAATTGTGTATTTTAAGTCAGATAAGTGTATTTTTGTAGCCCTCAATCACTCTCAAAGGGCTTCACAATGCCCACATTATCAAATAAATAAATGAAAATAACTCAACTGCGGGCCCTCAATGAGAACAAGGATAAACTCCCACAAGAACCTTATTTGGAAGTGATTTTAACTTGTTTCCAGACCTATCAAGCTTATTTCATGATATTTTTAGTCAAATTATCTCACTGCACTGGCAGATAATCTTGCGGGTTTCAATACATTTCACTTGATACATGCCAATATGACTTCTTTCAAGAAATCATAAGAAGAAGAAAAATCTGGAAACAAGAAACTTTCTCCAAGACAGTTTCACTTTTACCAAGTAAATGTCCTGAAACAAATTACATTCTCCTGAAAAAATTTAAATTAACAGTTAAATTATCTGTAAGATGATTTCACTACAAAAACAAACCTGTAATGTAATGAAACTATCTGAGGTTTACAGTATCCAAGATCCAACAAATGATCAACAGAGGAGAGTCAAGAAGCTAGAGTGACATTGCTTTGCAGGTGGTAGAATCATCACACTTGTGCTAAGGGCAGGTTATTAAAATGTGCGGTAAATAAATATTAGTTATGAAAACGCTATAGTTTTAGTTATGATTAGTTATTAGTTATGACCGAGGGAGAATTAAGAGTCAAAATTGTTGCACATGCTTTGGAGAGTTTAATTGGTCTTTAAAATGATCAGTGTCAGTTTCAGCACATCTATAAATGTATCAGCAGGCAAAAGATGGAATGAAGCTCATTGTTTGTGGTTAAGAAGGCAGATCTCCCCAAAAGATGTTGTTTTGGGAGAACACATATTGCGTTACTTTTCATCATGCTGTCTCAACTTTTGTTACTAATAACTTGTTGAAAGCAACAAATCTTACTCTTCTAGGAGTAACAGAAGAACAGTGACCTTGGCTGTTTGGTTTGTAGGCAAGAGCTGTGTGTGTGTGTGTGTGTGTATTTGTATGGGTATGTGTGAATGCGCACACACTGCAACGTAGAAATGAAAATCGTGTGTTTGCATAGCGTGCTGTGCAGAAATGAACACGATGTATTGTGCGTGAAATGGTTAAGCACTGTTGTAAATGATTGTGTTAACCGAGGTCTCGGACAATTGAACAGCTTGTACTGCCTGAAGCAGAGAGTGTGCCAGGAGGTTTGGGTGCAGAGGACATAGGCCCAATCCCAATGTCCCAATGTATGTGGCCTCTCTGCCGGTCCACATGTCGGCAGACTTTTCTGAGGAACTTGCCCACAATTCATAGCGTTTGTGACGTTAATATCAATGTATCATTGTATCATGCATCCCAATAAAAAAAAAAAACAATAAAAACTAAACAAAAAAACAAAACTATAATGCTGTTTAGACAAAAACACAAGCAAAGAGTAAATTACAAAGTGATTAATTAACGGGAGATAGCGACGTCTGACGTCACGTGACGCCACAAAGTGCTGTCCCATTCCTCAGAAACCATTTTCTCGCTCTCAGGCACTACAGCTGCGCACACAGGTGACGTCAATTAAGTCTGTGAGGGCTCAGTCCTTAGTCCATAGGGTGGACATTGGGATTGGGCCATAGTAGGATAGGGTGCAGAGGACATAGATGGTTAGGGTGCAGAGGACATAGGAGGTTAGGGTGCAGAGGACATAGATGGTTAGGGTGCAGAGGACATAAGAGGTTAGGGTGCAGAGGAAATAGATGGTTAGGGTGCAGAGGACATAGGAGGTTAGGGTGCAGAGGACATAGATGGTTAGGGTGCAGAGGACATAGGAGGTTAGGGTGCAGAGGACATATTAGGTTACGGTGCAGCAGCACAGGTTCAAATCCAGTCCGTGCCCTTTGCTGCATGTCATCTGCTCTCTCTCTACCCTCACTTCACTTGGGGTTAATAACCTTATCATCCCCCCACAGATATATTATGGTCATTTGTTTTGCTGTGGGACAGCACAAACCTTACTTATTGTACCTGTAAATGTCACAGGTAAGTGGAGACAGTGCCTGTCAGTCAACTTTCGAGGGTCAAACTTGCCCTTTGACCTTGCATTGGTGGTTCAGTGGTGTCAAATCAAATGAATGAATCAAATCAGATGGAATCAGATGGCGTTTACAACCACAATCAGAGCGGTAATTAATAATTGCAAAGCCAGTGTGCGAGTCATATTAAATATTTTCACGTTTCCAATGATAATTAATACCCTAGGACACAATGTAACTTTATCTACTGATTTTTTTTAATAATTCATATTTGTTTTCATTAGTTAACATGAATTTCTACAATATACCGTCTGACTAGAACAGGTGATATTTTTTGCGGCGCGGTGTGCTTTTATACACAATATGTAAATGATCAGAAAATTTTGTATTTTTGCTTTCACTTGAATAATTACTAGCCTATATATAGTGCTTCATAAGATTATGTGATTTTTTCCAACTTATAGAATATCCCCCACAGAGTGTGTTCTGGACATTTTGGTCGGCAGCGCAGCAATAACCATATTTGGATGTTTAAAGTAAACTAATTAATGAATTGATTTTAAATACTGTAGACTTGAAATAAAGTTAGATGCTGAAAGTCCTTCTACTTCCTTCACGTTCATAGAGTTTCAAAAATCAATGTCACTTCCACCTCTTGCAGCAGGCCCCCGGATCACATGGCTGGAGCAGCAGATAGGGGCCTGACGCTGGAGGTCTGCAGCCAGAACCTTCTCGAAGTCTGGGGAGAGGAGGGAGGGATGGAGGCTGGAGTCTGGACAGAGGAGGGAGGGACGGAGGCTGGAGTCTGGACAGAGGAGGGAGGGACGGAGGCTGGAGTCTGGACAGAGGAGGGAGGGACGGAGGCTGGAGTCTGGACAGAGGAGGGAGGAACGGAGGCTGGAGTCTGGACAGAGGAGGGAGGGACGGAGGCTGGAGTCTGGACAGAGAAGGGAGGGACGGAAGCTGGAGTCTGGGGAGAGGAGGGAGGGACGGAGGCTGGAGTCTGGGGAGAGGAGGGAGGAACAGAGGAGGGAGGGACAGAGGCTGGAGTCTCGACAGAGGAGGGAGAGACGGAGGCTGGCGTCTGGACAGAGGAGGGACGGAGGCTGGAGTCTGGACAGAGGAGGGAGGGACGGAGGCTGGAGTCTGGACAGAGGAGGGAGAGACGGAGGCTGGAGTCTGGACAGAGGAGGGAGGGAGGCTGGAGTCTGGACAGAGGAGGGACGGAGGCTGGAGTCTGGACAGAGGAGGGAGGGACGGAGGCTGGAGTCTGGACAGAGGAGGGAGGGACGGAGGCTGGAGTCTGGACAGAGGAGGGAGGGACGGAGGCTGGAGTCTGGACAGAGGAGGGAGGGACGGAGGCTGGAGTCTGGACAGAGGAGGGAGAGACGGAGGCTGGAGTCTGGACAGAGGAGGGAGAGACGGAAGCTGGTGTCTGGACAGAGGAGGGACGGAGGCTGGAGTCTGGACAGAGGAGGGAGGGACGGAAGCTGGAGTCTGGACAGAGGAGGGACGGAGGCTGGAGTCTGGACAGAGGAGGGAGGGATGGAGGCTGGAGTCTGGACAGAAGGTGGAGAGGTGATGATGGATCTAAAACAATGGGACAAAATAAACATTACTAGTCTGTTATGAACCCACAGCATCCAACAGCACATTACTAAACAGAAAGCTTAATGATGTGAGTCGCTAGGGCTGCAAATGATTCAAATGCCACTTAAAGTCGAGATGAAACGGCATTTCGAGAGTATCTAACTTCCGTATCGTGACGTATTTCCGAGTGAAACAGGAAAGACAGGCGGGACATAACGTTGGGAGGAATTTGATTTGAACGTTGAAAAGTGGGTGTGTCATAACACCCGAAGACACACCGAAGTACCATGCTGTTGCTAGCTAGCTAACTAATGAATCTTAGCCTCTTAGCTCTGTGCGCTAAAAGTTGAAGATTGATTGATGGGTGGATGTCATGATATTATTGGTTGAAATTAGTTACGGGCATGCTTACGTAAGCACATGGCATATTTTGTTTTACAGGAAGAAAACATGATTGAATTTTGATATAAGAATACAATGAAATTGATTTTTGGTATTTTTTTTGGCATATATTGTTAAATAGGTGCACAGTATGACCGGGGATGTGATCTAAAAGGGTTAAAAAGGCATTTTTCATTTAATCTCGTCTTTAAGTGAAATTCCATACCATGTTGCAATGATGTTGATCTCTGCTGAGAGGCCCAGGATGGGACCAGATCAAGCAGCTGGGGTGGGACAGGCAGCAGGAGTTTTCCCAGGGCTAAGGACAAAAAAACACATTAAACCTCACAGGACTAAAAATGACTTTGACACTGAATAACATTGCAGTATAAAGCAACATGTGTATTTACCTTGGTGAAGAGAAGCAGCAGGTCCAGTTGGTCCAGAGGCCGTGGATCATGGCTTGCTTCTCACTATGTAACAAACAAAAAATGTGAATGTCCTATTCACTACAACCTGTACATATATTACCTGTAACTAGAAGCAACCATACAACACGTCCCACCATTGTCTTAACCTGCGATCATGTCTCAGTCAATTTAAAACTGTTGCCACATAATAATCAATTTCTCTTAAATTATTTATCTGAAAAGCAGCACATAAACCATTAACTTAAGAATATTCAGTAGGGCATTATTTGACTTTTAAAAGCTTAAAAACAGATTAGAGGGATAATTACCATGTGCAAAATAAATATAATAGTGGGTGTGCCATGCAATCTCACATTTTTTTTAAAATCTATTTGAGAGTCAATCTACTTTGAATTATAGGTTTCAAATTCAATTTCAAGTTCCATCCATCCGTTCCATTTTACTGACCAACCTGGAGGATTTGAGGCCTGGGTGGAGCTGCATCCTGCTGCAGCTGCTGCATCCTGCTGCCTAGACACACTTTCCCAAGGATAAACACAGCATAGCCATCAGCCCTGCTGCTCCAGATGCCCCAGGTTTCCTTGGCACGAGCACCAAACTGTCATCCTCAGATGAACCGGCTGATGGAGCCAGCCTCTCAGCTAAATATTTCCTGTGGTCCTGGATCTCCTGGAAGCTGCTGCTGTAATGAAGGAAGGACAGGAGGGCACATTGTCAAAGGCTTGTTTACACATATATGGCCATAATCAAGAAGAAACAGACTATGTTCCAGTCTGGATAAGATTCAAGATTAGTTTCATACATGCAGTGTTGGTGCAAAGTTTAATCACTGGTGTATTGACAGCACAGACAAAAACAAGCAGAATTTATCCAGCACTCAAACAAGTAACTCATCATCAATCTGGGCATTTAGGAATGACAAATATCACTGAGTGACACTGTTTCTAGAAGGTTTCTCCATCTCTTCCCCCTGCAGTACAGACAGCTCGCCCTCTCTTTCAGACAAAGCATGAGGTGACTCTGCCTCTGTTTAGCTGAATCAACTTAGCTGTCTGATTACTTGATAAACATGATGTATAATCCTCTATTTATATTCACGTTATTTATACTGCATAGCTAACGGTAACGTCAGTTGTTTTGGTTATCATTACAATCGATCACCTTAGTAACAAAAATTGACCAAACACTTAAGTATTTTATTAAGATAAGTTATACAATGCAAAAACTAAGGGCATAACTAATGAAATCATTGATATGAAAGTGAATTCGGTCTTACCGGTGGTCAGTGAGGAAACAGTGGAGGGACTTGGTGCTGATTAGTCGCTTAAAACAAACGTCAGGAACAAGTGACATGAAATCCAGCAGAGTTCGAGTATTAAAACCAGAAATGAGTACGAGTCTCATTCATCACAAGCAAATAAACGATCAAAAACAAACTAAAATGTGACTCAAATGTTCCCACACAGTTTTCGCTTTACTGTTACCAAGATCTCTCAGCTACTGCGTCACTTACTCTTCTTCTACGCATGTAAAACCGAACGGAAATGCGAACAGCGCCATGCTGTCATTGCAAGCCATGTTGTGGCCAGAAATAGTATTACATCCGTAGTGTTAAGAACTACCATAGAGAATGAATTGGAAAAGTTAAGAAAGTTAAGCTTAACTATACTCGCATGTTGCGATTTATCATGTTGTTTGGATATGAGTTTAGCATGTACATTATGTTCATGTATACCCCAACACACTTTTATGGATCATCTTGCCCCACTATTGGTGCACAATGTCTGTACGTCTGTAAAAAGTTTCTATGATAAGAATTGTTGTAATCACTTTGATGAAGTAGCCCATATGCAGCCTTTATAGTTACTGGGTCCTCGTTTATTGGATTTGACGATTAAATACTAATTAATTGGTTAAAACTGTATTTTTGCACGTTTAAACTCTTGCGCTTTTATTTTGAAGGCTATACGCCCAAACCTAAAGTCTTGTTTTCTGGTTATTCTGACCAGCGCACGCATCACGGCGCGTTCTCCCCGCAATGATGTAAACACAATAAAGTAGGCTATGGAAAAATGATAAGGATAGCCCATTTGATATATTTTTAGCGTTGCTCTCAAACTTTGTTTACTTTGCTTGCTGCCGGTCTTCTGCATATCTAGGTTTTGACAAGAAACTCAGGAATAAAACATGTTTTCTTAACAGTGAAGTTGAAAATAAATGGGCCGATGGTCTGGCTTCTATAGGAACATGGGCATATAGCTCATGGTAAGTCTATCTCACACTGTTAAAACGTTATGGCTTATGATCAAATTCCCAGGGAAATTCTGGAACCCGCCGGCATTATGATGTCATCTTGGATTCTCCTATATAAAGGCTGCCTCAGCGGCAGAGAGGTCTTTCTATCACTGGCTGCGGATGAGCGAGGTGATAAGCGTTACAACCGAATGGACGAGAAGTTGGCACATGTTGGACCATGGATGCTGTGAAATGCTATGAAATGGTAAGTAGTTCACCTAATCTTGCCTCGCAACCACCGCTGCATAATATGCAGCCCGATATGGAAATCCCCATAATAAGACCAGAGGCCCTCTGCCCTCTGGTGTCCCAGCGCTTGGATAAGCTGACTCCAGAGCAGTTGACAATGATGGCAGCTGGCACCGTCGACTGTGCCATGAGGGCCGTGCTGGCCGACATGTGCGTGGACATCATTCAGTTGGTCTCCACGTCTATCGTGGATGCTGTAATGCCTTTGGCTTACAGTTACATCAGGAAAAATGGTGACATTTCCCCGCTGCCCAGGAGGGGGTACAGGAGCTCATGTCCCACAGGGCAGACTGCAGCTTCACAGAGGATCATGGATTTTTTGAGCGTGCCTGAGGAACGCATCCGTGCCAGCCTCGGAGATTCGCTTCAGGAATGTTTGGCTGATGCTCTACAAGTCCAGGTGCAGAGATCTGTGAACTCAGTGGAACTGACCCAGTTGGTTGCAAAAGAGGTGGCACAGAAGGTGAACTCTGTCCTGTCTGTGGCCATCCAGACCCCTGTTTTGGAGACTGAGGTGCCTGCGGTGTTTGTAGGAGGCAGCATCTCTTGCACCAGTGCTCTACGTGATATGGTAGTTCATGTTGCTGCCATATTGAAGACTTGTGTGGCTAAAGTAAAGAATGGCTCCACACAACAGCAGTGTTGGCAGGACAATACTGAAGACGATTCCACGACTTCCGTGCTCAGAGTCGTGGACAAGTTCATGGAGAAATTGGCATCAGACAACTTTGTCACCGCAGCCACCAAAGCTGTGAGTGACATCCTTGTCAAGCGGAGTGGTGTGACTCTTGGCTCAACTACTAGTCCTACTAGTAGAGCTGGCAATGCAAAATCAGAGGCCACCATTCTGTGTGCTGATGCTGCAGCGTCTGACATTGTTCGAACCATTGTCAAAGACCTGCAGACTGCTTCCAGATGTGATGAGACCGGAGGCAAGAAAACAGGTAATAGAATTTTCCCATTTACTACCTGTTTATTAAGGTCAGTGGAGACTAAGATCAAGGCCTTTTTTGCCTCGCAGTCCCCACCTCTTGCTCTTACTGGCCGCCAAAGATGTAAAAGCAGATTTTCCAAGTTTGCCAAAAATTACATCTGTCACATGGTGGAGGAACTTAAGAGCAACATGCGCCTTAGAAATGCCATTGTGATTGTTAACTTGACATCACAACATGGTATTGCCAGTGCGTCACACAGGTCCATGGTATCAACCCATCGGCGCTCTCAAATTTCACAGACCCCACTTGAGGTTTCTGCTCCTGTCACCAGAACTACAGTCATTGATAATTCTTGTCATTTAAGTAATGACAACATGCAGGATATCATTGACAATGTTGACTGTCTGGTGGCGGAGATATTCCGGGCAGAGGAGGCACAAAAAGCACAGTCTTTTCGTGGCACCTTTTCCCGGAGTAGCCAGAGGAAGCACTTCTACAGAAGGCTAGAGAAAGTCATCTCCGGTGATGGGCTGAGCAGATTTTTACAGGAGCTCACTGAAAAGATCTTCTTTGTCTTGATAGGTGGACAGACCTACCAAATTCCCCAAAAGCTGGTGGGAAAGACTGTGTCTGACACTGTCAGTTTTAAGTTCATGAAGAAAGGGGAAGCCACCGAGTCACGCGTTTCACGTGAATTCCTTTATGAGATGGCAGAGGATGCAGTCAGATGTTTCTTGCAGCAGGGGGCCCTCTGGGTCACCATGCAGTCAACAACACAAACTACCTGCAGTGACCCTGATCTTGACAACCAGATGTCTGTTGCCTTAACTGACATCGAGGATTTGTTCTCAAAGATGCTGACCAATCAAGAAAGTAACTTGTCAGCAACTTTGGAGGGTAACAGCATTAACACACAGACACTCATTGAGGACAGCAGTGGATCTGGAAGACCACAGGTCGTGGTTTCTCAGCATAATATTGTAGAGTCTGCTGCCGATTCAGCTCCACTATTTAAAGTGGCATGTGATGGTGCCTCAGCTGATGCAGTTGTTTCTGCCACAAACACTTCTGAGTCAAAAGTGGCATCAGAGAGTGGCTTTAAGTACAGATACATGACCAATTTCCTACTTGTGAGGCTGCTAACACATATCGCTAGCAGAACCCAGACATCACTTTGCCAGGCGGACTTGAAAGAAATGGTCAAACGTCTGTCAGAGAAGATAGCGGCAGAATTGAATGGCACTATTATTGACAATATTAGTGTTAAAAAGATCAACAGGGCTGTGTTCAATGAACTTTGTCAGGAGTTCAGCTCTGCAAAGGCGCTGCAGGCCGCCATGGCATCTCAGGATCTGGCCTTCGATAATGCTGTTGTCAAGGCCTTGACAACTCAGCTGCAGCCCGCGGCTGATTCCTCCAAGACTAAAGAAGCAACCTGCGGAGGACGGAGAAAGACCTGCCACAAATCAAAGAAGGCCAGAAAATGCCGCAGTGATGCTCCAACCTGTGGCCATGAGAATTCTGTCTCTGGCAATGAAGCAGTCGGCACAGAGAATGGCTCGTCTCACCTGCCAAAGAAACCTAAACCTCCTGCCATCAGGTTCCTCTCATCTGTGTTCAGAGCTTTCACCAAGCCTTCCACGCCGCATCATTGATGCAGCAAGTAGACATCCATCCTTTTAACATCTTCTGGCAAATTGCCCATAAATCTGGATGTGATTATCTGTTTCAATAAAATTGTTTGCATTTACTTAGTTTTCATGTGTCTTTTTTTTTATCATTTGCTATCAGAGTTGGATAGAGTTGTGAAATATTTTATTCATGATGAAGTACTGCTAATTAATTAACTTTTACTTAAGTCAGAGTGAGAGTATTTGTCTAGAAAATAAGTCAAGTGAAGGTGAAGGTGTCTCCAGCGATTCTGATTCAACCACTAGGTGGCATTAAATGACCATCACTGTTTCTGCAAACTCTTGGGCATTGGGCTTTGTAGCCTATAAATACAGTCATGCACATCAGTATTTTATTGAAGAAATCACCAATTTCTTTTGTTTGACTTCCACACTCCCTTCACTCCTCACTTCAATCTCCTTTACACCCTATTTAGTGCCCTTACTGTTTCCTTAGCACCCCTGACTAGCACCTTGGTCTCTGCCACTAATCTTTAACCTGATTGTGCTCACCTGTTCAGCACTATTTAAGCTGCTGCAGCGCTGCTCTCTCCCTCTCATTCTCTTTTGTTATGGGGTGGCAGGCAGTTCACCTCTCTGTACACGAGTACTGGTAAGTAGTGATGGGAGAAACTGTTAGGGTGGTTGTTTTCTTGGACCCAAATGCAGACACGGACAATGAGTAGGAGAAAAAGGAAAAAGGTTTATTGGAGGTTGGAATTGGGTGTAGGGGGATGAAGGCAGCCAGTCGGAGTTGAGGAGATGATCCGGACTGGGCTGGCTGACGAGCAGACGAGCTGGCGGGTTGGCAGACGAGCGAACAGGCTGGCTGGAGCTCGGGTAGGTGTGTGGTGAGCAGGCAGACAGGCAGGTAAGCTGAGAGACTGGCAGATGTGGCGTGGGCAGGTGGAAAGACTCATAGGGAAATCCTGGACACAGGAGAGATACGATCAACACGAACAGAACTAGGTACACAAGAATAGTCCAGACATGAAAATGCAGGGCGACCGAGAGTGTGTCTACCACGGAGTTGGTGGAACAATCTGGCGACGAATGGAAGGTACGCCGGGGTAGATATACTGGAGGTGATGAGGTTCAGGTGTGTAGGTAATTCTGGAGCCCAGGAGCTGGGAAGGAGAGGGAGCCACGCCCACGCCACACATAACAGACACAGACAAACACAGAGAGACAAACCAGGGAGGCGGAGACACACAGGGGGCAGGGAACAAAGAGAAACACAAGGAAAACTAGAGTCACGGCAAGACTCTTGCCGTGACAGAAACGAGGCTTTCTGAAGCTTTGAACCAATTGCTTTGGCAAGTGATTGTTTCAAAATGCTGAAACACCTGCTGGTTAAATGTGTGTAAATGCAATGGGAAGACCCAAAACAACACCTACAACGATTAAACAATTTGGAAGTTACTTGCATAAATTTTCATGCAAGAGTAGTCTAAAATATACTGATATAAACAGACCTGAAGTTATGTAGAATATGGAGGCCTTCATATGGTTGTATTTTAATCATTTTCATGATATCATTTGTGTAAAGTATGTATGACAGTAGTATAGCTTATATACAATATTTATGTTCTATTTGTAGACTTTATAGACATATATAAGAAGGCAGTTATATGCTTATACCTTAATTTGTGTATGAAATACTGCAAACTTCATTTGTGTATGAAATAAACTTTTGTGTATAAAAGTAGTATATGGAATAGGAAATTCTGAGTGTTATCAGGATTTTTTTCTATTGAAGAAAACAATTTGTAGTTGTTTGTAACCTTGGCCTCTTTCTTGCTCCCTCCATTTCTCCAAATCAACTAAATCTCTCTGAATATCAGCGAAAATGACTCTTGTCTCTCTCTCCTATATGAAAACCCACCTTTGGCCATGTTTATTTGTTTTTATTGTAAATATTAGCGGGAAGGCACATCAGGTGATCTGCAGGAAACCTGGAATCACTGACTGCAGATCAGCCAAAACTCGTTTGAATCAGTCAGTTAGTATGAGCCTAAGTTATGACAACTGATTCGAGATCAGTAGTTGCCATAAATTTGACACAGGTTCACTTCAGGCTCGACCCCCTAGTGTCCAATCACCAAAACTTCGACTACAAAGCTTCGTTTGCTGAAATCACGTGACTTGGCCACTTTGATACACGCTTCGTTTCAATATGGCAGTGTTGCAAAATTGTCAAAGTGTTTCAAAATGCTGTTTTGAGTCTGCCCGTCACCACTGGTAAGTCAATAGCCTCTATGCACAGCGTCATTCTACGCATTTCCTGTGAAATCTCAGCCCGTCTATCAACTTCCGCCGCTAATGTCCCGCAGCCAGCCAGTATTAAACAAATCTGTCAAGTCTTAGTGATTGCGGGCTGTGAAGGCTCACCTGCCAGTGGTTTTCAACGCCTACCCAGATACACAAGCGGTGCTTGACTGCACAGAATTGCGTTGCCAAACACCAAATTCTCTTCTCCTTCAGAGCAAGATGTTTTCTACGTATAAGTCCCACTGCACCTTTAAAGGATTAATTGGTATGGCTCCACATGGGGCAATAACCTTCATCTCAGCCCTTCATGCAGGGTCTATCAGTGACAAGGAGATCCTGAGCAGTCTGGTATTGTGTCTCTCCTCACACCTTCAACGGCCATCATGGTGGACAAAGGCTTTCTTGTGGATGACTGTGTGCCCTGTAAGGTGTACAGACCTGCCTTTCTATCCGGGAGAGCACAGATGCCCGCACCACAGGTCAGGGAGACGCAGTCCATAGCGAGACTCAGAGTCCGTGTTGAGCGACTGATTCGAAGGGTGAGGGAGCACAAATTGTTTGATACGGTCATCCCTCTTTCAGTCACAGGAAACATCAACCAGCTCTACACAGTTGCTTGCCTCCTGGTCAACTACGAAAATGGGCCTCGAGTCAAAGCCTGGGCAAAGGAGTACTAAGCTCAGAGCCTACCAACAACCTATATAAAATGCTTGCAAATGTGATTTCATTTAATGTTGGACTTTATTAATGCTATCACAATAATCAAACATGTTTACAGTGAATATTGAATTATAATGAATTACTCAATGTATTAGCATCACACATGACTTTTTGACAATTAAAGCTGACAATTAAAAAATGACACCTGAATTCATTCCACAAGTATTGTACTTCCCTGGTTATTTATGCATGGAGAGGTACTAGGAAAAAAAATCACCTCTGCTTTAGTGTGTTAATGACAGTTGTGTCTCTGTAAATGCGCTGTACAAAAATGTCTTCACAGGTACAAACAACAAAATCCTACCATTCGATACCTGTGACCATCAGCTGGCCCTGCACTTGCCAATAATAACAATGGGTCTCTTTCAGCCTGTGTGTTCCATGCTCAACTTTGAGGCATCTACAGTCAATGTAGCTTGCTGCATTTGGGCATTTAACTTAGACTAATCCAAATGATGGTCGTGGGTCATATACCAGCCCATCAGGTGATGCACCGAGCCAAGGTGCATCAGGGTGAATAACCAGTCCACACCTTCTAAAGTTCAAGTTGTTCATTCTTGCATAGTCCCTTAATGCATCTGCCTCCATTTCTAGCCCTCTCTTCATGTGTGTTGTCTGACGTGTCCCTCTGATGATCCTCTCAGCCAAGTTTTTTGCTGCACTTTGCCCTCTAACATGGCTAACTTCCCTGAAAGTGGAAGCAGTCACTCTTTCCTTCCGCAATGAGTGCCACTCAGGTGCTGCACTTTGGCATCTTGTCGCTTCTTCAATCTCATATGACTGTAACAAAGGCACAGACAAAGATCTCACGTGCAACTGCTCTTGGTTAGTTGACACAAGAACAGTCTGTAGGCTGTAAATTGTAACCCTCTAGTGGCACATATGGGAATGGCGGAGCATCCATATGACTGATGACAGTATCAGATGCAGAAGGTGGGTGCTGATAAGAGAGAATTCTGCCAGCCTGTACATTGCCAAAGATGGAGTCCACTAGCGGTTTGTTCGGTGAAATAGCCATGGTGCAGATTAGTGGAGCAGAGTCTGCGCTGAAGCCCGCATAAGCAGCTTCAATGGCAAGAGATGATGGGTGTAACTGTCTCAGAGACATGTTTCATTGAGATGTTTATTTTATGTTTCTGTCATAAATTCATGATTATTTGAGTTCATACAGTCATTAAAAAATGATTAAAAATGTAATATAAATAAGATGTTAAAAGTGTAACATTGATAAAAGATTTGTCTAAAATATACCACCTTAAAATGTTTGGTTAAAAATTTAGTGCATAAGGTTTATTTTAATGAAGAGTGTAACGGGTCACATGACCAGAGTTTAGTTAAGGGCATAACCGTGGCATTATGGGTCAGAACCAACATGGCTGCAGAGGAAAGACATATGGTCCCAAAGTAACCCTATTCTGCACGTGGTCCAAGAGGCGCACACGGTAATTGTCTTTCATTTGGTTTATATTTGTGTATAATGTTTGTTGATGTGCCTTTGCATGGACAATGTGATACGTTTTCAGTAATTTTATTTGATTCCAGCACATTTCTGTTGTGCTAACGTGTTTGGACTTGTATATCAACGGACACTAGCTTGAGTGACTTTAAAATGACTGAGATATATATTTTGAACCTTTTATGTTTTTTATTTCTTGTAGTTTTCACGGTGTCTGCTGACGAAAGAAAGAGAGAGACAAAATAAATCTTCAAAAGACATCTGTATGATGCGTGGCCTTTATTTCATTGGACCAGTGTAGCTACAATGGGTCTGGAAGCTTGCCAATGTAACCTTTGTAAAGCACAGATCTGAAAAGACAAATTGTTGGTGAGTTATGAAAATGTTCATGTTATCTAATTGCCACTAGATTGTGTTTATATGTGTCAAGCTAAACAGCCAGTGTGGTGTGCCTGTTTACACTCATACTGCATACCTAATTCCACTTCTTGAGGTAACACCTGGTTTGGGTTTCAAAACCACCATTGCATCCACAGGCCCTGGCTTCAAACCCTATATATTATAAGATGTTAATAAACAATCATTACTGCAATCAAATAATATACTAAATATTAGAGTAATACAAAGCTTTGTTCGAGGTTTATGCCATCTGTGTTCCGTCTCTGTGCATGACAGGACAGGAGGGACAACAGACATGCCACACTCTGAGTAATGGGCTGTGTGATAAAGCAGAACTACCAAATGGTTGCACACACCAGTTCCGACCACACAGGAGAAGAAACTGTTAACCAGCACAACTGGATCTGAATCGCGTAAAGTCACCTGGAATGCATATATAAAAAAGTGTAAATGAACTAAAACAACTGAAGAGTTTATATCACACCTGTTAGTAAAAAAAACGTAAGGACAGATGGGATGGGAGCTGCAATCTGAATAGGAATTTAAAGATAGCTGAGTGAGACAAATCCCTTTATATAATCTGATTTTAAGGTGAATAGAATTCCCTGCAGATATAATTTAGTTATGTTCCAACCTGATAGCCAACATGCTGGCAATGTGCTAATTTTAAAGTTCTACTTAGAAATAATATTAAATTCTGCACTCAGCTACCTTTAGGTAACAGCTCTGCTTCACCATTGTTTCAGTGGTATTAGCATCTATATATGCTTATTAGTAATTAGTAATCAATCAATCATTCATTCATGATGATGAATCCATTAACATTATACTTTGATTCTTAAAAATATGTACCTTACCTCTGTCCATTATACAGTATAAGCAAGATAGAGGAAGAAAGAAAGAATTAGGTTAAGTACCACCAGTATAGTAATATTTATTCGTTTATTTATTTAGGGTATAAGGATTGGGATTGGGCCATTTTGGATATTGTTTTTAAAGATTTCATGCTCAATTTTGGAGTGAATTGGTCAAATCAGGCATGCCTGATAAGCAGGCCATAGAAAAATAAAGAAAAAGGAAAAAAATGTTGCTTGAAGGCCTGAATGCACCTATGAAGGGAGATGGGGAAAAGAGGAAAAAGTTGGGAAAATATTTGTGGTGACTTCTAGATAGCTTTTGCCTTAGATGGCTGTCCATGATGCCTTATAAGACAGCTAATTAGAGAGGACAGAAAAGTAAAGTAACTAAAGACCCTGCAGGTGTAATTGCTGTGTTTTGCAGACACTGAAAGAAGTTAAATGATGTGTGGGAGGTAGTTATAAACTGAATGTGGATCTGTTGTTGTGCTGCTCTCAGTGGTGCTTTTTTTCAAAAGTAGCCTACTCTACTGTCACTTAGGCTATGTCTAGGCCTAATGTAAGTCCCTTAATTTCATTTTTACAATCGGCTAGGCTACATCACTCAGTTTTCATAGGTCTGTATTTACAGTCAGTTCATTCAAGATATAGCCTATTACTACCCAAGTGCGCCTGCATGACTCTGGTCTGACGGGTCACAGCTGTTGAATTTTACTTCTACAAAACAATGTCAGTAGGCTAGGCAATCTGTGTGACCAGGAAGGAGAGGATTTTAGATTGATCATGCACAGGTGTGTAGATATGTTCTGACTGGTTCATTTCAAGAATGACATGAAATTAGTGCCTATTTGGATGTTTGTGTTATGAAGTAGCCTAATGTGGATAGCCTACATCTGCTTTACTGTTACACTACTGATTTAAGGCAGTTTTTGGAGGATAAAAGCATGGGATCTTGTATCTTCTCTGTTGTAGCCCCATACCAACTGAAAATGATTCACTGGTAAGTTTTAACAGGCCGTGTGAACGTGAGGCTGCATTGAACAGCATAGCATTGCAGAGGGAGAGCTTCTAAAATGCTGTGGTATGGTCGTCCAATCATTTTAAAGGACTGTGTGATTCCCTGCATGCGATTGGACAACAGTAGTTGAATCTAGAGAGGGATTGAGTCAACACGGTCTCTTGTGTGTGTGTTGGGTCAAAGAATGGCATTTGCCTAATCGTGAATATCTGAAAAACCTTATGATGGATCTTGTAGAAAAGTAATAGCACACTCTTTGTCAATGAGCCACACACTTTGATGTATGATATGTCTATGTAGCCTACTGTAAACACTAGCAGTAGAAGCAGTGACAAAATGTGTCTATTATTCACTGACCCAGAAACTACTAAGAAGAGCTACCCATACTGCATTGACACTTTGTGTCGGGCTGGTCTCCCCCTTCCCCACCCCACCCGCTGCCGCCGCCGGTGGCGGGTATTTCTGGCAGCAATGAAGGCACAAAAAAGAAACTCGAGACAAGAGTTAGAGCCAAAAATCAAAAAGGGCTCAAAATACAGATTTTTTGTCAAAAATCCAGTTCATTTATGATTTTGTAACAGTCTGCATTTAGAGCACAATCTTAAATGTTGAACATTTAACTTTTAGACGTTTTCATATGGCAAAGTAAATAATCACCAAGCTATAACCAGAGTAGCAGCAAAATATGTTTTTATTGTGATATAGAATTTCCTATGAATGACTGGATTTTTATCACAAGCTTGGCTTTATAACAGAGCATAAATACATAGCCTACATAGGCCTAACACAAAGACGATTTTTTGCACCAACCAATTGTGTCACCAACCAAGTGTTATTGAGGACTATTTCCTATTTTTCTATTACTGGCCAGCTGTTGCTTTACTTGTGGCAACAATTAAGGCGCAAACAGAAAGTTCAGACAAGAGTTGGAGCCAAAAATCACAACGGCTCAAAATTAAACCTAATTATATTGATTCAATATTGATTCGGACATTGCCGTGGGTATGTATCAACTTTGTTGGTATGCTATTGGCTTGTGTTCGTGCGACCTTGACCATTCACGTGATTGGCCAATGTTGATATGTTTGAGCCAATCACAGTGAGGGGCTGGTTTATGGTTATTTACATAATGCTATAAATGCAGTAAACCGCGCTATAGCCGTCAGGTCTCCACACTATGGCTGACTACACTACTCCACGCGTTTGGATTGTCGGGAGCTCGCTGATCGCCAGGCTGCACGCTCATTTAGCAGCGTTTGAACTGGACCAGAACCTGAGGATGAATTGCCAGATCACCTGGGACGGTAGAGGCGGTAGACGGTGGGAGCACCTGCTGCCTCTTCTCCTCTTCTCTATTGTGAGGTTATAGCCTATCCCAACAGTCTCCTACGTTAAAATTTTGAAATGCCCGCCCGATACAAAGCATAACGTCACGTCCGCATGTGCGAAGATAAAGCTGTGTTATATTGATGAAGCTTGACAACCTAGTTGCACTGTGAATATAACTTTACTGGTTACTCGTGCAACATACAGCCACATGCTAATACAGCACAGTACAACAACAACGTCACATTTCTCAACTTCCGTATTACGTACATCCTGAACTACGGGTATCAACAAGGCACAAAAGCCTAATATATTACATCCCTTTTTTTTTTAACACTAAGTTTTTTTTTTTTTTTTTTTTTTACATACATGAGGGTCTGTTTATTTTGTTAAGCTTGACAACTGCAAACATGTCTTATTTCAAAACATAAGATTTACCAAAGCATTTTACACACTGTAAATGTTGCAAACTGCTAATTGCATGTAGCTCAAAAGTAACTCAAAACCTCTTGAACCATCTTAAACAGAAGAGCAAGTCACTTTCAATGTCATATGGATATACTCAACTAGAGATGTTCCGATACCATTTTTTCCTTCCCGATACCGATTCCAATACCTGAACTTGCGCATCGGCCAATACCGAGTACCGATCCGATACCAGTGCGTTATAACCTTGAGGTCAAGCACATTGCAGGCAAGAACAATAGTGTAGCCGATTCCTTGTCAAGAGGTTGAAGAGAGTTGCTTAGAAATGGTGGATGAAGTTGTGTAATCCTGTTCTAATTAGGAAGAGAATTTTAGGGTTAGCCTACATGATGGATCGTAGACCCTTGTGAGGAATTTTCTCCTTTAGCTTTGAGTGGGCTTAGTCAGTATTTTACATGGAAAATAGGAAAAGTGATAAAGTTTTTTGAAAACGAGAAAGAAAAAAAAAACTTGTAAATAAGGATCATTAAATGTTAGTCTAGTGTCAAGTTTGTTTGTTTTTTGTTTATGGGGGGAGGAAATGTCACGGCACACCATCTCCCTATTGGCTGTCCTGCATGGCTGTCAGGCGGGGGGGGGGCTTACCTAATCACCGAGCCGGTGGAAGTTTGAAAGGGGGAGACTCCGAACAGGTGTGGGGTTCGGGTTTTTCGAAAGGCAATTTTGAGTCGGAGGGTCCGTCAAGTTTTCCCCTCTCCTAACGGAGTTTTATTTTCAAGTATTGTCCGCGTGTTACATGTCTACAAATTAACTGTCAAGTGAGCACCGAAGCCAAACGGTGTTGAACCACGGAGAGCGAGCCGGCGAGTGACGAGCACCGGATCAGTGCCGGGGCTGCGAGGCAACAGGTAAGCCCACATACCTTACCTTTAGCCTGGCAGCCGAACGCTCATCTCCGGGAATCACATGCACGGGCGACCGAGCCCTGGAAGCCCCAAACACGAGTGTTAAAATCCTGAACAATAACAGTATGTTCCCAGGGTTGTGTTTGCCGTGACATAATTGCCGCTCTAAAACAGTAACGTTAGTTGCCCGTGGCAGCACAGCGCAACTTGCTGTGTAGGCTACTGTTTTAGAGCGGCGAAGAAGAATTGATTTCCGGGAAAACGGCCGTTTTATCCGGGTGAAACTACTTTAAAGTTGATTTTTTTCGGGGCTAATAAATGACGTGATATCGGATCGGTGCATAGACTCGCGTACTCGCCGATACCCGATCCAGCATTTTAGGCTGTATCGGAGGCATTTCCGATACTGGTATCGGTATCGGAACAACTCTATACTCAACCTACT